>NC_084480.1:38002077-38316025 GCF_030035675.1 Rhineura floridana | reverse complement strand
CTGTTCATAAATCAAAATATAACACAGACTCTGCCCTCAGTTTTACAATCTAAGATAAGACCTACCTGTAAGGGAAGAGGAGTGGGGAAAAAAGTAGAGGTGGGAAATCAGTCTGACAATGCCAGGAGGATAATGTGCACTCTTAATAGGCATTTATGCTTAGCTGAGACCTGGTGCCTGGCTTCTCTTCAGAAGAAAAAGCATATCAGCTGTTCCTTATTCTGTATGCTTTTAGAATTATGATCTTTTCCAGGGAAAAGATTTTTGTATTTAAAACTCATTAATAGCTGCAGCTGACTAAAGCAGACAAATAACTGGGAGTTAGCTGTAGGTATAGAAGGTTTTTGAGAAGTTTCTTACCACGATGTTTTAGGAATAAGAATAAGTTTCTTTTTTCCTTGAAAAATACGATATGTCAAAATGTCTTGGGAGTAAAAGGCCAAAGCATACAGCTACTTGTTTTTACATTTTGTCAGACCAGTGGTCCATGTAAGTCAGTACTGCCTACACTGACTGGCTCTCTGGGTTTTTTTAGACAGCCTAACAAGATGCCAGGGTTGGAACATGGCACCTTTTGCATACTGATCTTGGGAAATCCCGCCCCCCCAGTGCTTCTGTCTCACCAGGATTCAGACTCAGTTTCTTGGCCCTCATCCAGGGCCCAACCCCCAACTCAAGGTACCAGTCAAGAACTTGCATGATCTCTCCTGATTCAGATGTTACAGAGGAATACAGTTGGATATCGTTAAAATATTGGTAACACCTCACCACAAATCTCCTAATGAATGTTCCCAACAACTTCATCTATATATTAGATAGCATTGGGGCAAGATGGTACCCTGTGGTACCCCACAACACAATTGCCAGGGGGTCAAGAAATAATTGCCCAATGCCATTATTTGAAATTGACTCCAGAAATATGACCAGAACCACTATAAAACATTATCCTCATTGCCCATCTCCCAGAGCCAGTTCAGGAGGATACCAGGGTTAATGATATCAAAAGCTACTGAGAGATCAGGTAAGAATAATTGGGTCACACTCAACTTGTCAGTGACCAAGGCTGGTTCAATCCCATAACCACGTCTGAACCCCAGGTGGAATGGGGCAAGATAATTGGTTTCATCCAAGAGTACTTGCAATTATCGCACTACAATCTTCTTGTTCACCTTCCCCCAAAAGTGACCAGGTGGTGGTAGTTATATTATTATTTATTATTATTATTTATTAGACTTTTATACCGCCCGACTAGCAATAGCTCTCTGGGCCGTGAACACAGAGAATACAATAAGATACACAATATAATACAATAAGAACATATAAAATAAGAACAATCTAAAATCAGTACGACAGATATGAAAATCAGGTTAACTTAAATTAAAATGCTTTGGAAAAGAGGAAGGTTTTAACCTGGTGCCGAAAGGATAACAATGTCGGCGCCAGGCACACCTCCTCGGAGAAACTGTTCCACAGTTCGGGGGCCACCACTGAGAAGGCCGTAGATCTTGTCACCACCCTCCGGGCCTCTCTATGAGTCAGAACCCGGAGGAGGGCCTTCGTAGCAGAACGTAGTGTACGGGCCGGTTCGTAACGGGAGAGGCGTTCCAACAGGTATCGTGGTCCCGTGCCGTATAAGGCTTTATAGGTTAATACCAACACTTTGAATCTGGCCCAGAAGCATATTGGTAGCCAGTGCAAGCGAGCCAGAACAGGTGTTATGTGCTCGGACCGCTTGGTCCTTGTTAACAATCTGGCAGCTGCATTTTGCACTAGCTGTAGCTTCCGAACTGTCTTCAAAGGCAGCCCTACGTAGAGCGCATTGCAGTAATCCAAACGCGAGGTTACCAGAGCATGTACAACTGATGTAAGGTCCTCCTTACTCAGATAGGGACGTAGCTGGGCTACCAACCGAGGTTGGTAGAATGCATTCCGTGCCACCGAGGCTACTTGAGCCTCAAGTGAAAGGGAAGAGTCTAGAACGACTCCCAAGCTACAAACCCGCTCCTTTAGGGGGAGTGTAACCCCATCCAAGATAGGGTGTGAATCCACCACCAGATCAGAGAAACCATCCACCAACAGCATCTCAGTCTTGTCAGGATTGAGCCTCAATTTGTTAGCTCTCATCCAGTCGATTGTTGCGGCCAGGCAACAGTTCAGCACATCGACAGCCTCACCTGAAGAGGATGAAAAGGAGAAGTAGAGCTGCGTGTCATCAGCATACTGATGACAACGCACTCCAAAGCTCCTCATGACCTCCCCCAACAGCTTCATGTAGATGTTAAAAAGCATGGGAGACAGAACTGACCCTTGCGGAACTCCACATTGGAGAGCCCACGGTGTCGAGCAATGTTCCCCAAGCACTACCTTCTGGAGACAGCTGGCCAAGTAGGAGCAGAACCACTGCCAAGCAGTACCTCCAACTCCCAACTCTGCGAGCCTCCCCAGAAGGATACCATGGTCGATGGTATCGAAAGCCACTGAGAGATCAAGGAGAATCAACAGAGTCACACTCCCTCTGTCCCTCTCCCGACATAGGTCATCATACAGGACGACCAAGGCCGTCTCCATGCCAAAACCAGGCCTAAAACCCGATTGAAATGGATCTAGATAATCAGTTTCATCCAATAGCGCCTGGAGCTGGCTAGCAACCACTCGTTCCAAGATCTTGCCCAGGAATGGAACATTTGCTACTGGTCTGTAGCTGTTGAAATTTTCTGGGTCCAAGGAAGGTTTTTTCAGAAGTGGTCTCACCACCGCCTCTTTCAGACGGCCACAGACCACTCCCTCTTGTAAAGAGGTGTTTATCACTTCCTTGGCCCAGTCAACTGTTCCATCCCTGCTGGTTTTTATTAGCCAAGAGGGGCACGGATCCAGTACCGAATTGGTTGCGCGTACCTGTCCAAGCACCTTGTCCACGTCCTCGAGCTGAACCAACTGAAACTCATCCAATAAAACATGACAAGACTGTGCTCCGGACACCTCATGAGGATCAGCTGCTATAAATTGGGAGTCTAAGTCCCGGTGGATGCATAAGATCTTATGCTGGAAGTGCTCAGCAAACTCATTACAGCGGGCCACCGATGATTCTACCGTGTCCTGAAGGTCTAGATGGAGTAGCCCTCGGACCACTCTAAAAAGCTCCGCTGGGCGGCAAAGAGATGACTTAATAGTGGCAGCAAAATGTTGTTGTTTTGCCGCCCTCACCGCTCCTACATACAGCTTGGTAGAAGCACTAACCAGCGCATAATTGCATCCGTCGGGAGTTCGCCTCCATCTCCGCTCAAGCCGCCTCCTATCTTGTTTCATCGCTTTCAGCTCTGGAGTATACCAAGGAGCTGTATGAGCTCTACACAGGAGAGGGCGCACAGGAGCGATCGTGTCAACAGCCCGGGTCATCTCCGCATTCCACAGATCAACCAGGGCTTCAACAGGAGCGCCAGTCCTATCAGCCGGAAAAAAACCCAGAGCCCTTTGAAAACCTTCAGGATTCATTAGTCTCCGGGGGCAGACCAATTTAATAGGTCCCCCACCCTTGCAGAGGGAAGAGGCTGCTGAAAGTCTAAACTTCAGCAAGCAGTGATCTGTCCATGACAAAGGGAGAGATGTAAAACTCCCCACATCCAGATCACTATCCCCATGTCCAGTAGCAAAAATAAGGTCTAGAGTATGCCCCGACACATGTGTTGGACCGCTAACATATTGAGACAGCCCCATGGTTGTCATGGAAGCCATGAAGTCCTGAGCCGCCCCGGACAAAGTCACCTCGGCATGGATGTTGACATCCCCCAGTACTAATAGTCTGGGGGATCTCAGCAATACCTCTGAGACCACCTCCATCAGCTCAGTTAGAGAAGCCATTGGGCAGCAAGGTGGGCGGTACACCAAAAGGATTCCCAGCCTCTCCCTCTGGCCCAACACAAGGTGCAAACACTCCAGACCGGTAACAAAACCTTTGGGTCCAGGGTGGACTTTTTCAGGAGTGGTTGAGCCACCTCCTCTTTCAAGATTTATTTATTTATTTATTTCGTTCAATTTATATACCTCCCATAGCAAATAGCTCTCAGGGCGGTGAACAAGCAAGAGTAAAATACAATACATCATAATGATAAAATCACAAAAACATATACAAGGCACAAATAGGAAAACAAAACATCACTAAACTAAAGACAAAATACATTAAAAAGATTGAAAAGTAGAGAATTAAAATAGTTAAAATGCCTGGGAGCATAAAAAGGTCTTTACCTGGCGCCGAAAAGATAGTAATGTAGGCGCCAGGCATACCTCGTCAGGGAGGCTATTCCACAGTTCGGGGGCCACCACAGAAAAGGCCCTAGATCTAGTAATCACCCTCCGGGCTTCATGATGGGATGGTACCCGGAGGAGGGCCTTAGATGCAGAACGAAGTGAGCGGGTAGGTTCATAGCGAGAGAGGCGTTCCACAAGGTATTGCGGTCCCGCGCCGTGTAAGGCTTTATAGGTCAAAACCAGCACCTTGAATCTCGCCCGGAAACAAATAGGTAGCCAGTGTAGACGAGCCAGAACAGGAGTTATGTGCGAAGACCAACTGGTCCTCGTCAATAGTCTAGCTGCCGCGTTCTGCACTAGCTGAAGCTTCCGGACAGTTTTCAAGGGCAGCCCTACGTAGAGCGCATTACAGTAATCCAATCTCGAAGTTACCAGAGCGTGAACAACTGAGGCGAGGTCGTCACCATCCAGATAGGGGCGTAGTTGGGTTACCAAACGGAGATGGTAAAACGCATTCCGTGCCACCGAGGCCACTTGAGCCTCGAGAGACAAGGAAGGGTCAAAAAGAACCCCCAGACTACGAACCTGTTCTTTCAGGGGGAGTGTAACCCCATCCAGAACAGGATGAACATCCACCATCTGAGCAGGGAAGGCGTTCACCAACAGTGTCTCGGTCTTGTCTGGATTGAGTCTCAGTTTATTAGCTCTCATCCAGTCCATTATCGTGGTCAGGCAACGGTTCAGCACGTCAACAGACTCACCTGAAGAAGATGAAAAGGAGAAATAGAGTTGCGTGTCATCAGCATATTGATGGCAACGCACTCCAAAACTCCTTATGACCTCACCCAGAGGCTTCATATAGATGTTAAAAAGCATGGGGGACAAAACCGAACCCTGAGGGACTCCACAATGGAGAGTCCAGGGCTTCGAATGATGTTCCCCAAGCACTACCTTCTGGCGACGATCCACGAAGTAGGAGCGGAACCACTGCCATGCAGTACCCCCAACTCCCAACTCTGCGAGTCTCCCCAGAAGGATACCATGGTCGATGGTATCAAACGCCGCTGAGAGATCAAGGAGAATCAACAGAGTCACACTCCCCCTGTCTCGCTCCCGACAAAGGTCATCATACAGGGCGACCAAGGCTGTTTCGGTGCCAAAACCGGGCCTAAAACCGGATTGAAACAGATCTAGATAATCGGTTTCATCCAAGAGCGCCTGGAGCTGGCTGGCAACCACCCATTCCAAAACCTTGCCCAAAAAAGGGACATTCGCCACCGGTCTATAGTTGTTCAAATTATCTGGGTCCAAGGAAGGTTTCTTTAAAAGAGGTCTCACTACTGCCTCCTTGAGACTACTAGGGACTAATCCCTCTCTCAAGGAGGCATTAATCACTTCCTTGGCCCAACCGGTGGTTCGAGCCCTGGTAGATTTCACTAACCAAGATGGGCAAGGATCCAGAACAGACGTGGTCGCCCGAACCATTCCAAGCACCTTGTCCACTTCCTCGAGCTGCACCAACTGAAACTCATCCAATAATGAAGGACAAGGCTGTGCTCCGGACACTTCGATGGAATCATCTGTCATAACATCGGAGTCCAAGTCCCTTCGGATGCAAGCGATCTTATTTTGAAAGTGCCCAGCAATTTCGTTGCAGCGGGCTTCAGATGATTCTATAGTACCATGAGGGCCAGAGTGTAAAAGCCCACGCACAACTTTAAAAAGCTCTGCTGGGCGGCATAAAGATGACCTAATGGAGGCAGCAAAATAAAGCTTTTTTGCTGTCCTAACCGCTTGTATATATAACTTATTGGTGGCACTTGCCAAAGCATAATTGCATCCGTTGGGAGTTCGCCTCCATCTGCACTCCAGCCTCCTCCTCTCTTGTTTCATCGCTCTCAGCTCCGGCGTATACCACGGAGCCATATGAGCTCTACACCGGAGAGGGCGCACGGGAGCGATCATGTCAATAGCCCAGGTCATCTCCGTATTCCACAGTGCGACCAGGGCCTTGACAGGAGCACCAGTCTTATCAGCCGGAAAATCTCCCAGAGCACTCTGAAAACCAACAGGATCCATCATACTCCGGGAGCGGACCAACTTAACAGGTCCTCCACCTTTGCAGAGGGAAAGAGCTACTGTAAGTCTAAATCTCAGCAAGCGGTGATCTGTCCATGACAATGGGGTAGATGAAAAACACCCCACCGCCAGATCACCATCTCCATGACCAGTGGCGAAGATCAAATCAAGAGTATGTCCCGACACATGCGTTGGGCCAGTAGAAAATTGAGACAGCCCCATTGTTGCCATGGAGGCAATGAAGTCCTGAGCCGCCCCAGATAAGACAGCCTCGGCATGGACGTTGAAATCCCCCAGTACCAAAAGTCTAGGGGATCTCAACAGCACCTCCGAGACTATCTCTGTCAGCTCAGCTAAGGAAGCTGTTGGGCAGCTAGGTGGACGGTACACCAACAGTATTCCTAATCTGTCTCCCTGGCCCAACACAAGGTGGAGACACTCCAGACCAGTCGCCACCTGGACAGGGTGCCTGGTGAGAGGAAAAGAACTCCTATAGACCACAGCAACCTCCCCTCCCCGGCCCTCAGATCTACCACAGTGCTGAACCATATACCCGGGTGGGCAAAGCTGGGAAAGAGCAACTCCTCCCTGATCACCCACCCAGGTTTCGGTTATGCATGCCAGGTCGGCGCCCTCGTCCAGAATTAAATCATGGACAAGGGAGGTCTTATTATAAACCGACCTGGCATTCAAAAGCAGCACTTGGAGATCCGAGAGCTGGCTGATAGGACAACCAGCAATCCTGTGGATAGGAGGAGAACCGGAACAAGGCACAGACACGACTTGTCTGGGACGAGTTCCCCTTACCTGGCCTGTTCTCCTAACACCATACCTCCCATTACCCATCACTATGTTAATTGGGCCCCCCGAAAGTCCCCCCCCGAAGGATGGAAACTTTGCTCCCAGGCACATGTTAAAAATACACAAATTCACACACACCAACAATCATACAAATCATTCACACTACACTAATCCACACACAATCAACAACAGCCAACATTAAAATTGTTCCTCTTCAAGCGGCGATGACAACCTCAGGACTTCTCAGTTGATATCAAGTCGGGAGCAGATGGTAATAATCCAGATCTCACCACACCGGTCCATATCCACGTCCTGACGAAGCATGGGCAGTAACGATGGAACAAAACAACATCAATGATGAAAACGATGAAGCAATATACAGCCCAAACAAACAAACAGTAGCACCAGGCAATAGCAGTAATAATAGCATCCAAGCAGCAGAAGATGTCCACAGCAGATCGCAGCAACATAGCAGAAGCACTCCACAGCAGCAACGGAGCAGCAACCGCACCCGGGCGCCCCAGACAGCGGCAGAGCCGGCACGCAGGCGGGCAGGTAACAGCACGGCGGCGATGTAGGCCGCAACGGCGACACCCCAAGCAGCCACACGGCCCACAATAGCAGGAGCAACCGCATGCGAACGGGCAGGCGGCGGCGGTGGCGGCGGCGGCAGCGGCGCGGGGCCGAGGGGCGATAGATAGATGGGGCCAAGTCCCTCCTGCAAGGATATGCTAACCACATCCGGCCCCACCTGGCATACTTTAATAAACCAAGTGGGGCAAGGGTTGAGGAAGTTTATGGTTGGATGCAATAATACAAAATCAAAGCATTCAAGGTTATAGTTCTTTCCCACCAATGCTGTGATCACAGTTTCCCCACTCATGCTCTGAATCCCTGACCCTGGAACTCGCTCAGATCTCAACTGACACATGTTTCCTCATGGAGTACAAATTATGCGTCTCCCCTTGGCTTTGTACTTAGACATACTAGCATAAGAGTCTTTATGATGAGTGTTGAGTATGTGAATGGACAACTTGTATATTACTTCTGGTGAGGGGCAAGTGCATCTCAGTGCACTTTGCAGTTAGATACAATTTGCACTCCATGAGGAAACACTTGTCAATTGAAATCTGAGTGAGCTTCTGGGTCAGTGATTTCCCTTGGGTCCCCAGGTTCATTGCTTTAGTTTTCCCTGGAGTGAATGATGACCATTCACTAATAAGATAAGTAATAAGGGAAAATGGAGGTCCAACTGCATACTGCTTAGGTGGGGCCTAAACCCAATTTCTGCCTTTAGTGGCATTCACTGAGAGTCAACCCTGCTCCTATCTACAGAGCTCCATCCCCTTTTCTGATTGTTATTTATATACACACACAGAGACAGAAAAACATATTGGGGCTGTACCTCATTTTGCCAAGTTGCTTTGGTAAACTGGGGAAAGGGAAGGGCAGCAAATTGGAAGCTCTGTGTATGTGTGTGTGTGTTTGTGATAATATTAATAGAATCTTAAGAGTTTTAGAGCTGGAAGAGTCCTTAAAGATTCTATAATGCAGGTTTTTTGGTGGGGGGCTGTAGGTGGTGGCAACTTCCTATTCCCCTTTTCCTTCTCTGAGGGAGGGGGGACAATACAGCATGATAAGTGGAAATGGCTCCCAATTCCCCCCTCTTTCTTTGTCTAGTGTCAGTGGGAGGAGCATAGCCTAGTCAACAAGAGTTAGTAACCAGAAGAATGGCCAGTTCCCCCACCCCAGAATAATTTTTTATGCAACCATCAACTCTATAGGCTTAAACACACGCTAACCCCTCATTGACTTCACAATCATTTGTATCTGGCTTTTGTCCCCCCCCCCCCCAAAAAAAAATTTAAATGACTTTGCTGTACTCCTTGGAATTCTTCCATCTGGATTCCTGAGTGTTCATAAAACTTTTCACTTTGACTCCCAGCATTCATTTGAAATCCCATGTATTATTGAGCAAGGCGGAAACCAAACATTTAACGAAACAATTCAAAACCTGTCTGTTTTCAGAGCCCTGGGCCAAGTGCTACCTGGTGCACCTCCTCTGTCCATGAGCCCTGATGGGCTTTCCTGGCTGTGGAAGCACCTGAAACAGGTTTTAGCTATTCTAGTGGGATCTAGCCATATGTTTTAATGTCCTACAGTGCTCCAGGGGCACTGAGGGATATTAAATGGTTGCCTAGATCTAGTCCCCTTGTGCTGCTCAGAGTGCTGGGCCAGAAAAATAAGAACAAAAGGAGTGAAGGGCTGGCATCAGCAGTGCACCCCACTGGGGTGCTGGCAACTGCCCAAGGATGCCAGGTGCTGACACCAGCATGTCACCCACTTATTTATATATTTAGTTCAGCTAAAAGTGTTTGCAGAGTATTCAGAGTGCTACTCTTCTACTTTTCTCAGGTGCCAGGTGAGGCAGAAGATGAATGCGACTTTCACAAGTCATGTTAGTTAGATGTCTAATGCAAATCCTGTGACCCAGTCTTCTGTGCCAGTTTGCAATAAAGGCCATGTTAGCCAGTTACAGAATGGAGGTGTGTGTGGGGAGTACTTTGGCACTTTAAGATGTCCCCTTTTGCTTTTTTAAAAATGGTAGCTCATATTCCCCCTTGTTTTCTTTGGAGTCTGTCATCACCTAACTTGGAATATTATCATTTTTCTCTCTGCCCTGAATGTTTATCTTCTATGGGCACCAGAAAATCATTATCAAGCAACTTGCCTAAGTTATTGAGAAGAAGCCAAACATGGTTGCATTAACTTCCTTTGTAAGACCTTCTCCTTAATAATTTTGCCTATGTGCAGAATATATCCTAATCCTTTTGCGCCATACCAGGCAGGAGATACAAGTAACAGTTGTACACAGAAAGGACAGGAGATATAACCAACAGAGAAACACAGAAAGCAGGATCTCCTTGACTTAGCTCTGGCAGACATTTTTGTCTCACAGTAGGTGGCAGTAAACCATTTGATTGTAGCTCAGATTTCCAGAATGCCACTTCTTAAGCAGTGATGATGAAAGGGGAAGCTCTTTGGCTTGTGACAGTGGATGAGGGCTTGTGTGACCCAAGAATGCATTGATCTGTACAAATGTTGTACAATGATGTAGCCAAAGGCAAATTCAAAACACAGATTTTTCAAGACCTAGCAAGGAAAAACTGACCTTACATATTTATCAGGCCATGACTGACACGTTGACAGTTTTTTATTCACTTCTTCTGTGTTCTTGCCCTGAGTTATAAACAAGGTGATATTTATTTATAATGCAAGCAGGGTAACCAGATCAGATTATTATTAAGAAGGGATGGCGCCTTTTGGATGTTTCCCTGGTATGCTTATTAGGGAGAAAAAATGTAAATGTATTGCCTTCAAGTCGATTCCGACTTAATGGTGACCCTGTGAATAGGGTTTTCATGAGGCTGAGAAGCAGTGACTGGCCCAAGGTCACCCAATGAGTTTCATGACTGAGTGGGGATTCAAACCATGGTTTCCTAGGTCGTAGTCCAACACTTTAACCACTATGCCACACTGGCCTCTATTAGGGAGAAAGCCCCACTTAAGCATGGTGGGACTTTATTCTGAGTAAGCATACACAGGATTGCATTGTTAGACCTTTATTTTAGTCTGCATCTGTTTTGGTATTTTTTTTAACTGTTTGTTTGTTTGCTGGCCTGGGCTCCTTTGAGAGGAAGGGTAGGATATAAATGTAATAAATATCATGCTACACTCTAAAATGAGAAGGCTTTGGGCACCTTAAAGACTAGCAGATTTGTTATTGCCTAAGCTTTTGTGGACTAGAGTCCACTGTGACAGACGTCAACTTATGCCATAATAAATCTGTTTCAGGTGCCACAAAACTCTTTTTTTTGGTGAACCACCATGTTTTCCAGTGGTCTGAAATGGAGAAAGTCCTTTAAAAAGCAAGACATGTGGCCAGACATGTATGTGACTGTGAGAAAGAAATAGTTCAGAGAATGCTCTATTTAGGAGCACCATCAGTGTAACTGCAACAATGTAATTGATAAACTTGATAGACAGCATTTTTGCTATAGTATTTAGAGCATGGGTAGGGAATCTGTGGCCATCCAGATGTTGTTGGACTCCAACTCACATTAGCCCCAATCACTTTAGCCAATGGCCAGAGATGATGAGTGTTGTAGTCCAAATTTCAGGGATGGAAGGCACAGGTTTCCCATTACTGATTTAGAGCTGTATCTATAGGAGTTTCAGGAAAAGAATACGACTCTACAAGCCATGTTTTTAAGGTAACACAGGTCATGAGATTTGAAAAATCATAATATAGACTTGGAAAAAAAACTTAAATGATTCTAGAACATTATCTCGTATGATAGATATGTGTGGTTTATAGTGTTTTTTTCTTCAGCTTGCAATTCAGCTCCTAACTGAATTCTTTAAGCTTTACTTTATATGAATACTCATGGGGGGAAATTACATTTAATTAGGGTTGCCATATTCCAGTCCCACAAATCCGGGCAGGCTAATTTGCATGTTATGCAAACATTTGCATATTATTTGCATATTATGCAACTATTTGCATATTAATATTTGGATCGTCCAGTTGTTTTGTTTTTGTGCCTAGGAACTACCACCAAAAGCTGGGGAAAGAGGTGAGAAATCTTTTTTTTTTATTACATTTTCAGCCTTAAATGCCTAGACTCTAGTTTCCAACACTATGGAATATTTATTGATTGATTAAGAGGATTTATATCCTGCCCTTCCTCTGTTAAAAACAGATCTCAGGACAGCTTACAAATATAATAAAAACAATAAAAATACACAATCAATATAAAAGCACAATAAAAACACAAAATAGCAACAAACATAAAGTAAGTCAGGGCACCAGTCTGGTTAACCATTACGTATACGATATATTTCAGAGATGTGGTGGGTGGAGAAAAACAAGAAGCCAAAATGTTAGAAAAAGGAGTCTTTCACACCACATGCTCAGTTCTAAATACTGTAGCAGCAAGTTTTACAAGTTCCTCCAGTATTCCACTGGTGCAGGGACTCAGACATTCAAAGTATCTGTATGTTTCTTAGGTTTTATAAAAGCAGAGCTTTGCTTAACTCAAAATTTCTTCTCCCTTTGATCAACCACATCTACACAGGTTCCACCTCCCTATTCAAAATGAAACTGGGCCTGGAAGTGTGCAACAACCCCACACATCCTTGCTAATTAGATTACCAATGCCAGGATGTCTGTCTTATCGACTACTCTCCTGCTCCCCCCCCCCACCCGGGCATCATGAAAGACACAGTCCTGGATGTGAAAGTTGGACAGTGAAAAAAGCAGATAAGAGAATAATCCACTCATTTGAAATGTGGTGTTGGAGGAGAGCTTTGCACATACCATGGACTGCGAAAAAGACCAATAATTGGGTGTTAGAACAAATTAAACCAGAACTATCACAGAAGCTAAAATGATGAAACTGAGGTTATCATACTTTGGACACATAATGAGAAGACCTGATTCACTAGAAAAGACAATAATGCTGGGAAAAACAGAAGGGAGTAGAAAAAGAGGAAGACCAAACAAGAGATGGATTGATCCATAAAGGAAACCACAGACCTGAACTTCCAAGATCTGAACAGGGTGGTTCATGACAGATGCTCTTGGAGGTCGCTGATTCATAGGGTCGCCATAAGTCATAGTCGACTTGAAGGCACATAACAACAACAACCTCTCCAAAGTACTGATAAACCTCTTGTTTTAATTAAAATAATAATTATAAATTCTTGCTCTTCTGACTAATGGGAGTTAATTATCTTGCATATGCCCATAGTACATTTTCAGATACTTTCAGACCCTCAGCAATTTTCAAGTGATCTATGTAGAAGAAAAGTTTGGGAACCCCTGGTATAAGACATCTGCTTATGTCCCTACGCTGCTCTCACCCCTCATTTAGGTGCCTGGGATGCATGCGTGTGGACATACCTCCTTACAATTATGGAAAGTGATTCTTAATAATAAGTCTCCAGACACAAAGTTACATAGGTATTTATCAGTTGTTTAGTAGAAAATTCAGAAGTGCAGAGTCCCTTCATGATAGTTGCAGCCACGTACACCCTTTTTGCTCCTGGATTAAGAATGAGATCTTTGTTAATGCATTCTCTCATAATAAGAAACATCTCTAGGAGCCAATCAGCATGTAAGTGGAGAGTGTTAGCAACTGAGAAGAGTCTTCTCAGTGGCTGACTCACCTCTTTTCACTCTGATTGGCTCCAATCAGCAGGAAAGGCAAGGAAGCATATTAGAAGACTCTTCTCAGTGACTAACACACTCCCTTTTCATGCTGATTGTAGGATGCTTGGAGACATAGGGACCCTGCTCCCAAAAAAGGGACTAAGACCCCCTGGGCGACTACCCTCCTGGTGCTTATAGACATGACCGTAAAATATTTTGTGACGTGCAAGTTCGATATGACATTATTTATTAAGTGTGCTTAGGATTACACTGATGGCATTCCCAAATATGTACTTTCACACAGACTTTGGTTTTCCATAACACAATGTTCATCCAAGCCTCCACACTTTGGGGGGGGCACTACTTGCACATCCCTTCCATAAGCACATCAAAGTTGGATACACACCTGAACCAAGACCCAGACAAAAGGGCACTCAAAAAAAAAAGATGATTACAGTGGCTGAGTAGATCTTGTACAGTGGTTATACTGACTGGTATGTTGTGTATATCTCGAGATATACACAAAAACGTTAGCCACCTCCGACTGTTAAATCTGTTTTTTAAACAAATCTGTACTTTATAGCGCTTCGTAGCTCAGTCTAACCCCGCCCGTTCAGGATTGCAGCCAATCAGTGTGAAGCCAATTTGGTTGACCTGGGCAGTGTCTAGAAAACCTCATTGCAATGCCAGAAAATGGTGGTTCCCCCCCCCATTTATCTGAAAATCTCATAAATTAGGTAAGTATATACATTTCAGTTTTTTCCCCCTCTTGTGTGTAGGAGTCAGATCCTGGGCAGTGTTTTCAAAACCTTCCCAATACTTGCTTTTGTGGGGGTAAAAGCATGCGAATCCCATATGCCCAGAGTAAATCCCATTGAATTCAATAGGACTTACTTTTGAGTAGATATGGTTATGAATGTGCTGTAAATTAATGGGACTTTTGAGTGAATGTAAAAAAGAATTGTGTTTGTGTTCTAACTATTTCTGTCCCCCCTCCAGTCCTATTTAAAAGCAAGTAGGCGGTATTACCATTTTTATTCTGTAGGAAACTAATACTGTTTTTTAAAAAACTAATACTGATTTTTCTGCAATGACCAACTGGTTTGACAATAAACTATTATATGGGCTGTATGTATTTATACATCTGCAGTGTGTGTGTGTGTATATGGAGTCTTTCCAACAACCCTGTGAGGTAGGGTTGGGAAATCAAAGCAACTCACAAGAAATAAATCCCTTTAAAATCCAATAACCATAAAGCAAGAATAAACAGTTGGAAAACAGCCTAAGGAGGCATGATTCTGAATTTTGAGTTGGGTGAATGAAGTTAATTTATTTATTATTTGATTTATATCCCGCCCTTCCTCCCAGTAGGAGCCCAGGGCAGCAAACAAAAGCACTAAAAGCACTTTAAAACATCATAAAAAACAGACTTTAAAATATATTAAAACATCTTTGAAAATATTTTTTAAAAGCTTTAAAAAAACATCTTTTTTAAAAAAAGAAAAGGCTTAAAAACATATTAAAAAGCAATTCCAACACAGACTCAGACTGGGATAAGGTCTCAACTTAAAAGAACAAGTTGAAAGAACAAGTTCCTTATCACTTGAGGTTGTAGTTCTCTGCACACTTCCCAGTTTGAGTAAGCCCCATTGAATACATCGGATTGCACTATAAATATATTTACAGATTGTGTAATTCATAAACATATTTGATAGTCATGTTTATATAAATATTTCTTCATACTGTGTCCCAATAAGTATTTGATTGCACGTTACGGTTGTAGATGATTTTTTCCTCTACATTTTAAGTGTGCCCTTCTTCCTGGGGGTGGTCATGGTTCTCCGTTGTTTTCATCCTGAGGGGAGGATAGGCTGAGAGATGGTGAGTAGCACATTTAAGGTCTCTTCACCTCCCCCCTTTTTTTATTTGTATTTATTTTATATTTCTCCAATATCTTCCCCTGGCTGATTTTATGTATTTTAAATATTTTTAGATTAAATAAATAGGAAATCATAATTGTGAACCTCCCTAAAAGCAAATTTACCTATCCTTATGTTTTGGCGAAGTGTTGGTGTGAAGGCATGCTGGTAGAACAAGACACCATGTCTGAGGCATGTTATAAGGTGTTTGAGGACTTTGTCACACATTAATTACTTTTTGAGACCTGTAGATTCATGTTGGAAAGAACACGTGCACGTATTGAATGGTGGCTTGGGTGGTGTTTTTTCAGTCTACACTGCATGCGTAGGGAAGGTGATACATCATCTGGCAGCTAGCTTCATAATGAAAAACATACCTAGAAACTTTTTTTTTTTTAATTAAAGCTGAGAATCCGGGCCACCTAAGGGGCTAAACGGGTGCTGGGTGGCATGCAAAGAGGCAATATGGCAACCCTACATTTAATCCATCCTGCTTGAGGGCTTCTTAATATGTTCCAGATAGCATCTATCACTGTAACAATATATTCTCTCTGTGTTATTATGAAACAATTCATTATAAAAACAATGTCAGTTTATGTATGCATGTAATGAACGTGTAAGAACTCAAAAGAAGACAATTGTAAGCTAGTTAGCAAAGTGTCTATATAAGGCAAAAAGTTGTGATGAAATTTGCTATGTTTTGAATTAACATTTTACAAACTTGTTTGTTTCGTGTATAACCAGTGGTGAACCCTCTTATAAAACCCTAACACATGTGGCTTGATGCAGATCTATACTGTTGCTTGACAACATTTCCAAATAATAGTCTAAAGAAGGTGTGTGCAACTTTTGGACCTCCAGATGTTGCTGAACTACAATTTCCATCATTCTGCCATTGGCTATGCTTGCTTGCTGGGGCTGATGGGAAATTGCAGTTCAGCAACATCTGGAGGGCCAAAGGTTCCCCATGCCTTGTCTAAAGCTATGCTATAGCACCCACCTTGTCAGAGCAAGATCTCAGTTGGCAGAAATATCCTTACATATGAAGCATTATTTATTTATTTATTAAAAAGATTTTTATACCCCCTCTTGCAAAACATCAGGGCATTGTACAGCAACATAAAAACATTTAAAAGCACTATAAAACAATCATTTCAATGACTGGCTGCTCAAGTGACATTGTAAACAATTGCATATGCCTATTGGCACAAAAAAGTCTTCTAGAGGTGCCTGAAAGCCAAAGGGGAAGATATATACACACATAGCACATGATAAAAGCCTCCTTTGCAGTCTCTTTTATTACGTTGTCACAAATGGTTTCCAAGGCTGTGAGTTGTATCTGTGCTGGCAAACAAAGCTGTGCTGACCTGAAAGTCACTATACTAAATAACAACAATGACAATAATATAGCTTCAAAGAGAATTGGTGAACCAGAATTTATCAGAAGAAAATTATTCTGTTCATTTACATCTTAATCAAGACCATGGGTTGAATCCAGTGTTAATTCTACATAGTTTAGACCTAAGGCCCTGGGCTCCTTTTGAGAAGAAGGGCAGGATATAAATTTTTTAAAAATAATAAATAACATTAATGGACATGCCTAACTGAGGCCCTTACATTTCAGTGGTATAGTACAGTGGGGAGGAGAGCCTGGCTGGGAGTCCAGAGTCTGTTAGTTCAAATCCCCGCTCGTGTCTCCTGGGTGTCAAGTGCCAGCTAAAGATCACCCCCACAGTGAGTGGCTCAGGGGTTACGTGCCCTGTCACCTGTGCAGCCGTGGGCAAGTTGCATAGTCCCAAGGAGCTCAGTTGCCCCCCATCTGGCAGTTGCAGACAAGGAAGGGGCTGGCTTGTGTAGCTGTGGCAAGCTGAGCAGGCCCTAGCCAGCTGGGGAGAACTAGCCTCAGAGGGAGGCAGTGGTAAACCCCCTCTGAATACCGCTTACCATGAACACCCTATTCATAAGGTAGCCATAAGTCGGGATCCACTTGAAGGCAGTCCATTTCATTTTCATTCTGAGTAGTACTTCGTTAGATACAACTCCATGGATTTCTTTTCCACTGCAAGTGTTAAATTAGCAAAATCAAAGATAGGTAGGTTGTGTTATCATTGTGAATGGCCACCGTTTTTTCTCCAGTTAATCTCCAGTTTTGCTAACATAAGGACTGACACATTTTTCTTTACCTCTGTTCTCTATCTCACAAGGGACCATGTAGTGTTGAGTGAGCCCCCTTCATCTAATTCGTCCAAATTAGTTGGGCTTTTTGAGAGTTCTAGTCTAAACATAAAAAAGAAATAAAAGTGTTCTATGGCTTTCTGACCCCATCATTTACCAGGTCTCCCCCTGCACCCATGTGTGTTTGGATACAAACATATCTGATAAATGAGGATTGGCATGTTACACATCTGATAAAATGGGTTTTAGTCAACAAAAGCTTAACCCACCATAAATCATCTTAAGATACTAGACTTCATGGTTTTATGTTGCATCAAACTAAGGCTGTATACACACTGGTCTGTTTGTAGCACAAAAATGTAGTTTTTCTCAGTCCTAATTGGTTCATGCTTGTCCTCAACACACTGCTTTCAATCTAGATTGATTCTAGATCATGCTGCCCACAAGGGTGGGTGTGGCCACTTGATATGCATTTGAAAACTCTCCCCTTGATTAGGTTACCCACGCCTTTTTCTCCCTGCACATGCCCCAGGTGAATGAAGAAGGAAGTAGTAATTGTGATCTTGATATATGCCCACCCACAATGTCATTGGGCAGGTGTGGATACCCCCCCCACATTGCTGGGCCTTCCTATATCTGTTTTCATCTTTTTTCAAATAGACACCTTGGGGAAGTAATGCAGATTCAATCTGCAGTGAGCTTTTATTTTCAAAATGAAACCAGTTTCTCCAGAAGCATTTTTCAGGGGCAAAAAAATATGCAGTAGATCTAGATTGCCTGTGGACTATGTAGAAAGATCAATCTCAATTGATTCTAGAATAAAATATCATGGGTATGCAGCCTAACACAGCTATCCTCTCTGGAATCCGTGATAGTTCTGTTTTTGAAACTGCCACCACTGGGTGAATTCCTTGGGGAAAAGGGTGGATATTAATGTGACAGACAAATCAATAAATATTCTATTAAGAACCATAACATTAAAAAATAACCATGTATATAAAATATGAGATAGAGTCGAATGTTTCACATATTAATACATTTTTGTCATTTTTTTTTACAGGTAAGTACTTCATTATTCTTCTTTAAGCTGACAGAAAATGTATTGCTTGCTTGAGTTATAACAAATGGTATAAAAGCAAGCCAGTGAACAGGAAGATAGCATTGCCTATTCAGGTAAGAATTTCTAAACAGCTTCAATATGCCCTTCTTTATTTTTGAAGGTTGGTAACATGAAGTGGCTGCCATTCTGACAAGATTTGTTATATATAAATATAAAATATAGTTGTCATTTATGAAAGATTTCGTGCCTGTTGACTGGCTGTATGGAAAACAACTCTTGCCGAGTCCTCTGTAAAAAGACAACCTAGACTGTTAATTGTAATCATAGACACACAGTATCCTTCTTCCCAAAAATGGAATGAGGGGAAAAAATGGCTCAGGGTCATAGTATTGTTGTATAGTAAAGAAGCCCCAGGCCTTGAAACATTTTTGGTACATGTTTTGTTCTGCTGCTCATCCTGCCCCTCTCTCTGCAACAAAAAAAGTAATTCCTATCATTGGGGGTTAGGCTCCAGACTTTTCCTGCAGTGGAACTCTGTTATCTGGACACTCCTGAGAGCTAAAGAGAGGAGGCAGTTTTTGATTATTTTTCCTTCCCCAGCAGCCCCCTATCCCCCTTCCCCAGAGGGCAGAGGAAACTGGCAAAAATAATGTTCTCCCTTTCTCCAGTGGAAACCTCCATTAGATCTGATCAGTTCAGACTCTGTCACCATCATCATCACTACCACCATCAAATTCATCTATAACACACAACATAAAAAGACCTAGCTGTATGTGTGTATGCAAATATTGATGTCTATCACTGTGTGAGTTTCACAGGCAAAGGATCTTTTGTTTCTTGGCTCATTATGAGACTTGATTGGCAAGTGTTATGACTAAGAACCATGTGCCTGCTGAGAGAAATTTTAAGAAGCTGCATGCTACTGATCAAAACAGAGAAATCAGGCTCCTCACAAGACCTGCAAGGATTTTTTTTTAAAAAAAAAGGGGGGGAAGGAATGGGATTGTAAAGATTGTGTGCTTCTTCAGCAAAAAAAAATTGAAACCATTTAAGAGACTGAGGCAGGAACTAGATATTAATGGAGAGTGCACCACCGGCTTCCCTCTACTCCATTATCAGTCTTTCTAACAGCGAATCCAAGCAGTGGGTGCCACCAGAATAGCAGCCAAAAGGTGGCCACTGAGAAGCAAGAGGAAAGTATCAGCATGCTTGGGGAAACCTCGAGGCTTGCAGAAGTACAAACCCTTTTTTGGGGCTGGGGAAGCCATGGGTCTAGCCATCACAAACAGCCCAATGAGGACTGACCATGTTCAGCTGCCCTGGAATGTAGAGTGATGGTTAGAAAATAAAATATTTAACACTGTGGTGAGAAGGAAGACTGAAATAACTTTCTTGGAGGCAATGGCTGGTTGGAACCTTGAACAGGAGTGCTTCTTTTAAGCCAAACACTCTCAGACAGCTCCCAACTTCTGATATGTAGCCCAGAGCAGGGTTGCAGCAAGAAGGATCACATCCTTGCCAGATGCAATGGTGGGCGTAAGGAGGTTTCTAGGCCCTGTTGCTTTTCCAGTGAAACAACTGGTAATGCAATGGTTTTCAGAAGTCTCCCCAATTCAGTATGGGAATCCTTTTAAATGGATTAAATCTGGATGTCCATGAACTATGCTCCAGATCATCAGCCCCCTTTTTGTGGACCCATTTCAAATTGGACGTGGAAGGGAGGATCCACTTATCACACAAAAGTATGTAACTTGATGCTGTTGTGTTTTTTGTTACCCTGCTCTCTCTCTGCTCCACTGGCTGCCAGTTGTGGAGGCAGGGTCATGTTTTGTATTACTAGATGCCAATGGGAAATTGAGACATAGATGTTCTGTATAATGCCTGGTTTCACCCTTATATGACTGCATAATCAACAGGAGAAAAAAACACTAAATAGAAATATAGAGGGAATGGATTGAAGATCATATGGCTAAGGATTAGTGTACAGTTCCATGTACTTTTTTGAAATAAAATCAAAAGGGAAAGGAATACAGTGATCTGTGACTGACAGATCAACAAGAAAGAGGTTTTTACAAATGTGCAGTGCCAAACAGCTGATCTTTCCTGGGAGGAATGCAATGGAGTGGTAATGCAAAGTCTGAAAAGAAAAGAATTGCTCAGTGCCTAATTTTTTGGCTGCTTCACCTTTTCCTTTTTCCTTCTAGTGTGTGTGTGTGTGTGTGTGTGTGTGCGTGTGTGTGTGTGTGTGTGTGTGTGTCTTTTAAAAAATGTAGGTTATTATGTGGGAGTGATACTAAAAATTGTATTAGTAGATGGGACTTTCTGTTATTTTCACCATGGTCCATTCCATTGTATGCAACTACTTGAGCAGAACTTCTGAAGATGTAGCAAAAATAATTGATCTGGTACAATATGCAAACTCAGTGTAGCCTTTTCCAGCCTAGAGCACTCTGGAGGTTTAAGACTACATCTCCCATTAGTCTCAGCTAGCACGGCCATGCTGTCTCAGATGGGAATTTATTTTATTTTATTAAAGTAAAACATTTATAGCCCACCCTATAGTCAAAGGTCTCAGGGCAGGAAACAATAGACCTTCGTAAAAATACACAACCCATACCAATAAAAGCTGATAAAAATCAAGTTTCAACCCATCATTGAGTTGTAGCAGTAACCTAATCCAGCTTAACATTAGTTACTCCCAAAGGCTTGGATAAATAGCCATGTTTTTAGCTGATTTCTACCGATGAGTAACATAGATGCCAGCCAAATTTCTAGGGGGAAGACGTTTCATACATGGGGTACTGTCATGGTGAAAGCCAAAACATTTGTAAAGCTTTCTTAGTGACAATAGATTGAAATGTTAAAGACTAATATTTTGGGTTAACAAATCAAGAATCTGCTTTCCTATGTATTTTTATGGTTGTAAGAGATATAAAAGGAAACATTGGTTCTTGGGTGTGATATGTGGAATAAGCCTACAGGGGGCATTGTAATACTTTTGATGTTGTTATTGCATAGACCAGCATTCTACAGTGATGTTGATTGACTACTCAGTATATTTTTCTGTATGCTTCACATAATAATTTCCCCTGCTATATCCTGCTAACATGCATAAACAATAAAAGTGCACATTATTTATCAGTGAGGCAGCTGAGCATTGGCTTCCTTTTACGGGGAAGAGAAATGCTGCAGATGTAGATCTTGTTCACTATTCAGGTAAATGGAGCACATTCAGTTCTATAGGGAAGAGGAGGGTGTATGGTCTGAAAAACCCTTAATAGGAGTTGCACACACCCTGATCCAGACCTTTATGCCCCAAGGGTATGTAGCAAGCATGTGGGCAACTCCCCATCTAGTTTTTCCCTAGATGGTACCTCTTTTCCTCTCTACTGAAGTTAAAGCAAATTCCAAGGTAAAAACTGTAAAGAAAATGTTCTTGGACTTACAGCATATTTAGGATGCTAATTTGTAGAAGCAGATAAGTTGCTTTCATCTTTGGAATAGATATCCACAGATATTCATGGCATCCCTAGTTGAAGACACTTTGGATCTGCAGTTGTATGGCCCAGATCAGAGACCAGTTTGGTCTGATAAACAATGGTTTATTGACAAAGAAGAAGCTTTGTGCCTGTGAGCTCCCTCCTCCTTTCTCGTTTGCATCTTAATTAAATACTTTCAAGATTTATCAACTACATTTTCCCATTGTGCCCAAAATGAGAAATGGTGATATAAGCTCTGATCATAGTGTAGTTCAGGTTTGTGAATCAGAATCAAACCATCCTTTGCTATCTTGTTCTGTAGTCAAACCACAGTTTCCCAGTTTGGATGTAATGGAAAGCTGCAGTTTAAGAAACTCTGGAAATTGCTGAATTAAGGTACAAGAAAGGAAGAAAGAAGAAGAGGAGGAGGAGGGTGTGTGCAGGGACAATTCTGATAAGCCATGGTTTATTGGATAGATTAAGATGGTCCCCCTCCAAAGTCTAATGAAATCCACAGGATTCCTGAATGTCCTTGGGGAGTTTCCAGTAGATAGAGCATGTGACCCTGTTGAAGCCCTGTCATGCTGTGGAACAAGATGCATTGGGGTCTTGACATGGTTGCCCCTGAGTGCCCTTTCCCACATTGTGGAGCCCAGTTTGCACCTTGGTACACCAGTGAACTAAGGACAATGAAACAGGCTGGACAACGGCTAGAGTGCAAGTGTGAAAGATGTGCTGCAAGGCTGACTGGGCATGAGTAAAACAACATAATCATGCCTACTGTGTGGCGGTGAGGCAGCGAATAAGGCCCACTTCTGTGCTTCCATTGCATCCTCAAGTAGCCGTCCAATGCAACTTCTTTGTATGTCCGGGGTCTGTTATCATCTACTCCAGGAAATGGAGTTTAGATCTTTCTGAAGCCCACTGTGAATTGTTTACAAGGCATTTCGAGGGTAGAGTTGCTTGCCTCAGTAGCAATCCTGATGTCCTATCCACATATATTATAGTCCCCAGTGAGGTGTTCAGTGCAACATCTGCTGTGAATTCTTGCAGTCAGTTTCAGTTGTGCAGCCTGATGACATGGACAAATCAGGGAGACAATTCTATAATTGGGGGGCCACCACTGAGAAGGCCCTCTCCCTTGTTGCCTGCCTATGAGCTTCCCTCAGAGGAGGCACCCAGAGGAAGGCCTTGGATGTTGAGGGTAGTGTACGGGTGGGTTCGTGTCGGGAGAGACATTCCATCAGGTATTGTGGTCCCAAGCTGTGTAAGTCTTTATAGGTTAAAACCAGCACTTTGAATTGAGCTCGGAAATGTACAGGCAGCCAATGAAAGTGGGCCAGAATCAGTTTTATATGTTCGAACCATCTGGTCCCTTTTACCAATCTGGCCGCTGCATTTTGCACAAGGTGCAGCTTCCGAACCGTCTTCAAAGACAGCCCCACGTAGAGCACATTGCAGTAATCTAACTTGGAGGTTACCAGAGCATGGACAACTGAAGCCCGGTTATCCCTGTCTAGATAAGGATGTAGCTGGGCCACCAACTGAAGTTGGTAGAAGGCACTCCGTGCCACAGAGGCTACCTGAGCCTCAAGTGACAGAGATGGTTCTAGGAGAACCCCCAAGCTACGAACCTGCTCCTTCAGAGGGAGTGCAACCCCATCCAGGACAGGTTGGACATCCACCATCTGGTCAGAAGGACCACCTACTAGCAGCATCTCAGTCTTGTCTGGATTGAGCCTCAGTTTATTAGCCCTCATCCAGTCCATTGTCACAGCCAGGCACTGGTTAAGCACATTAACAGCCTCACCTGAAGAAGATGAAAAAGAAGATTTTAAAACACATGCTTTGCATTGCAGAAGGCCCATGATCAATCCATATCATTCCCAGTTATGAAAAGCATCCTTAGTGAAAGGGCCCCTCCAGACATCCTTTTTATTGTGCATGCATGATGATTTATGCTCCTGTTGTGACAGTCATAGATTAACCTGCATTCAATACAATTGCAAAAGTTTTGGTGTGGTCAACGTGCTTAATTTCCTATCAGTGCATATCCTGTAACTTCCTGCTGAAATCTCATACTGTTTTATACCACAACATTCTGGTTTATTTTTGTCTTGCCTTTGTTTCACTATAGCCTTTCCGGACAGCAATAATGTCATACAATTGGAGAACCACTGCCGTACAAACTAAAGCAGAATAAATCCAGCACTAATGCATTATGTGAATAACATGTTGCAGAATACATCCGTAACAAAACAGCAGTCTGGAGGAACCCTAAAACCATGGAGAGTGGCTGCCAGTCATTTTATACAAGCATAGATTAACTCAGTGCTAGGGAACCTGTGGCCCTCCAGATGTTGTTGGACTACAACTCCCATCATCCTTGACCAGTGGCCAACAGCATCTAGAGCACAACAGGTTCCCAAGCTCTAACATAAATGAACACAGGCTCCTCATCCCCGGACGAACTCAGTATAAAACAACTTCTTACTGCCCACTGCTAATAGTAGTGCAGACAGAAGTGGAGCATTTTACTTTTACTGTGGAGTAAATTGCTGCTGTTTCTGCTAGTCCCAAAGTAGCTGGTCTGTAGATCAGATTTATCTATATGCATTTAGAATCACAAAACTCCATTTTGCTCACTTTTCACAACACCTTCTCAAATATTTGCATGGCCAGATAACATGCAAATGTATATATAGTATTAGGCTGGTACTAGGTAATAATAACCTCCCTCTTTATCATCTACATTTCTGGACAATATAAATTACTGATATGCAAGCATCATCAACAGCTTCTTTGTATGTAGTCATCTTCATTCAAACATGTACTTAAATCTTTTGAAAGTAATTTCCTCAAGGTACAAAAACATTACATGCTGGAAGGCAGAGTACAAAATGCACTAACTCAAGCAATATCAACGAATTCATTTCCAATAAGGATGCAGGTTAGACAATGCCATGTTAATAATTTAGGACTTTGGGTAAAGTTAGAAGGAAATATCTGAAATGTCTCTGTAATAATAGAAATGTGGTACTGGTGGTTTCACTGCTACAGGGTAAAATCTCATATATGTAGGGATAACTGGAGTCTGGTGTATTTAAAAATCTTGGCACAAATTTAAGAGGCAAATTTGCATATCATTCATGTAAAGCATTTTATTCATTTCTTCAGTATAAAAAAAGGTCTCAACTGATTTACAAATGTTAGTAAAGACAGTCTCTGCCCTGAGATTCACAATCTAAAACAAAACAAAAACATAAGGTTTTAGAAAAGGAAAGGGACAGGAAATGCAGGGCCACTACCTAATAAAACCTCTGCTGATAAATTAGTAATTATGATTGGAATACCTATGTTAGTGGGCCATTTATAGATAGACTTTAGAGAAAGTACAAGGGGGACATGCCACAATTCCATCCTCTCCATTCCATTCTTTTTCTCTCTTGGTTTTCCAGTTAGGCAGCATTCTGTGGCCCCAGAACCTGCTCAGTCCACAGTGGGATTTTTTTGGGGGGGCAGGGGTCTTCCAAATAATCTTTTTTTACTTCTGCAAACTTTGGAGTTTTTCTGAGCCTGCCGATAGCTCTGTCTTATGCATGGGTGGTGTGATTTTAGCTATATAAGCAATGATACAATTGCGCATCAGAAATAAAAGGAATGATATAAGGTAGATGTGATCAGAAAGATGGAGGGGTTGCATAGTACATTAATTATATGATCAAATAAAAATGATATAATAGATAAAATGGAATCTATATGGGCAAAAATTGCTGCAATCAAGAATCGCAGAAAGCCATTCTGATCAAATTCCAGTCATATGCCTATATTTTTTCTGACCATCATATGAATGTAATTTATATATTCACCAATAGGCAAAACCAAAACAAAACGAAAAAACCTTGTGGTTTAAGAACATACCTATAGCCAACAGATATTTCTATCAAACTTTAAAAAGCGAGGAAATTGGACAGCTATAGTAAATGCACTGAGGGAGCAGGAGACCTAACCTCCTCTCTGAGATATTCTATTGCTCTACAAATTTGTAAAAATGCAAACATAATTTGGTTGCTCAGAGGCACATGTTACCAAATTCTTCCAAGCTACACAGGAAGTGGATTGGACTGTGAAAGCCCAACCCAAATTGTATTTGCATTTTTACAAATTTGTAGGGAGGGGCAGGGTTGGAGGGGCAGGGTAGAAGTCCTGGTGCTAACAGAACAACTTGGTTTTGCTATATTGTTATATGTGCTTTTTTAATGCCTGTATTTTAAACTCTATTTCAAAATAAAAATTCTTGAAGGAATAACTGCAGAAACAGATATGTTGGGGTAGTATTAGGAGTATAATATAGGCCAGAGTGGACAGAAGGTAGAGTGGGAATTGGTGAATTTCTATATGATTTTTGGCAACAAAAGGTGGGGGAGAAATTCTATTTGGTTCTCATTTTATTTATTATTATTTGTTATTCATTTATTTATTAAATTTATATTCCACCCTTCCTCCCAATAGGTGAACTTGACTAATTTACACTTTCCAAAACAATATACAAATGAAATCACAGCTATCCTTCAAAATTTACAGTGCTCTGAATTTTGCAGTGCAGTGTTTTAACAAAAAAGTGTGCATAACTAGAAATATTAGGAGAAATGTGCATAAAATGCTTATGTTAGTGACAGCATCATGAAATGCATTATATTTGGGAGACTTCCGGGAAGGGTGACTTAGCCTGTGCCTGCTTTTGAGACGGGCTCCTGCCTCAAAAGAAGCTTATTCAGATATATCAGTCAGTTTTTTCTTTTTTTTTGACTGATTAAACTTCTCCCGGGTAGGGAGAAACGAAGAGATTAACCTCAAAGCCTATTTTTGTTGGGACGACCAGATCTCATTAATTTATGGGACGAGGTCCAGCCGACGAAGGTGGGACGGATTTTTAACAGCAAGCTCTATCTGATAAAGCGAACGTTCACCTTATCTTCTAAGAGAGAACGCACTAACAGGCAAGCACCCTTCTTTCTATATTTTTCTTTTACTTGACTTAAATTGTTGCTGTTTAAAAGAGATTTGCCAGATTGATCAGTTTTTGACATCTCACTGGGGAGCCGTAACTTCTCTCTGCTACGCACTAATTAATAGCTTATCTCTGTTTTTGTTGCAAAAAGCTGTCCTGGATTTGCATTCTAAAGATATACACAGAAGAGGGATTTCTATTCCAGATTTTTATTTTGAAAAATATTATACTGTTTTGAGACTACTCTCTTTTTGGTCTATTTTATTTTGACGAATCTGTTTCTTGACGATTGCCATTAATTGTTTCGATCCTGGGAACTGCATTTTGTTTACTTAACTATTGGAGAGATAAGGCTGTCTGCTCTGTTTATACTGTGATGTCACCAAGTTTGGAGTATTAACCCAATTGTTGCTGAAATAAGAAGTGGTTTTCCTATATTTTTCTTTTAAAATGGCAATTAAGAAAGTGGCTGAAAATCTGGAAATAACTATGTTTCAGAAAATAATGGATGAGATTGAGATAATGAAAATTGAATTGAGTAAAATGAAGCAGGAGATTAAAGATATAAGGGTCCCTGTGAGAGAGGTGACCCTGGAAGGGGTCCCTGTGAGAGAGGAGACCCCGGAGATTGGAACAGGGGTCCCTGTGAGAGAGGTGACCCTGGAGACTGGAATAGGGGTCCCTGTGAGAGAGGAGATCCCGGAGATTGGAACCAACGTGGAACAGGAACAAGATTTGGAGTCTATGGACTTTAGAAATAAAATCTATTGTTTGGAACTCAATGTTATCTCTGAAGAAATGAATGAAGATTCTAGAGATAAAGTTATCAATGGCATGGATAATCTTCTGGACTGGAATGATGTGATGGAGCCCAATATAGAGAAAATCTATGGAATTAACTGCAGCCATGTGACAATGGAAAAACTTTTAAGAGATGACCCAGTGTATTTTGAAAAAAAGAACAGAGATATGATTTTACAGCAGTATTTCAGCAACCTATTCAGAATGGATGGCAAGAAAATATTTGGGATAGAGGTAATCCCCATCAGACTCTTACTATATGACTATGGCTTTGACAGCAAGATTATTATGGAATACTGATAATGGAAGATTGGATATTGAAATTACTGGACTTAACAAGACTACTGAAGATGGAAGATGGAAAATGGAACTAATAGAGATAATAGAACAATGGCTACTGAAATTATTGAACCTAACAGATTCTGATGTGATGGATTAATTGAAATGTTTATTTTGACTATGGTTATGACAATAAGATTATCATAATTAGTAATGAGATGGATTAATCGATATGCTTATCTGGAAAAAAAAATTGATAGATATATTTCTTAAAGAATTGAAACCTCTCTTTGACTTTTTGTGGAAAGAATAAAGTAATGTTTATGAGATTTGATGATTAAGTAAGATAACTACTGGAGGAAAGTGATTTTATAATATGACTTAAGAGACAGGATTGTTATATATTATAGACTTATAACTGATTTGATCTTTGACAAATGGGAAGTCAATATTTTACTCTTTATTTTTTATTTTTGTTTTTTTTTTCTTTTTTTCTTTTTGTTTAACTATTTTTGATTTTGTTTTTTGTCTTTGAATGTTTTATGATTTTGTTTTGTATGTTTTATGAAAATCTGAATAAAAATTATTGAAAAAAAAAAAAATGAAATGCATTATATTTGGGGAAACTGCTTGCAAATATTCGTATAATATAGGCAAAATTACATGCAAAAGTGTGTATTTTGGGAGAAATGTGCAGTAAAATCTAACAATTTTTCATGAGGACTTTTTAAAAAATTGCAAACCAATGCAAACATGTAGCAAACTGAATTTAAGAATGGACAGATGAGTACCTGAGAGAAACCAAAATTGACAGATTCATCCACCTGTAATGGTAACAAGGGTTTCTGACTCCCAGTCATTTAACAGTGTTGGCGTTGTTATGTGCCTTCAAGTTGTTTATGACTTATGGCGACCCTATGAATCAGTGACCTCCAAGAGCATCTGTCATGAACCACCCTGTTCAGATCTTGTAAATTCAAGTCTGTGACTTGCTTTATGGAATCAATCCATCTCTTGTTTGGTCTTCCTCTTTTTCTATTCCCTTCTATTTTCCCCAGCATTATTGTTTTTTCTAGTGAATCATGTCTTCTCATTATATGTCCAAAGTATGATAACCTCAGTTTCATCATTTTAGCTTCTAGTGATAGTTCTGGTTTAATTTGTTCTAACATCCAATTATGTTTTTCGCAGTCCATGATATGCACAAAGCTCTCCTCCAACACCACATTTCAAATGAGTTGATATAGCAACCCCAAAAGGTGATCAGACTCTCAGATCTGTAGTAACTCAGATATAGCTTTGAGGTGATATATGTAGGTCATCCTTTGCATATGGCTAATGAGGTAAAGTTGACAATTGGCTCCCTCCATGAGCCATCATTTTGCATCTGGTTTCATCCTCACTACAGAACTGCTGTTTTGCACTTGATTTCAGTTGATGGACCTCAGAATGTTTATATATGAAAAGACTAGCCTGAAATCAGCCCATGCCTGATGTAGACAAAAAGGCTCAAACTTCTTCCTGCCTCAGTACGTCCTTGATGGATGGATTTTGCGATGTTCAATATGTTTTGAAACACCAGGTACTGTTTTAGACCTGAAATGCAGTCCTTGGTTCCCATTTGAAATGGGGAGTTTTAGGGCAAGGCTCCAAATATTCCAAAGGTATGATAGACAAAATATTATATTTAAGGAGCCTGTGCTTTAACATCTGAATGAAATCACTGGTGAGGTCATCTGGAGGTCTGGGCTGAAGTGTCAATGGTTTGTAGGCAATAGTTCCTCTCAGTCCCAAAATCCAGTCCTAGATAGGCAAGAAAAAAGATAGAATAGTTCAGAATAGTTCTCTTCTGGCATTAGTTCAGGAGTGGATGGAGAAACTGTTGCTTTGAAATTGGTTTTTGTTTATTTGTTGTTGTCTTTAAACTGGTTGCTTTTATTATGATTATTATTTATGTTGTAATGTTTTATTGTTTTCAGACTTGTAAGCCACTTTGTATTTCCACAAGCAGCAAATTGGAGTAAAAATAATAAATCGAAACAAGGGATTTCTATAATAGTTTCACTGATGTAGGCTTCCATCTTATACACATTTTCCTGACAGTAAGTCCCATTGAAGTCAGTGGGTCTTACCCGGAGTAGACATGGATATGACTGCACTGTCAGACACTTGCCCTGAAATTCTCTGTCTTCTGGGGCTTTACTTACCTGGCCTATATTCAAAATTAACAATTTATGGCTTGAAATCCTTTTCTCCTATTACTAATCTTCCCGGTAACTAGATGGTAAATGGGGGATTAGTAATAGGTGAAAAGGATTTCAAGCCATAAATTGTTAATTCTGAATACAGCCCAGATGAGTAATGTGTAAAAACATGCATACATATTTTGTTTCCATCCATATCCATAGTATCCTAAATTAGGAAGTAAATCCATGGAAGGTGATATTGCATAAAAAAAGAACAGCATGCATACTTAAAAATGATACAGACTCCACAGAGAATGCAAATTTAATTTTCAACAGTTGATACACCATGTGCCACAAAACAGATATACATTAACAATAGGTGGTACTGACCTAACATTTCTAAAATGTCTTTATTTTGCCTATGCAACAAGCAACATTTGTGCTACAATCTAGATATTCTAAACATAGCAGCAACAGCTGATATTCACACATGATACTCACCTAAGAAAATGAATAAACACAATTGTTCTGCTATAGAGCTGCAGCAATATGCTACACATGTATTTTAATTGGTAACATTAGATACAATGGCAGCAATGGGTTGAAAGCTGACTTCTAGGCATTTTACTTTTTTCTGAAATGACTCTGTAGTGCAAGGCTTGCAATTGTGTGTGTGTTGTGCGCGCACACAATTCCCCCTTTTCTATTTAGTTACATTTTAAGATTTTTTTTGTAATTTAAGAAAGAATCAGAGCTATATGCTAGATAATAAACAAATGCAGTAATTAAAACAATTTCTGCATTAAAGCAATCAAGAATAAATTATGGACATCAATATGCACACGAAACCCTAAATACAATACAAAAAATGCAAAAAACAAATAAATCAACACCTAAAATTATTCCTTATCTCCTTACAATTCAAACTATTTAATGAAAACCTTGTCTTCCACTAAATTCCTTGCATAATTTTTCTCCTGTTGTTAAATATTGCATGTACTGAATGGTTTATGGGAAACCTTTAATGGAACGCTTGTTGTGTTGTCCTTATGAAGAATACTGCATTCATCTAGTTTTTTACGTTTTGTGTCCAAACTTGCTAATGTAAAGAATCAAGTATATTCATTGCTCCAGTAGGACTAGCTTGACACTTTTTGCTGTTCAGAGCATGCAGATCATTCAGTCAACCAGGTCACTGAGAGCTGTTCATGGTTTTGCTTTGCATGACAGTATTTAAATCAATTTTAAATCAATATTTAAATCAAAATAATAGCCTTCTCTTCTGTTGAAGTGAGGCCCTTCTGGTCTCCAGTTACCTCCTCTTCCTCCTGCAAAGTAAGCCTTTGGAGGGGGGCAGGAAAGGCTGTGCAGTCACAGTGGCAGGGTATTAACCACATTTTGAGTTGGGGCTATCTCAAAGGGGACTGGATGGAATTCAATGTAAGGTCATGGGCAAGAAGAGTCCTGCTAGATTAGTCCAAAGGCCTGTCTAGTCCACTATCCTGTTTCCCATAACGGGCAACTAGATGCACATGGGAAGCCCACAAGCAGGACAGAAGCACAATAGCACTTGCCCACTCTTGTCCCCAAGCAATTGGTGTTCAGTGATCATAGAGGCAGCATGTAGCCATTGTAGCTAGCAATGACTGATAGATTTATCTGGCATGTATTTTTATGTAATTCCCTTCCCCCCCCGAATGTTTAATTTTATTTTTTTGTATACAAATATCAGTACATTATAAAACAGTACATAACACCTAAGTTGGTGACCATCACCACATCATATGGAAGTGCATACCATAGTTTATGTGCTATGTGTGTAAACAGGCCACATGTTAAAATAAGCTATTTGCAAAAGCGAGCCAAAGTCAGCTTGGCAGAAATTTAAAATACTTTAATTACTTGAAAATGTCCAAAAAAGTAACCTTAGAATCATGGCCATTGTTTCCATTTGGCCGACAGTGTTACCCAGTTAGAGACAAATTCAGTAAAAACTCTGGCCTGCCTAAAGACCTGAGATCACAATCTCTGTATGGATTTTCCATCACAAAGGGCCCCCGTCTCCTATTGCTCTTGGGCTTAACAGTACTTTGCTAACCAAACAGGAACATTGGCTCATAGGCCTGCTCAGATACCCACTGACATTGCTACTTTTCATAGAGGTGACTCCCAGCATCTGAATCATCCTGAGCAAATGCTGAGCATTACTGTGTAGGCTAACCTGAAATTCTGTGCTGAAACAATGGACGAGAGATACATACAAAGTATACATTATTTGGGGAATAATATGAAAAATGCAAGGGAATCATATACACCTATGAGGAAGCTGTGTACCTAAGATGCAAGTTTTTTAAAAGGTTGCTTTTTCACTTGAGTGAATATTTTGGACTGATTTACAAATCCTTTTTTAAAAAAAGAAAGGCTAACTTCAAGTCAGATTAACTTTTTATTTTGTTTTGGGGGCAGTGTGACTAGTTTTCCTAAAATAAAGGCTGGTTATTTCCATGTTCATTTTCCAGCCTGCAGTATGTCAAGGTGGAGAAGTCCTTTCTTTGCTCCAGCTTCTGGACAAATGGCATGAATATTTGGCACCTCTCTAGGCCTGCTATTTCAGTGCTGTAGCCTCTGTCCCCACCAAAACTTTCCAGAGCAGCACCCTTTGGGAAGGGCTGTAACTCAGTGCTAGAGTATCTGCTTTGCATGCAAAAGGTTCCTGGTTCAACCCCTCTTCTCCATATAGTGTCCATTATATAGAGTGTCCGTTAACTCAGACAGATAGGCGACTAACAAATAAAATTTATTATTATTATTTATTATAGGGCTAGGAAAAATTCCTGAAATTGTCTGAAACCCTGGAGATCTGCTGCCAGTCAGAGCAGACAATACTGAGCTAGGTGGACCAATGGTCTGATTCAGTAAAAGCCAGTTTCCTTTGCTCCTATGTTCCATTGGAACTGATGTGCCTTGTTGAATCAGACCAACACAAGGTCAACGTAGTCCAGCATCCTGTCTCCCGCAGTGGCCAATCAGATACCTTTGGAAAGCCCCCAAGCAGGGTGTGAAGGCAACAGCTCTCTACTGTTGTTGCTCTCTAGCAACTGGCGTAAAGTAGTATATTGACTTTGAACCTGGAGGTGCCATTTAGCCATTAATTAATTAACTAATTGATTTAATTTAAGCTATTTATTAGAGAGCCAGTGTGGTGTAGTGATTAAGGTGTTGGACTACAACCTGGGAGACCAGGGTTCGAATCCCCACATAGCCATGAAGCTCACTGGGTGACCTTGGGCCAGTCACTGCGTCTCAGCCTCAGAGGAAGGCAATGGTAAACCACCTCTGAATACCGCTTACCATGAAAACCCTATTCATAGGGTCGCCATAAGTCGGAATTGACTTGAAGGCAGTGCACACACACACAAGCTGTTTATATCCTGCTTAATCACCAAAGTTTCTAAGCAGTGAACATAAAATTTAAAAAGGATGCTGTGGATACAATCAGTTAAAATTAATCATAAAAACAGAGCTTCCTTAAAATGCCTGCTGAAATCAAAAGGTCTTTGTCAAGTGCCTGAAATTTAACAGGGACTTATTATTGTTCATCAGCCTGCTAGGACTGATGTTTTAATTCTTCAGGCCTACAGGGCAGGACCAGTCAGTGGTGCTGCAGCACTGGCCTCCCAACCACAGCATCACTGCCACTCACCAGGACAATGCAGGGGCAAGGTGGTGGCAAGGTTGGGGTGGTATGGGTACACTGGTGGGAGTGCAGAATGAGCTTGGCCAGTGTGCTCATACGCCCAAACTTGCTGCCATCCTGCCCAATCCTTGCACTGTGCCTGTAGGCAGCAGTAATACCACTTGCCAGAGGCCGGCTCTGCCATCCACTCCTGCTACAGGGGCAGAATCTCAATAAGTCAGGATCTGGGACATTTTAGACTGCATGCATGCTTCCACCTCCACTCACAGTTGTGACTAGAGGCACTTTGCAGACTGGTTGTGTCACTGGGATGAGATCAGTGCCATAGACTGCCTGGCTATATTCCTGTCATTAAAATAAAACACTATGTAGCACTATTATCTCCCCTATTCCTGTAAATGAAATATATTAACATGGGCCATTTTAATTGGCCTGATCTCAACAAGTGCAGTGCCATGAATAATGATCTCATAACTGAATCTATATATAGGAAAAAGAAAGAGCAGAGGCCAAAGAACTTCATGGTAAATGGTCTTTTATTGAGGCAGTACCTACACTTTGAAACTCCCTTCCTATGGACAACATTGTTGGTTTTTTTGGCACCTGCTTATAACATTTTACTTAGGAAAGCCTATCCAGACATAGAAGTTGTGTGTGTCTTAATCTGTTTTTAGCTTATTGTTGATTTCAATTAATTTTTGAATGTTTTAAATAATCTGTGTTAGCTGTCTTTTTATTGACAATCTTAATGTTTTATTTAATTTTTTTTGTAAACCACTTTGAGATTTTATTACAATCAAGCAATATATAAATTTTGTTAAATAAATAACTATTTGAGCTGGTGGACTGAAGTAAATCCTCACATACTACTGAGCTTGGAACTGACTTTTGAAAATTCAGAGAGCCCAAGCAGACTTGGAAATCTGCATCATGTCCCCATGAAAGTAAAATATAGTCCTACAGATCTTTTAAATGTATGCATTTAAAACAAAAACAAAAAAACCCTGAAGATTACTCATATGGCTTCGGAAAAGGGGATGGCTCAGTGCATGTGATTTGCATGCCAAAAGTCCCAGCCCTTGCATCTCCAGATATTGCTGGGAAAGACATGAACAAATTGACCTGGTATAAGGCAGATTCCTATATTTCTAAGATTTAGCCTTACATTGCCGTTACATAGAATCATAGAATAGTAGAGTTGGAAGGGGCCTATAAGACCATCAAGTCCAACCCCCTGCTCAATACAGGAATCCAAATCAAAGCATTCCCGACAGATGGCTGTCCAGCTGCCTCTTGAATGCCTCCAGTGTCGGAGAGCCCGCTACTTCTCTAGGTAATTGGTTCCATTGTCGTATGGCTCTAACAGTTAGGAAGTTTTCTAGATTATCTTCTAGATTATCAACAGGTCTTTTGTTTTGTTAAGCTCAAATATATTTGTTTTAGCCATAAGCCACAACAATTTCAAATACATTTGTGCAAACATGAAATTTCAAGGGAACAAAATAGCATATAATCAGAAGTCAAAGTCACATCACATTCCATAAAATTGTCCAAACAAAAGTCATCCGCATGGCAAAGGGCTGTAGCTCAGTGGCAGAGCACATAAAAAGCCACATGTTCATCCCCTGGGATCTCCAAGTAGAATTGGGAAAGGCTCCTGTGTGAACCCCTAGAGCTGCCTAGACAATTGGTCATCATCTAACTTAGTTTAAGGCACCTCTCTATGTTCCTCCTATGTGACTGAGTAGTCAATCTAACTTTACAGCAAGGGCTGATGTGGTGAAAAGCCTCTAGCTGACTAGGAGTTGCAAAAAATGTTTCAGACACCTACAGAAAGTCTTTCCATACCTTTTTCAATGCTGTCACCAACAGTGAGGTCACTCATCCTTCATCAGCGCTGCTATTAAGATTGGAAGGAGGCCCTATGCAGATGCATGTAGCAGTTGTTGGAGCCACTGGCTGCTATACCCACAAAGAAGCTTCTTACAGTGTGGAGCCTTATTTACAGGCGTCAGTATCAGCTAGCATTTTGCTGTCATATTAGGGTTTAAAATCTAATCTAGGCATCTTGTTTTTAGATTGCTGGCTACTGAGTTATGGCCTTGCAACATCTTCTAGTTTTTTTGGAGTATTATACAGCCACGAGAGTGGCTGTTTACTATAGCCGGCGTGGATTTTTCACATTCCACAACGTTAAATTGAAAATACCCCCATGCCATTCTGATGCTTCCCATAAGCTCATTTCAAAACAAAACCTTACAAAACCTATAGTCCTGAATTCAGAAATGCTTGCTTAACAACCCTGTAAATTTTCATGGCGATACACAAAAGAGTCAGAGAGAATAGAGAGTTCAAAGTCTAAAAAGAGAGAAAAAACAACCCAGAGCCCTTTTGGACTTTTTCCCCGAGTTCTCATAATCTGTTGAAATCAGCCATATTCACAGAGTACCTGTAATCCGAATACTGACCTTGCCCCATACTCTGACCCCACCCTCCCTTCTCCTCCCTCCTATCCCCTCCCTTTTGCCCATTCTCTCCCCTTTCCTTTGCCCCTCCCTCCTCCTCCCCCTCCCCTCCCTCCTCCCCTCCTTCCACTTCCCCCTCCTCCCTTTCCTCCTCCCCTTGGTGAGTTTTACCTATCTTAAGCATGATTGCACGGGAGAAAATCCCATTGAACTCTATAAGCATGCAGATGATCAGACCTGCCCTTCCCCTCTCCTCTCCCTTTCTCCTCCCCTCTCCTCTTCCTTCTTCCTCCTCTCCTGCCCACTCCAGCCCCCCTCCCCTCCCAGTCAGTTTTACCTATTCTAAGCATGATTGCTCCCCCTCCTCCCCTCTGCCCTTCTTCCCCTCCCTCCTCCTCCCCCCCTCCCCATCCCCTGTGGTCAGTTTCACCTATCCTAAGCATGATTGCAGGAGAGTAATTCCAACTGAACTCAATAAGCATGCAAATGATCAATCCATTCTCAGAAAACTTCCACAGGATCTCATTTCTTACCTCCCGGAATAAAAAGTAGAGACATTCACTAATAGGCGAAAAAACCTTGCAGTTTAAGAACATAACTTTAACCCACAGATATTTCTATCAAACTTTAAAAAGCAGGGAATTTGGGCAGCTATAGTGAATGCACCAGGGGAGCAGGAGACCTGACCTCCTCTCTGAGATATTGGACTTCCCTACAAATTTGACAAAATGGAAACACCATTTGGGTTGGTCTTTCACAGTCCAATCTACTTCCTGTGTAGCTTGAAAGAATTTGGTAACATGTGCCTCTGAGCATATGGTGAGTGGTGGCAACACCTGCAATCAGCCCAAATAATAGAAAGAAGACATGTGCTGTGCTGCTCTTGTTTTAGCAGGGAAGAAGCAACAACATTAAGACAGTTGATATAGTTCAGATGATCACTTTAAATATGTCTGATTTACTTTGCAATTTTAGTGAAGAAATCATTTTCTTTTGTTTCTATTTCTATGAATATGTGAAGTACAGCAACTCTTTGCAAAATTTACACTAAAAAAGCTCCAAAAATAATTGTGGAATAATGGCAGAGTGGTAAGCGGTGGTAATGCAGTCGAAGCTCTGCTCGTGGCCGGAGTTCGATTCCAACGGAAGGAGGAAGTCGAATCTCTGGTAAAAGGGGTCGAGGTCCACTCAGCCTTCTATCCATCTGTGGTCGGTAAAATGAGTGCCCGGCATATGCTGGGGGGTAAAGAAAGGCCGGGAATGGAACTGGCAACCCCACCCCATATACATGGTCTGCCTTGTAAACGTCGCAAGACGTCACCCTAAGAGTGCGGGGACACCTTTACCTTTTTTATTCTGCAGAATAGTCTCCAGTGGACATCAAGAGTGTCTCAGTTTGCACAAGATAAAACAGTGGGAGGTGAAATATATGCTAGGAAAATTCTAGGTGTGCTCTATATTTTTAATTGACCGTGCCCACTTTGCCTTAAATGAAGTGGTTTAAACATAGCAGGCTGAAAACATGCATCCTCTTTTTCCCAACAGCTAGAGTCATTGCTGAAGTAGCAACATATTGGAATCAGTCTGATTTTACATCAAACTGCAGTTTCAGATTCAACTGTTAATGCCATCAAAATAGAAATAGAACATAACCTCCAATCTGAAACACAAAAGACTGTCTTCACCATCATATGACATTGACCAATAAAAAGGCTTTGAAATTAATAAAAATAAATTTGACACAGATTTCTAGGATGAATAACGAGGGAAATAAAACTTTCTAGATTAGATTATCTGTAGAAACATTAGTAACACAGGAAAGAAGCAAAGTAAGAACACCCACAAACATACAAAAATATAATTCTCCATCTTTGGCAGGTGTTGCCACCACTCACCATATGCTCACATGTTACCAAACTCTTCCAAGCTACACAGGAAGTGGATTGGACTGTGAAAGACCAACCCAAATGGTGTTTCCATTTTGTCAAATTTATAAGGCACTCCAATATCTCAGAGAGGAGGTCAGTCTCCTGCTCCCCTGGTGCATTCACTATAGCTGCCCAATTTCCCAGCTTTTTAAAGTTTGATAGAAATATTTGTTGGCTATAGGAACGTTTTTAAACTGCAAGGTTTTTTGCCTGTTACTGAATAAATATTTACATCTATGCTAAGCTTCTTAGTCCTGTTTCACATGTTACAGTAGAAGTAGGTACATGTAAGCAGCTTAGAATATGCCACTTCCGAATCTTATAATGTGAGATAATTTTGCAACTTGCCTTCTCTGTGTAGACACTCTATAAACATGTTATGGAGAGCAACAGCTGGTCCCTGCTCCTTGATCAGTTTGTGCAACATGCATGTGATAGGGAAAGGATATGTAGCCTCCCCCCACATTAGCATGGCGGAACCAGATATATGTACCTACTTCTACAGTCATGTGAAGGAGCCCCAATTTTTTATATACATAGTTTTGACATTTGCCCGAACTTTCACATACACATGGACTGATCTGAGTTTGCAAAATGTATCTGAAAAGGGATTTGGAAGAAAAAGTACCAATGAATTTGAATAAGTAATTTCTCTTTCACCAGGGGAGAGCGTCATCTGCTTATAAATAGTCCATCTCAGCCACATATTGCTGCACTGTAATTGCAGGGAGTGAGTTTTTTAAAGACTGAATTTGAAGTTGAGCAAGCTGTGCTCAATGGCTGTTGGAAGTGGGGGAGTGGAAATAAAGCTTCTGTGAGGCTTCCCATTTTATCTGTTCCACCGCTCTCTGATTGCAACCCGACTCTGAATGGATGTAAGCCACCGCCTGTCCATCAGGGTGAACCCAGCAGCAGAAGAGACCAGAAGCGTTTACCTTCCGGACAGCAGAGTGCAAAACTACTTACTCCTGAGCTGCCCATTGGAATTGAATCCATTTCCCCAGCTCTTTGTTTCCAGATTTCCCAGGAATGTGCCCTTTTCACTATTAGCGTTTTACAGCGTGTACCTGGATAAAATGAGTTTGCCATCCAGCTGTGAGCACCTGACTTTGGAGAAGGTGGCTAGATTTCGAAGTGCCTTCATTCACGGATCACCCTATGCTATTAACAAGCCAATTGATATTAAACAGCAAAGGAGACGGTAACTCGGCATTTTTTCTGGGTGGTTTTTTCCAGCGAAATGACCCCCTTCCCCATTTCCTTCTTTTCAGTTTATGCTTTATCATCTTTAGTGCCATGGAAAAGGAGGGCTGTGCGTGCATTTACATGTTTGCTTGTGAAAGGAGGTGCTGCAGCTGCCTTTGGCTTATCTATGTTACTTTTACTTTTAAAAGCTGGAATTGAAAGTGTGTGTGATTGGGATCCCCCCCGCTGCAAAATACTCATTTTTAAATGCACTGTTGATGGCAGTTCTGTTCCAAGTGAAGACAATGTATAGGTGCAATCCGGTCATCAGGTATGTGTGGGTAAATCCTATTGATTTATTTACGCATCAGTAACTAGGGAAAAGGTTGTAGCCAATGGTAATTGGTCATTGGTCTCAACCATTTTGCACTCTTGTCAGTCAGGATCCTAGAAACTGCACAACTAATTCAGCATGCCCCAAGAGGACTTTTGGCTTAGAATTGTCAAGGAGTGCTCCTCTTATGCTGCATAGCAAACCACTTTTGAAAGAGAAGAGACTTCAAAAGTAGTTTGCGATTTTTAAAAATAATAGTTCTTGTTATTATTATTGATGTTCAAGACTCTTTTCATAGGTATGTTAACAGCATAGACTGGTCCTGGCTGTCAACAGCCTTACACTATAAAACAGACAGTGATCTGATAAGGGAGGGTGAGTCTCCTGTTCAATATTGGGTGGTGGCAATAATAAACCTGCCAAAGATGGGTCCACCTATAGCTCTTAGATCTCATGTAAATATAAAAATACAATCTATCATCATGTATAAGAATGAGACAGAAGGTGCAAGTCACATCTCATTGAAATCAATGTGTCCAGCATTCAACATAATTTGGAATGCTCTGACTTTGCTGTCAATATGCTTGGTGAAATTTTTAGGTCTAATGACATGATGGCTTGTGTGGTCATACAGTAACTTTTCTTTTTTTATTTCATGCCAACAGGATAATCTCTTGCTTCAGTGTTTGTTTTGTAAGCTCAGCATATTCAGAGTTGCATTTCACATTCATGTCATTTTGTTCCCTCCCCTGCCTCAACACACACAGATTCAGAAACGCCTATGATTTCTGAATCAGTAGGTTGAATTATTTATTTTCATACTTCTTGCGAGTTTAAAATGTTATGTTCACTTTACCTGTAGGCCAGTGGTGGCTAATGACTCCATGTCATTGGGGCAGTGAAATCCGCTCAGCTTCAGCAGCTTGGACAGCTCCTAGAAGTTCGGATTAAAACCCGGAGTGGATTCCAGTGCCCCACTGTCACGGAGTCACCAGCAGCCACTGCTGTAAGTGTAAAAAATCCTTAATTAGCTTATTTTTAAAAATCATGTTAGTTTACACTGTTGAAAAATTATGGAAGGGGGACATTGCTTTTTAATGTGTGATGCAGTGGAAAAAATAAGGATTTGTGTAGCTTTTTCAAAACAAACCATCAGCACTTCCAATTAGACAGTGTTGTCATTTGATTAGAAGAAACAAGCTTCCTTTTTTATCAGATTTCTTTGGGTGGCTGAGAGGACTTATAGTGATGCGTCACCATCACCACACCTTGAGTTGTTGTATTTCTGCTTCAAGTATACCGATTCAAATTAATGAACATGTTTCTCTTTGCTTTGCTAATTTCAGCGGGTCTCCTGACGAACATCGGCATTATCAAAATGCATAATATTTTGGGAGGTAGTTGTTACAAAATGAAAGTGATATCCATTGAGGTAGTTCTGTTAGTACAAGGACTTCCGGCTGCGCAGCAGAACTTCCCCTCCCTCTCCTCTCTCGACATGCCCCCTAAATGTGTTCTGAGGGTTCCTCCAGCCCTCTGGAGCAGATTTGGGGAGGTCTTGGAGGGAGGGGAAGTTCCATTGTGCAGCCAGTTGTCCTTGTTGTGACATAACTACTTCATTGCATACCAACCCATATCAATAAATAAAAATGAGACAAAAACATTTTTTTTAAAAAAAATGGTAAACTGAGATGAAATCAAAATCTAGACTTGACAAATAGCAAGTATAGCTCAAAATCAACAGGCCAATAAAATAAGGACCAACCTTTACTACTACTGCTAGTCTTACTGCACTTCAAGGAGCCACAGCAGCCTGGCTTAAATACAGGATCTTCTCACCCAGAGGGATGTACAATCTTATGCATTACTCAGAAGTAAGTATTAAGTTTAGTGGGACTTACTCCAGGGTAAATGTGCATACGTTTGCAACCCACACAGCGTCATTTTCTCATGCGTTGTTACTTGTATGTAGTGAGCTTTTGTACCTTGCAAATTGTCTATAGGACAAGTGTACCCCCTTCTGACACTATTACTGAGTTCACTTCATTTGGGGGTGTGGGTTTAGCTTATTTCCTTTTTAGAAAATCAGGCTGGATATGCCCCCCGTTCGGAATTCCTAACCCCAGGCATCATAGGGAACAGTCAGTGACAATGGGAGGTATAGTCTAGTAACATCTGGAGCACCACAGATATAAGGTGTGCTTTAAGGTCTGTGCTCTTTTAAAAGTGTGCATGGAGAAACAACATTGTAAATATGTCTGTGTAAGGAAGTGGTAACCAACATGGTGCTTTCCCAATGTTGTTGGACTACAGTTCTTCAGCTCCAGCCAGCATGGCTAACGATCAGGGATGATGGGAGTTGTAGTCTAACAAAATATGTGGAAAGCACCACTTTGGCTACCCCTGGTGTAAGGGATTTTGTAAGTGGGTTTGTGCAGGTCAGAGAAAAAAGAACCTTAGGAGAGCCATGCTTGATCAGACCAAGGGTCTGTCTAATCCAGTATCCTTCTAGTTCCCAACAGTGGCTAGCTAGCCCCCAAACAGAAAGCCCACAAACTGAGAACAAACGCAATAGCCCTTCCCACCTGTTACCCCCCCCCAACATCTGCTATTCAAGGTTGAGGTTCCAGTTAGCTGTCATGGCAAATATCCACTTGATAGACATATAAGAACATAAGAACATAAGAAGAGCCTGCTGGATCAGGCCAGTGGCCCATCTAGTCCAGCATCCTGTTCTCACAGTGGCCAACCAGGTGCCTGGGGGAAGCCCGCAAGCAGGACCCAAGTGCAAGAACACTCTCCCCTCCTGAGGCTTCCGGCAACTGGTTTGCAGAAGCATGCTGCCTCTGACTAGGGTGGCACAGCACAGCCATCATGGCTAGTAGCCATTCATAGCCCTGTCCTCCATGAATTTGTCTAATCTTCTTTTAAAGCCGTCCAAGCTGGTGGCCATTACTGCATCTTGTGGGAGCAAATTCCATAGTTTAACTATGCGCTGAGTAAAGAAGTACTTCCTTTTGTCTGTCCTGAATCTTCCAACATTCAGCTTCTTTGAATGTCCACGAGTTCTAGTATTATGAGAGAGAGAGAAGAACTTTTCTCTATCCACTTTCTCAATGCCATGCATAATTTTATACACTTCTATCATGTCTCCTCTGACCCGCCTTTTCTCTAAACTAAAAAGCCCCAAATGCTGCAACCTTTCCTCGTAAGGGAGTCGCTCCATCCCCTTGATCATTCTGGTTGCCCTCTTCTGAACCTTTTCCAACTCTAGAATATCCTTTTTGAGATGAGGCGACCAGAACTGTACACAGTATTCCAAATGTGGCCGCACCATAGATTTATACAATGGCATTATGATATCGGCTGTTTTATTTTCAATACCTTTCCTAATTATCGCTAGCATGGAATTTGCCTTTTTCACAGCTGCCGCACACTGGGTTGACATTTTCATCGTGCTGTCCACTACAACCCCGAGGTCTCTCTCCTGGTCGGTCACCGCCAGTTCAGACCCCATGAGCGTATATGTGAAATTCAGATTTTTTGCTCCAATATGCATAATTTTACACTTGTTTATATTGAATTGCATTTGCCATTTTTCTGCCCATTCACTCAGTTTGGAGAGGTCTTTTTGGAGCTCTTCACAATCCCTTTTTGTTTTAACAACCCTGAACAATTTAGTGTCGTCAGCAAACTTGGCCACTTCACTGCTCACTCCTAATTCTAGGTCATTAATGAACAAGTTGAAAAGTACAGGTCCCAATACCGATCCTTGAGGGACTCCACTTTCTACAGCCCTCCATTGGGAGAACTGTCCGTTTATTCCTACTCTCTGCTTTCTGCTTCTTAACCAATTCCTTATCCACAAGAGGACCTCTCCTCTTATTCCATGACTGCTAAGCTTCCTCAGAAGCCTTTGGTGAGGTACCTTGTCAAACGCTTTTTGAAAGTCTAAGTACACTATGTCCACTGGATCACCTCTATCTATATGCTTGTTGACACTCTCAAAGAATTCTAATAGGTTACTGAGACAGGACTTTCCCTTGCAGAAGCCATGCTGGCTCTGCTTCAGCAAGGCTTGTTCTATGTGCTTAGTTAATCTAGCTTTAATCATACTTTCTACCAGTTTTCCAGGGACAGAAGTTAAGCTAACTGGCCTGTAATTTCCGGGATCCCCTCTGGATCCCTTTTTGAAGATTGGCGTTACATTTGCCACTTTCCAGTCCTCAGGCACGGAGGAGGACCCAAGGGACAAGTTACATATTTTAGTTAGCAGATCAGCAATTTCACCTTTGAGTTCTTTGAGAACTCTCGGGTGGATGCCATCCGGGCCCAGTGATTTGTCAGTTTTTATATTGTCCATTAAGCTTAGAACTTCCTCTCTCGTTACCACTATTTGTCTCAGTTCCTCAGAATCCCTTCCTGCAAATGTTAGTTCAGGTTCAGGGATCTGCCCTATATCTTCCACTGTGAAGACAGATGCAAAGAATTCATTTAGCTTCTCTGCAATCTCCTTATCGTTCTTTAGTACACCTTTGACTCCCTTATCATCCAAGGGTCCAATTGTCTCCCTAGATGGTCTCCTGCTTTGAATGTATTTATAGAATTTTTTGTTGTTGGTTTTTATGTTCTTAGCAATGTGCTCCTCAAATTCTTTTTTAGCATCCCTTATTGTCTTCTTGCATTTCTTTTGCCAGAGTTTGTGTTCTTTTTTATTTTCTTCATTTGGACAAGACTTCCATTTTTTGAAGGAAGATTTTTTTGCCTCTAAGAGCTTCCTTGACTTTGCTTGTTAACCATGCTGGCATCTTCTTGGCCCTGGCGGTACCTTTTCTGGTCTGCGGTATGCACTCCAGTTGAGCTTCTAATATAGTGTTTTTAAACAACTTCCAAGCATTTTCGAGTGATGTGACCCTCTGGACATTGTTTTTCAGCTTTCTTTTTACCAATCCCCTCATTTTTGTGAAGTTTCCTCTTTTGAAGTCAAATGTGCCCGTGTTGGATTTTCTTGGCAATTGGCCAGTTACATGTATGTTTAATTTAATAGCACTGTGGTCACTGCTCCCAATCGGTTCAACAACACTTACATCTCGCACCAGGTCCCGGTCCCCACTGAGGATTAAGTCCAGGGTTGCCGTCCCTCTGGTCGGTTCCATGACCAACTGGTCTAGGGAATAGTCATTTAGAATATCTAGAAACTTTGCTTCTTTGTCATGACTGGAACACATATGCAGCCAGTCTATGTCCGGGTAGTTGAAGTCACCCATTACTACCACATTTCCTAGTTTGGATGCTTCCTCAATTTCATATCTCATCTCCAGGTCTCCCTGAGCATTTTGATCAGGGGGACGATAGATCGTTCCCAGTATTAAGTCCCTCCTGGGGCATGGTACCCATATACTCCTTCAATTGGTCTAATCCTTTTAAAGCCATCTAAGCCAGTCACTGTCATTCATGATAATGAATTCTTTAAGCTAGTTATTCATTGTTTGAAAGAGTACTTCCTTTTGTATGTCTTTTTGTTCGATTGATTATTTGTTTAAAATTTCAACTGTATTCTCTGCCAAAGACAAAAGCACTGTTCAACATAGCAAAACCAATGGCAATAAAAACATCCCAAAGACTCAATAAAAATAAAACTCAAACAGCATAAAACACAGCTAAAAATATTCAGCTTAAATCCCAACAGAGAGATCCCAGTTTTAAATGCCATTAGTCCGCACAAAATGCTTTCTGGGAAAGCTATGCCGTGACTATATACTAGTCTTAAGGCATGTCAGTTTCAGTTGTTGCAGCTTGAGGATGTGGACAGGACGCTTGCTGCAGTGAGGCCGACTACATGCCCTCTCACTCTGCACATCATAGTTGTGATGGGGGGATTGACTGGATAGGTCCAGGGAGTAGTCAATGCCTCACTATGGGAGGAAGTTAAGCCCACTAGCTTGAAAGAGGTGGTGGTGCGACCCCTCTTTGAAGAGGTTCTCCCTGGATCCAGTCTTTGATATTCCTTCCAGGGCAAGGTGGTCGAGGGTGGTGGCCTACTGGCTGCAGGCATGCCTAGAGGAAGCAGATTACCTAGATCCTTTCTAGTCTGGTTTCCGGCCTGGTTAATGGGAGAGACAGGGGCAATGTGACCCTATTGTTTCCCCTTGATTTCTCAGCAGTTTTGACACCATTGACCATGGTGACCTTCTGGAGCAATTGAAGGATGTAGGAAAAGGAGGTACTGTATTGAAGTGGTCCTGCTTCTACCAGCAGGGCCACTGCCACAAAGTAGTACTAGGAGATTGTTGCTCTGCTCCATGGCTTTTGGATGTGGGGTTCCACATGGGTCCATTCTGTCTCGTATGCTATTTAACATCTGTATGAAACCGTTTGGAGCTATCATCTGGGGATTTGGAGCATGGTGTCATCAGTATGCTGAAGACACACAGTTGTCTCTCCATTACATCTGAATTGGGAGAGGCTGAGAAGTTGTTGGACAGGTATCTAGAGGCAGTCATGGGCTGGATGGGGACCCATAAATTGAACATGAATCTTGATAAGACAGCTGTGGGTGAATGGTTCCCATATCCAGGAATTAGGTGTACAACTTCTGGGAGAGGTTGTACTAACCTGAAGGAAGCAGGTTTGTAATCTGGGAGTACTCCTGGATTCCAGCTTGTCACTAGAGTCCCAAGTGGCTTCTGTGGACAGATGAGCTTATGTCCAGTGCAGGCTGATTCACCATCTACAGGTGTACTTGGACCAGGATAGCGTTGCCTCAGTTATCCCTGCTCTGGTGACTTCCTGTGTCGACTACTGTAATAGGGTGTATGTGAAGCTGCCCTTGAAGACAGTCTGGAGGTTGCAGCTAGTGTAGAATGTGGCTGCTAGGCTGGTAAGTGGTGCAGCCTGATGGGACGATGTGTCACCAGTCCTAAAAGCACTGCACTGGCTTCCAGGTGTTAGTATTAGCATACAAAGCACTACATTGCTTGGGACCCAAGTATCTAAAAGAACATCTTCTCCAGTATCAACCATCTTGGACCTTACGATCGGCAGGCAAGGCCTTATTAGTGGTGCTGGTACCGACAGCTTTCTGGTTGGTGCTGACCCATGACAGGGCCTTTTCATTTGTGGCTCCCCATTTGTAGAATTCACTTCCCAGTGAGGTGTGTCTGTCTCTTCTTGACTTTCATTAGGAATTTGAAAATATTCCTGTTTACCAGGCATTTGATGGTTGAAGGGAACTGTTCCTGGTAACCTGAAGATCACTGATGAAATAATGTTTTAAACTGTTTTTAGAATGCTTTTCTGTTGTTAAATTGTTTTGTTGATCAGTTTGCCACCTTGGACTCTTTCAGAAGGAAGGGATATAAATTTACATCATCATCATTATCATCATCTAGTAGCCAACTGTGTTTCCCTTGGCAAAGTGTTCTGTGGTAGAGTTGGTATGGCTCCAGGTCCTTACAGTTGTTATATTTGGAATATGGAACAGCACACTGTGCTGAACCCACTGCGGATCTATTTAATTGAGTGTCCCCAAATTCTAATATTATACTAATACTATACACTATATATTTCTATCCACTCTCTCCATCCTAGTCATAATTGTGTTTTCTATCATGCCCCCACTTAGTCATATTTTTTCTAAACAAATAAACACACCCCTAAAACAAATTAGTCTTTCTCATGTTTGTTCAGAAATCTTTTCCTTTTTATATTCCCCCCTCCATTTCTGGTCATGGGACAACCAGAACCATAGATGGTATTCCAAATGTAGACATGGTGCAGGTTTATATAATGGCATTATGATACTGTAAAAACTGACAGTATCCGTTTTTTAATCCCCTTCCTAAAAATTCCTGAGTTTTTCCTCTGCAGCTGTTGCTGCACAGCGGCTGCATTTGAACATAACAGTAAACCACAGTTTAGCACTATGGCAGGGTGACTAACCTGTTTTGGTCTGAGGGCTGCGTTCAGCCTTGGCCAACCCTTTGGGGGGCGACATACCAGTGATATGGCCAAAGTGGGCAGGGTCATCCCCCCCCCCACACACAGAGTCCCTCCTCCTCAAGTGAGCACACACTCCTCCCTCCCTTCTCCTCCACTAGTGCATCTGGGAGGAGGAGAACAGAAGCTTTTGCTTCCTTTTCTAACTAAATGCTCTTGGAACTGAGAACAATGGTTTTAGAAAAGAAGTCAGGACCATTAAACCACTGTTTGGAGTTGTATTATTTCTCTAAACCATGGATAAGACTACTAATTGAAAATGGAAGTGAAGCCAGCGTCCACTTATCTCTTTGAGGCGGTACTAGCAAGGAGGGAATATGCAAGTCCTGTGGCTTATGCATGTAATGCAAAGCCATATTTTAGCATTTCACACAAAACAAGCCATTGTTGACATTTTTAGTGAACAATGCAACATATCCCAAGGTCTCTATCATGGTTAAACACAGCCAACTTAGACCTCTTCCATGACATCGTCATAAATTAATATGATTGTCCCTTTTAGGAACATCGAGGAAAAGCAGATGTGTGCCCAATCAGATTAGCTTTTTGTTTTATTTCAAAACAAGTAAAATTCCTGATAAAGCTAGCAGAGGAACGAGACAATGTCTGGGGTGAAAGGAGGTGGCCAGTTGTGTGGCTATTAGTGTTCAAAATGGCAGTTGGGTCTAGTACTGAGGAGGAGACAACAGGAATGAGAGCAGGGCAACAGTAAAACTAGTAGAGCTGAATCAGAGAGATTCTTCTTAAAATAGCAATCACCCACTCAATGCTTTTGAGTTGGCATTCCCCATTTGGGGCATATCACCTGCTATTTCAGTCTCATTTTTTCCCCCTAACGTCTGTGGCTAACGAGAAACAGCACTCGGCTCCTTGCCAGTCATATGTCATTTATTATTATTATTATTATTATTATTATTATTATTTAAATTAAATTTATATCCCACCCTTTCTCCCAGAAGGAGTGCCAAACAAAACAGTAAACTTTTAAGAAATCTTAAAAACAGACTTTAAAATATATTAAAACAAAACATCTTTTAAAACATCTTTTTTTAAAAAAAGCTTAAAAATGTCTTAAAAAGCAGCACATATTATCCAACAATATCCATCGTTTAGGAGTGTTTGGTGATAACACCTGTCCTAAGCCTTGTTGATATGTAGTTGAAAATGCTTTGGCCTCAGAGATCTACTGAGTATGTTGTTTGTTTATCAAGGTGTTTTCTCTCTCTGTGTTTTTAATCTAGCAAGTTGTCATAAAATGGAAGTTCTTCCAAATAGGGGTTCCATGGATAAACATAGTGAACAGCTTTCTGGGTTGAAGTGTGGATGCGCTTGTTCCTTAGCCAGAGCTTCAGAGTACTATTCCAAAAGTTGCTACTGTTCCTGCTTGATGTGTGCAGATCTGGTTATTTCAAGATTTTAGGGTATGTTAAGATGTTAGATTCTCTAGCTTGCAAGTAGGGTGTTGTTTCTCTTTGAAAGTTGGGTTCCCCTCCCATTAAAACAATCTGTGCAAAGAAACCTAAATGCTGTTGCATTAGTGACTTGTATATTATGAGCATAGTTTTTAGTCCAGCATCATGGTGCAGCGCCCGCCCTCTCCAATTGTTGCTAAAATAGCAACCAGCGCTATTTTTGAAAAAAATCTCAGTACTGTGAGGTTGGAGGATGCATGTTTTTCCTGTGTAAATTACTGCACAGGGCAATGTGGTGGTTGGGGCAATATTAGTCAGGGCTGGCTCAAAGGTAGAGGTGCCCTTGCCAAATTGTCCTCTGATCCCCCCCCCAAATATCTGTGAGCCCACCACTAGCAGGTTTACATGACAGCAGTGACAGGCAGGCAGGCAGGCAGCAGCAGCAGCAGCAGCAGCAGCAGCAGCAGCAACAGGAGTTTCCACTCAGTGCTGGATGGCTGGGTCTAGGACCCTCCACCACAGGAAATTCCCACAATGCTCCCAATATAGCATCATTCTGGTGCCCATTCTGGGCTCTCAGACCTCCACTGGGGACGACCATTTCAATTTCCCACAATGCCGCAAAGCGACACTATGTTAAAGACACTGTAGTCAATTCAAATGGCAGCTCTGAGATCCAGCTGCCTGGCATCCACGGGAGCATGGGAGGGGAGTGTCCAGAGGGCAGGGGCAGGGCAGGGCAGGTGGCAGTGGCAGGCCTTGGTGAGGCATTGGAGCCCTGGCAGCTGACTCAGGCTGCCACATGCTGATGCCAGCCCAGAAGCATGTGGACAGTGTGTCACAGCCGCATTTGAGACTAAGTGAGCATGAAGAACAGCCTTTTTTCAAACTGGGAAGCGCTGACTAAGAACACCAGACTTTCAGAGAAAAGGCCTTGGATACAGTCAGAATTATTTTATACCATCAGTCAGTCATTGTCTTGTTCAGATGGTAGCTATGGAAATGAATCAACAGTAATCGCCTGTCGGTGAGAGCTGGGGCTCAAACTATGGCGTGCTTATTAGCTGTGCCTTCATGCCTCTAAAAATAGAAGGGAATAACAAATGGGGGCCAACATGCTTCCAGCATGTGCTAGGATGAGCTTTGTTGAAGAGTACATCATGTTCCGAGAAATAAAATTTGAAAATGGAAACTCAAAAAGGCATCAATACAGTTGATTAGAAATTGATTGGGGGAGTTTGTGTTATCCCAACTCAAATGACCCGCTTTGTCCCCAGGGGGGCCGTTTTAGCTCTTCTCTGGAAAGCTGTGCTGTCTCTTTATCAGCTTTCTTTAGGATAGGAACGTAGAAAGCTGCCTCGTACAGACTGACCCTAGAGTGAGGCTAGTGCCTCAGGCAGCTGATTTTGATTGTCATGAAAGGGGCAGCAAATTGTTCAGGTTATTATTGTTCTATTTTTACAGCCAGGAAGGAGGCAAGACCCTCATGGGATTTTCTGCCTCAGATGCAAAAATAACCTGGTTGGCCTTAGCTGCTTTACCTGGTTGGGAAGGGAAGCTTCTTGCTGCTCTGCCCCAGACAGCAAAATGTCTTGGGCCGGCCTGCATACCAAGTCAGACCATTGGTTCAATCTAGCTCACTGTTATAGACATGGATGGGCAGCAGCTGTCCAGGATTTCAGGCAGGGGTTTTCCCTTGCCTGGAGATCTTAGGGGTTGAATCTCAAGCCTTCTGCACATACAGCATGTGCTCTACAACTGAGCTATGGCATTGGGTTTTACTATCTTGCCATGTATGTAGTTCATGATTTTTGAAAAATGAAATAGGTAAATATATGTTTTCTGTGTAGTTTATTAGGGTTTTAACATTGTTACAATAAAACAATACAATCCCTTCTTCCTCCCCCCCACTTCCCATCTCCCTTTGCTCTCATGTCCTTTTCTTTTTCTCTACATACATTTTAATTTCTGATGGTTAGCTGTTTAACGTGTTATACAGTGTTCAGGTTGACATGCTCAGATAAGGGTTACGATAGATGAGTGTCAGTGTTCTTCTGGGGTCCCAGATTAACAACCATAGAGTTGGAGAAGTGTCCACTGCTGTATTGCATTATGCTTCCCACTTCCTCTAGTTGTAGGTTTTACTTAGTGAACAATTCCAAAAACATACTACACATCTCTTGGAAGTTTGACTTTTGTGTAGTTTATAAAGCAGCATTTGCTCATGGGCTGCTAGCTGCAGAAGGTCTTATATCCATCCAGTTTTCTGTGCTTGCTGTGGTCTGAACTTTCCAACGTTGAAGGACAATTCATTTTGTGGTTAGCATGGCTCAGTGAAGCCATCCTTCTTGTCCTTTTGATAGCCCCCACCTGGCAGGAATGTAGCCGATTACTGTGTTGGTGTCTTCTATTAATAGGGATTTGTTCAGAACCAAATTAGTTCTAGCCTGTACTTCCTTGCAGAAGGGAAAATATCTTGACAAACTTTCTCCCTTGCCATTGAGAGCCTGTGTATATTATCTCGATCAGACAGGTTTTCCAGTGTTGCACCAGGTAGGTTTTTAAAAAAATGGTATATTTATAACACACTTTTAAAAATTAAGTAGTAGTTCTAAAATGGGCAAGAATAATATACCCCCCCCAATTAAACAGAATAATCAAAATGACAAAACCTTAAAAGCAGCAAATTAAAACTGCTAAAAATCTAAAAATCCAGAGGCAACATAAAACCAACATCACATAAATCAGTAGATGTAACCAATCAGCTTTATAAGCCATTAGGTCATTCTATAAAAAGAATACAACTACTACTGCACTGTCTGGGCAAACAGAAAGTTCATAATCTGGCAGCTCAAACTTAATAAGGAGGGTGCCAGATGAGCCTTCGGAAGAGGAACACTCCACAATAGGTACCACCTATGAAAGGCCCTTTCCCCCAGTTGCTGCTGAAGGCATTTGGAGGAGGACTTCTGACTAAAATCTTCAGGCAGGTTTGTGTGGGAAAAGCCATCTTTGTGTGCATCCCATCTTCCAGACATATTTGGGCCTTGTCAGTGTTACCCTAGCCATGTTGGAGACGCCTGTCCATTAGTGGCTCCTGCACAGCAGTGCAAGAGTAATGTTTAAAATATTCAAACCACATGGGGAGTGGCTGGTTGCATGGGAATTTCCTGTGAAATTAGTACCTTGAAATGACAGTTCTGTGATGAAAAAGCCCTTTGTTTTGGCCCCTGCCCATTTGATTGGGTTATTTAAACATCCCCCCCCAAACAATTCAGGAGTGTCTCACAGAAAAGCAACTCCCAGACAGCTAGGGTAACATTTTAAAAAGGCCCTATGGTTGGTGCAGCTTACGTGTTTACATAACATGCCAGTGATGACCAAATAGTGAAGAAGGAGAAGCACCACATGGCCCAGGTAATGTAAGGCTCCTAGTTTTACAATCCAGCCTCATCTCTTCCTGGAGTTGTTGCTAATACAGCATCTTCTGCATAGAAAATGTGGCAGAGCTGAAGAGCTCCAGCCTGCTTATCTTTAATCGAATGCCTGATTACATCTCCCAGAGCAGCTACCTTACTCCCAACTTAAGGATGGAAAACGAAATAACGGTGAACAGCAAAAGAGGTTTAAAGATGTTCTTAAAGATAATCTAAAAAATGTAACATGAGCATTGAGAACTGGATGTTTGAGCCCATGAGCGTCCCAATTGGAGGTCAGCTATTATCAAAGGTGCCATGGACTTTGAAGGAGCACGAGTACAGGACAAAAGGGACAAACGAGCTAAGTGGAAGGCACGTCAAGCAAATCCTCATCACGACTGCCTTCCATCTGGAACCTATGTCCTCACTGTGGGAGGCTGTGTGGATCCAGAATTGGCCTCCACAGTCACTTATTGACCTACCATTAAAGACCTTACCTTGGAAGACAATCTTACTCGGCCACGAGTTATCACCAATGATGGCTTATCTTTAAGATAGAATACCCCAGTTACACCTAAATTGTGCCATTCTTTACAGTAGTGGGCACACTCCGTGAGCTTTAGATGTGGCTACAATTGTAAGGTGGCCACTTACGCATTGCCAAAAAGAGGAAATGCATCACCCAAAAAGAGGACAAAATGTGAGATGCTCGTATACAATTGGCATATCTAGATTTATACGTATAGTTGCAGTATATCAGTTTTCCTTCAGTTGCCAGCATTCAGGGAAAATACACATCAGGATAACTTCTTTTGGTATAAAGAGAAAATACCACTGAGTTCTGTTTTATTGCACACTCAGCATTTTGATGTGTGGTCTGGGAATTTTTGGATGAATTATGGTATAGTTGACAAAAGAGACATTAGGTTATTGCTGTGTGCAGTTCTTAGAAGCTTCTGGGTTGCTTTGTAAACCAGGGGAAAAAATCAGATCGCTTTCTTGCACCTATCCAGCCCCCAAGCAAATTTTTCTTCCTTTCTCCAAGACCCCACTAATTTTGGCAGCAATCATAACAAGTAAAACAGTGCTGGGGTGCACAGCCTGATGGAGATGCACATTGCCCCCTCCCCAGGCATCAGGTCAGTCCTTTGATGCGCTGGGAGGGGGCATAATCAATCCCCTCAGCTGATCTGCACAGATCAACTGAGGAGGGATGGCTGTGTGTCCTGTACATGTGTGTGTGTGTGAGGGGGGGTTACATCTGCTTTTGGGCACACCAGAGGGTGAATGCTGCCCTTGGGCCAAAATAAAGTTAGCTACCCTTGATCTAATTTCTTCGATTGGCCACTTGAGATTGCACCTGTAGAATGGAGAAAACCAGTGGGATACAGTTATCCCTGGATATAAACTATATCGGAAGGACAGGGAAGGACGTATTGGTGGCGGAGTCGCTCTGTACGTGAAAGAAGGCATTGAATCCAGCAAGCTCGAAACCCCAAAAGAGGCGGACTCCTCCACAGAATCATCGTGGGTGGTGATACCATGCCCCAGGAGGGATTTAATACTGGGAACAATCTATCGTCCCCCTGATCAAAATGCTCAGGGAGACCTTGAGATGAGATATGAAATTGAGGAAGCATCCAAACTAGGAAATATAGGGCCCACCCATGTAGCCGGTCATGCTCTTGACCTTGTATTTGTCTCGCGAGGGGAGGGAAGTGCTCTGAGAATGGGGGCTGTTTCTTCTAACCCAGTGTCATGGTCAGATCACTACCTGGTAAATATGGACCTCTTAATACCACACTCCCTCCGCAGGGGACAAGGACCTATTAAGATGGTCCGCCCCAGACGCCTGATGGATCCAAAAGGATTCCTGAATGCTCTGGGAGATTTGGAGCCGGCTGAAGGGCACCCGGTCGAAACCCTGGTGACAGAGTGGAATAGGGAGATCACTAGGGCAGTAGACCGGGTGGCTCCGAAACGTCCTCTCCCCCTGAATAGAGCTCAGATAGCACCCTGGTATACACCACGGCTCCGGGGTCTGAGACAGGAGGTGAGACGACTAGAGCGCCGGTGGCGGAAATCTTGCTCTGAAGACGATCGGACACTGGTTAGAGCAGCAATAGCTGCCTACCAGGTGGCAACAAGGGCAACAAAGAAGGAATTCTTTGCTGCCTCTATTGCGTCCGCAGAGTGCTGTCCCAGGAGGTTGTTCCAAGTGGTCCGAAATCTGGTCGGTCCAGTTGTTCAGGAACCCATGGAGCATTCTAAAGCCTCCTGTGACACGTTTGCTAAACACTTTGCAGATAAAATCGAGCGCCTGAAGAGCACGATTCCATGCGCCGTGGATACAGGAAGTGAGCCAGAGCCGGCCAGTTGCATTCCGGTCCGGTGGGATCGGTTTCAGCCTCTTCCCTCTGAGGAAGTGGACAAGGTGCTCTCTACTGTGAAGCCAACCACCTGTCTACTGGATCTTTGCCCCTCGTGCCTCATTATGAGCTCATTATGGGTGAAGGGATCAAGGCTATAGTAAATGCATCCTTGGAAGAGGGTGCACTACCATTAGCCCTCAATGAGGCAGTTATAAAGCCCATCTTTAAAAAGTCCTCCTTGGATCCTCAAGAGTTAAATAACTTCCGCCCAGTCTCTAATTTACCATTTCTGGGCAAGGTGATTGAGCGAGTGGTGGCCAAACAGTTACAGACACACTTGGAGGAAACAGATTATCTGGATCCATTCCAATCGGGCTTCAGGACTGGACATGGAACTGAAACAGCCTTGGTCGCTCTGGTGGATGATATGAGGAGGGCGTTGGATAGGGGAGAATTCACCTTCCTCGTCCTCCTGGATCTCTCAGCAGCTTTTGATACCGTTGACCACGGTATCCTTTTAGAACGCCTGGAGGGATTAGGAATAGGGGGCACTGTTTTACGGTGGCTCCGTTCCTATCTCTCAGACAGGCATCAAAGGGTGGCATTGGGGGAGGAGGTTTCAGACCCTTGGCCTCTCAATTGTGGAGTGCCACAGGGTTCTATCCTCTCCCCCATGTTATTCAACATCTATGTAAAGCCGCTGGGGGCCATCATCAGGAGATTTGGGCTGCGGTGCCAGCAATATGCGGATGACACCCAGCTCTATCTCTTGTTTAAGTCCTCACCAGAGTTGGCTGTGGATACCATCTCCAAGTGCCTGGAATCCGTAAGTGGATGGATGGGAAGGAATAGGCTGAAACTAAATCCCGACAAGACCGAGGTGTTGCTTGTGGGAGACAGGGGCAGTCTGGGGGATATAGACCTGGTGTTCAATGGGGTAAGATTGCCCCTAAAAGACCAGGTCCACAGCCTCGGGGTCATTCTTGACTCCCAGCTGTCCATGGAGGCTCAGATCTCGGCAGTGAGCCGGGCAGCTTGGTATCAATTACATCTGATTAGGAGGTTGCAACCCTACCTGCCTGCCCATCTGCTCCCAGGGGTAATACAGGCCCTGGTCTTCTCTCGCCTAGACTACTGTAATGCGCTCTACGTGGGGTTACCCTTGAAAATGGTCCGGAAATTGTAACTGATACAGAATGCGGCGGCACATTTGATTAAGAACAACCGCCACCGTGATCATTTCACTCCGGTGTTGATAGATCTACACTGGCTACCAGTTGTTTACCGGGCCCAATTCAAGGTGTTGGTATTGACCTTTAAAGCCCTATACGGTTTCGGCCCAGTTTATCTGAAGGAGCGCCTCCAGCATCGCCAATTATGCTGCCTGACGAGATCAGCCGCGAAGGACCTTCTCTCGGTCCCACCAGTTAGGACAGTGAGGCTGGTGCGGACCAGAGAGAGGGCATTTTCCACTGTGGCCCCCACCCTCTGGAATTCCCTTCCTTTTGATCTTCGCCATGCCCCTTCCCTGATAGGTTTCTGCCGGGCCTTGAAAACCTGGCTGTTCAGGCAGGCCTACGGGACCTCTGGGGTGGTTTAGTTTTAATACTGATATTATTAATTATTATGATGATTTTTGTGGTTTTATTGTATTTATTGATGAAATTGTACGTCGCCTAGAGTGGCCGTTGATTCGGCCAGATAGGCGACTCAGAAATAAAATTTATTATTATTATTATTATAGGAAATGTGGTAGTAATGGGTGACTTCAACTACCCGGACATAGACTGGCCGCATATGTGTTCCAGTCATGACAAAGAAGCAAAATTTCTAGATATTCTAAATGACTATTCCCTAGACCAGTTGGTCATGGAACCGACCAGAGGGACGGCAACCCTGGACTTAATCCTCAGTGGGGACCGGGACCTGGTGCGAGATGTAAGTGTTGTTGAACCGATTGGGAGCAGTGACCATAGTGCTATTAAATTAAACATACATGTAACTGGCCAATTGCCAAAAAAATCAAACACGGTCATATTTGACTTCAAAAGAGGAAACTTCACAAAACTTCACAAAAATGAGGGGATTGGTAAAAGAAAGCTGAAAAACAAAGTCCAGAGGGTCACATCACTCGAAAATGCTTGGAAGTTGTTTAAAAACACTATATTAGAAGCTCAACTGGAGTGCATACCGCAGATCAGAAAAGGTACCGCCAGGGCCAAGAAGATGCCAGCATGGTTAATGAGCAAAGTCAAGGAAGCTCTTAGAGGCAAAAAGTCTTCCTTCAGAAAATGGAAGTCTTGTCCGAATGAAGAAAATAAAAAAGAACACAATAAGGGATGCTAAAAAAGAATTTGAGGAGCACATTGCTAAGAACATAAAAAAAAAACAACAAAAAATTCTATAAATACATTCAAAGCAGGAGACCATCTAGGGAGGCGATTGGACCCTTGGATGATGAGGGAGTCAAAGGTGTACTAAAGAACAATAAGGAGATTGCAGAGAAGCTAAATGAATTCTTTGCATCTGTCTTCACAGTGGAAGATATAGGGCAGATCCCTGAACCTGAACTAACATTTGCAGGAAGGGATTCTGAGGAACTGAGACAAATAGTGGTAACGAGAGAGGAAGTTCTAAGCTTAATGGACAATATAAAAACTGACAAATCATCGGGCCCGGATGGCATCCACCCGAGAGTTCTCAAAAAACTCAAAGGTGAAATTGCTGATCTGCTAACTAAAATATGTAGCTTGTCCCTCGGGTCCTCCTCCATGCCTGAGGACTGGAAAGTGGCAAATGTAACGCCAATATTCAAAAAGGGATCCAGAGGGGATCCCAGAAATTACAGGCCAGTTAGCTTAACTTCTGTCCCTGGAAAACTGGTAGAAAGTATTATTAAAGCTAGATTAACTAAGCACATAGAAGAACAAGCCTTGCTGAAGCAGAGCCAGCATGGCTTCTGCAAGGGAAAGTCCTGTCTCAGTATCCTATTAGAATTCTTTGAGAGTGTCAACAAGCATATAGATAGAGGTGATCCAGTGGACATAGTGTACTTAGACTTTCAAAAAGCTTTTGACGAGGTACCTCACCAAAGACTTCTGAGGAAGCTTAGCAGTCATGGAATAAGAGGAGAGGTCCTCTTGTGGATAAGGAATTGGTTAACATAAGAACATAAGAACATAAGAAGAGCCTGCTGGATCAGGCCAGTGGCCCATCTAGTCCAGCATCCTGTTCTCACAGTGGCCAAACAGGTGCCTGGGGGAAGCCCGCAAGCAGGACCCGAATGCAAGAACACTCTCCCCTCCTGAGGCTTCCGGCAACTGGTTTTCAGAAGCATGCTGCCTCTGACTAGGGTGGCAGAGCACAGCCATCATGGCTAGTAGCCATTGATAGCCCTGTCCTCCATGAATTTGTCTAATCTTCTTTTAAAGCCATCCAAGCTGGTGGCCATTACTGCATCTTGTGGGAGCAAATTCCATAGTTTAACTATGCGCTGAGTAAAGAAGTACTTCCTTTTGTCTGTCCGGAATCTTCCAACATTCAGCTTCTTTGAATGTCCACGAGTTCTAGTATTATGAGAGAGGGAGAAGAACTTTTCTCTATCCACTTTCTCAATGCCATGCATAATTTTATTCACTTCTATCATGTCTCCTCTGACCCGCCTTTTCTCTAAACTAAAAAGCCCCAAATGCTGCAACCTTTCCTCGTAAGGGAGTCGCTCCATCCCCTTGATCATTCTGGTTGCCCTCTTCTGAACCTTTTCCAACTCTAGAATATCCTTTTTGAGATGAGGCGACCAGAACTGTACACAGTATTCCAAATGCGGCCGCACCATAGATTTATACAACGGCATTATGATATCGGCTGTTTTATTTTCAATACCTTTCCTAATTATTGCTAGCATGGAATTTGCCTTTTTCACAGCTGCCGCACACTGGGTCGACATTTTCATCGTGCTGTCCACTACAACCCCGAGGTCTCTCTCCTGGTCGGTCACCGCCAGTTCAGACCCCATGAGTGTATATGTGAAATTCAGATTTTTTGCTCCAATATGCATAATTTTACACTTGTTTATATTGAATTGCATTTGCCATTTTTCCGCCCATTCACTCAGTTTGGAGAGGTCTTTTTGGAGCTCTTCGCAATCCCTTTTTGTTTTAACAACCCTGAACAATTTAGTGTTGTCAGCAAACTTGGCCACTTCACTGCTCACTCCTAATTCTAGGTCATTAATGAACAAGTTGAAAAGTACAGGTCCCAATACCGATCCTTGAGGGACTCCACTTTCTACAGCCCTCCATTGGGAGAACTGTCCGTTTATTCCTACTCTCTGCTTTCTGCTTCTTAACCAATTCCTTATCCACAAGAGGACCTCTCCTCTTATTCCATGACTGCTAAGCTTCCTCAGAAGCCTTTGGTGAGGTACCTTGTCAAACGCTTTTTGAAAGTCTAAGTACACTATGTCCACTGGATCACCTCTATCTATATGCTTGTTGACACTCTCAAAGAATTCTAATAGGTTACTGAGACAGGACTTTCCCTTGCAGAAGCCATGCTGGCTCTGCTTCAGCAAGGCTTGTTCTATGTGCTTAGTTAATCTAGCTTTAATCATACTTTCTACCAGTTTTCCAGGGACAGAAGTTAAGCTAACTGGCCTGTAATTTCCGGGATCCCCTCTGGATCCCTTTTTGAAGATTGGCGTTACATTTGCCACTTTCCAGTCCTCAGGCACGGAGGAGGACCCAAGGGACAAGTTACATATTTTAGTTAGCAGATCAGCAATTTCACCTTTGAGTTCTTTGAGAACTCTCGGGTGGATGCCATCCGGGCCCAGTGATTTGTCAGTTTTTATATTGTCCATTAAGCTTAGAACTTCCTCTCTCGTTACCACTATTTGTCTCAGTTCCTCAGAATCCCTTCCTGCAAATGTTAGTTCAGGTTCAGGGATCTGCCCTATATCTTCCACTGTGAAGACAGATGCAAAGAATTCATTTAGCTTCTCTGCAATCTCCTTATTGTTCTTTAGTACACCTTTGACTCCCTCATCATCCAAGGGTCCAATCGCCTCCCTAGATGGTCTCCTGCTTTGAATGTATTTATAGAATTTTTTGTTGTTGGTTTTTATGTTCTTAGCAATGTGCTCCTCAAATTCTTTTTTAGCATCCCTTATTGTCTTCTTGCATTTCTTTTGCCAGAGTTTGTGTTCTTTTTTATTTTCTTCATTCGGACAAGACTTCCATTTCTGAAGGAAGACTTTTTGCCTCTAAGAGCTTCCTTGACTTTGCTCGTTAACCATGCTGGCATCTTCTTGGCCCTGGCGGTACCTTTTCTGATCTGCGGTATGCACTCCAGTTGAGCTTCTAATATAGTGTTTTTAAACAACTTCCAAGCATTTTCGAGTGATGTGACCCTCTGGACTTTGTTTTTCAGCTTTCTTTTTACCAATCCCCTCATTTTTGTGAAGTTTCCTCTTTTGAAGTCAAATGTGACCGTGTTGGATTTTCTTGGCAATTGGCCAGTTACATGTATGTTTAATTTAATAGCACTATGGTCACTGCTCCCAATCGGTTCAACAACACTTACATCTTGCACCAGATCCCGGTCCCCACTGAGGATTAAGTCCAGGGTTGCCGTCCCTCTGGTCGGTTCCATGACCAACTGATCTAGGGAATAGTCATTTAGAATATCTAGAAACTTTGCTTCTTTGTCATGACTGGAACACATATGCGGCCAGTCTATGTCCGGGTAGTTGAAGTCACCCATTACTACCACATTTCCTAGTTTGGATGCTTCCTCAATTTCATATCTCATCTCCAGGTCTCCCTGAGCATTTTGATCAGGGGGACGATAGATCGTTCCCAGTATTAAGTCCCTCCTGGGGCACGGTATCACCACCCACAACGATTCTGTGGAGGAGTCTGCCTCTTTTGGGGTTTCGAGCTTGCTGGATTCAATGCCTTCTTTCACGTATAGAGCGACTCCGCCACCAATACGTCCTTCCCTGTCCTTCCGATATAGTTTATATCCAGGGATAACCATATCCCACTGTTTTTCTCTATTCCACCAGGTCTCGGTTATGCTCACTATATCAATGCTCTTCTCTTAAGAAGCAGAAAGCAGAGAGTAGGAATGAACGGACAGTTCTCCCAATGGAGGGCTGTAGAAAGTGGAGTCCCTCAAGGATCGGTATTGGGACCTGTACTTTTCAACTTGTTCATTAATGACCTAGAATTAGGAGTGAGCAGTGAAGTGGCCAAGTTTGCTGACGACACTAAATTGTTCAGGGTTGTTAAAACAAAAAGGGATTGCGAAGAGCTCCAAAAAGACCTCTCCGAACTGAGTGAATGGGTGGAAAAATGGCAAATGCAATTCAATATAAACAAGTGTAAAATTATGCATATTGGGGAGACTTCCCGGAAGGAGTGCTGGCTGGTGATTGTCTCTGAGTGAGCTCTATCTCAGAGGAAGCTTATTTCAGTTAAAAGCCAGTCAAGAGGAATTTTTGACTGGCGTAAATGTTCTCCAAGATAAAAGGGGAACCGAAGAGATTATCCACGGAACTCCGTCGAGCTGTAGATTGCTAGATTTGATCAGGAATCCCCCTGAGATAAGAAGGCTTTTCTAGCAGCGGAAGACAGGGTCTGGATTTCCAACAGGCTGTGCTGAAAGTAAGCGAGACTTTTTTTCTTTCTCTTTCAAAAACGTTTTTAACGAGCTAGCCTCCTTCTGTCTAAATCTTATCAACTAACTTAAATTACTATCGTAAAAGAGACTTGTTTACGAATCGGCAACTCAGAAACTTGGGTGAGTCACACTTTTTTCGTATTATACAAAGCTAAGGAAGAAGGGAGCAATTCAAAGAACCTGCTTTATTTTTTATGACAAAAAGCTGGCTTAAAGCTGGAATTACAAAGATTAAACGGATAAGAGGCAACTTATTAGATAAGATGATTTGATTATTTGAAGGAAATATATCTGAGAATATTTTTTTTTATTTTGGATTAAATTTCTTTTTTTTGAACGAATCTGCTGTTCGTGTATCTTACTAACTGCTGGATGCTGAGAACTGGATTTGTTTTACATTCCTGAATGTGCTGGAGATAAGAACTGTGTTGGTTAAACAGGCCTGGAATATTAACTTTTTTGTTGCTGGGAGAAAAGAAACTGTTTGCCTCTACATTGGCTAATAATAGAAAAGGTTTTTTTTTTCCCAAGAATGACAACTAGGAAAACAGCCAAAGTTTTGGAACGAAGAGTTTCAATTGATACACAGGAAGGGATGGACATGTTCCAGAAAATTGTGGAGGGATTTAGTGATTTTAAACAAGAGTTGAAACAAGAGATGAAACAGGACAGACAACAACTTAAAGATGAACTTTGCAATATGAAAAAGGATTTTAAAGATTTACAAGATCATATTAAAACAGAAGTGGGTGAGATTAAAAATAACATTGGGCAATTAACACAGGATGTAAAAAATGTTAAAGATAAGGTGCAAACCTTAGAGAATAGAATAGATATTACAAATATGGAATTGGAAAAAAATTTGGACTATATTGCTGTTATGGAACTTAGAGATAAAGAACATTGCTTGAGATTCCGTGCAATTCCTGAGGAAACAGGTGAAGATATCAGAGAGAAAATTGTTAATGTTTTGGCAAAATCCTTCGACAGGAACGAAGATCGGATGGAATTTGAAATAGACAAAGTTTATAGAATTAATTCCAGATATGCAACAATAAAAAAAAATCCCAAGAGATGTGCTTGTTTATTTTTAAAAAAAGAGGACCAGAGATATGGTTTTGCAACATCATTTTAACAATGTCTTCAAAATTGACGGTAAAGAAATACAGGTGATGAAGGAAATTCCTGTTAGGCTTCTACGTAAGAGAAAAGATTACGCTTTCTTCACAGAAAAACTTAAACAATGTAAAATTCAATTTAGATGGGATGTTCCAGAGGGAGTGATTTTTACATTTAGACAACAGAAGTATCGATTAAATACTGTTCAAAAAGCAAGGGATTTCTTGAGAAAAGCTTCAAAAGACATGGAAGAAGATAAACTCAAAGATATGGATATAATTCCTGGGAAACAAAGTCAACAGAAACAGGTAGAGGAAGAAAAGGATGATGATGGATCAAAGGGAGCAACAGGCACAGACTTTTCTAAAATACATGCTTAAAAATGGATTACAAATATCTAACTTGGAATATAAATGGAGCCAATTCGTCGCAGAAGAGAAAGAAAGTATTTCATTATTTGAAAAAATTAAAATTGGATATAATTTGTTTACAAGAAACTCATATTAAGAAGAAAGATTCTAAATATTTAATTTGTAAAAATTTGGGTGAAGAATTTATTTCGGCTGGATTCAAAAAAAATGGTGTGGTTCTTTATATTAATTCACAATTGTCTCCTAAATTGATATTATTGGATGATAGTGGCAGATTTGTGGGAGTTGAAATCACCATTCAGGGTACAAAAATTTTGATAGTGGGCATTTATGCTCCTAATGAAGATAAAACAAGGTTTTATACTGGACTTATGGAAAAATTATCAGAGTTTGCATATGATCATTGGTGTGTCATGGGTGATTGGAATGGGGTAATTTCACCAAAAATGGATAGACTTTCTGAGAAAAATATTAAAGAGACACAGGGCAAATTGCCGAAGATCTGCTTTGAATTGATGGAAAATTTAGAATTGGTGGATGCTTGGAGATATATAAATGACAATGCAAAGGAATTTACTTACTTTTCAGAAAGACATAAAACATTTTTGAGGATTGATATGATTTGGATGTCTAAAAATTTAGTGAAAGATATTTCCAAGATGGATGTGTTACCAAAAACCTTTTCGGATCATAATCCAGTGATATTGACTTAAAAAAAAAAATCTTGGATTTAGATGGAGACTAAATGAATCTTTATTACAGAATGATAAAATAGTGCAGGAATGTAAGAAGAAATTAAAAGAGTTTTTTGAACACAATTTACATAAAGGAACAGATGAAAATATTGTTTGGGATACAAGTAAAGCATTTATGAGGGGATATTTTATTAAATGTAATTCTGAATTAAAAAAGAAGAAACAACAGAAAACGCAATTGATCTTGGAAGAAATAAAACAAAAAGAGGAAGAATTGAAAAAGAATCCAACTAAAGCTTCTACTGTAAATCAAATTAAAATGTTACAGAAACAAGTGTCAATGTTGACAGTTAGAGAAATTGAAAGGAAATTAAATTTTGCTAAACAAAGGACTTTTGAATTTGCAAATAAACCGGGGAAATTGCTAGCATATAAATTAAGAAAAGAACGACAAAAAAATCTTATTTTAAAGATACAAGAAGGAGATGAGATGTTGACAGACAATGTAAAAATCCAAAGGGTTTTCCATCAATATTATTCAACTTTGTACAAGTGTCAGGAAATTCCCTCTGAAAAAATAGAAGAGTATATATCCAAACAGAATTTGCCTAAAATTACAGATCTTCAGAGACAAGCTATTAATGGTCCTATTACGTCAAGAGAAATATCTGAGGCTATAAGTAAAATTAAATTAGGAAAGGCGCCAGGACCGGATGGACTATCAGCAATGTGTTACAAATGCTTGGAGGAGGAACTTTTACTACCTTTACAGTATACAATGAATTCTATTTTACAAGAGGGGAAGATACCGGATAGTTGGAAAAATGCCAATATAACATTAATACCTAAAGAGGAGCAGGATTTAACTAAAACAAAAAATTATCGGCCAATATCTTTACTGAATAATGACTATAAAATTTTTACAATGATTTTGGCTGAAAGAATGAAAATAATATTGCAACAATTTATTCAGGAAGATCAAGCAGGGTTTTTACCTAAAAGACAATTACGTGATAACGTCAGGAATGTTTTGAATGTGTTGGAATATCTAGAACAACGAAATGACATACAAGCTGCTTTGATTTTCTTGGATGCTGAGAAAGCATTTGATAATTTGAATTGGAAATTTATGTTTAAGGTTCTAGAGCAAATGGACTTTGGAGATAATTTTATAAAATGGATCAGATCGATTTATACATCACAGAAGGCACAGATAATTGTCAATGGGGATTTAACGGACTCATGTGAAATACAAAAGGGTACAAGACAGGGATGTCCATTGTCCCCCCTTCTATTTATTCTGGATTTAGAAGTGCTGCTTAGAGACATAAGGCAAGACAAAAGGATTTCGGGAATAAAGATAAAAAAAGAGGAATATAAATTGAGAGCATTTGCTGATGACTTGATAATTGTATTAGAAAATCCCTTGGAAGGAATCAAAGTATTGATGGATAAATTAGAATAATTTGGACCATTAGCAGGATTTAAGATCAATAATCAAAAAACGAAGATGTTGGTGAAAAATTTATCTTTAAGAGATCAAAAAGAGTTAATGGAGAAGATAGATTTTAAAATAGAAGAAAAGGTGAAATATTTAGGTATCATTATGACAAATAAAAATTCAAAGTTGTTTCATAATAATTATGAAAAACTATGGACAGAGATTAAGAAAGATTTGTTAAAATGGGATAAATTACAGTTGTCATTAATGGGTAGAATATCTGTAATAAAAATGAATGTATTGCTGAGAATGATGTTTCTATTTCAAACAATACCTGTCATATCCTCTGATCTACCTTTCAAACAATGGCAAAAAGATATTTCTAAATTTGTTTGGCAGGGGAAAAAACCAAGAGTTAAATTTAAATTATTACAAGACGCCAAAGAAAGAGGAGGGCTGTGATTACCAAATTTGAGACTTTATTTTGCTGCTTGTTGCTTAGTCTGGATAAAGGAATGGATTCTATTGAGGAATAAAAGATTATTGGATTTGGAGGGTCACAACCTGAAGTGGGGATTGCATGGATATCTATGGTATGATAAAGTAAAAAATGTGGATTTTAATAATCATTTTATAAGACGTCCTTTGTTGAATATATGGAATAAATACAAAACAAGGTTTTTTTCGAAAATACCACTATGTGTTTCAAGTCAAGAAGCATTTTATAGAAGAGAAATGGCTGGGAAAGAAAAATGGTTAACTTACCAAGAACTATTAGAAAATGTGCATGGTGAATATATAATGAAAGAGAGAGAACAACTAATAAAGGAAGGATATAGTTCACAATGGTTTGCCTATTTACAGTTGTTAGAAAGATTTAAAATGGACAAGAAAATGTATGGGTTTGAAATAAATAAATCTGATTTTGAAATAGGTTTGTGTACAAATGATGAATGCATAATTGCAAAAATGTATAAATTTTTATTAAAAATGGACATGGAAGAAGAACAAGTAAAAGAGTGTATGGTTAAGTGGGCAAAAATTTTTGGTTATAATATACAAATGGATCAATGGGAAAATATGTGGAAAAAAGGTTTGAAATTTACGTTATGCTATAATCTTAAAGAAAATTTTTATAAAATGATGTATCATTGGTATATGACTCCAGAAAAGTTGTCAAAAATGTATAGTAATGTTTCTAATGTATGTTGGAAATGTAAACAACAAGAAGGATCTTTTTATCATATGTGGTGGTCGTGCAAACAGGCAAAATTATTTTGGGCACAGATAGGTAGGATGATGCAAAAAATCTTAAAGATAAATATTCAGTCAAAACCAGAAATTTTTTTTATTGGGTTTTATGGATAAACAAAAGGAAAAGAAATATGGAAGAATAATATTATATATGATCACGGCAGCAAGATTACTATATGCACAAAAGTGGAAAACGGAATCGATACCAACAATGGAAGAATGGCTATTGAAATTAATGGACTTAGTTGAGATGGACAAATTGACATGTCTTATTAGAGAAAAAACGACAGATACATTTCTTAAGGAATGGAAGCCTCTTTTGGACCTTTTGTTGAAAGAAAAAAATGAAATGATGATAATGGGATTTGACGATTAATTAAGATAGACTTTGGAAAAAAGTGAATTTCGTATGTTCTAGGAGACAGGTTTGATATATATTATATACTTATAGCTGATCTGTAACAAATCGGAAGTCAAGTTTTTCTTTTTATTTTATTTTTTTCTGTTGTATTGTTTTTGTTGTATTTGTATTTGTTTTTATAAAAATTTGAATAATAAAAAAATTATTATATAAAAAAATTATGCATATTGGGGCAAAAACCTTAATTTCACATATAAGCTTATGGGGTCTGAACTGGCGGTGACCGACCAGGAGAGAGACCTCGGGGTTGTAGTGGACAGCATGATGAAAATGTCGATCCAGTGTGCGGCAGCTGTGAAAAAGTCAAATTCCATGCTAGCGATAATTAGGAAAGGTATTGAAAATAAAACAGCCGATATCATAATGCCATTGTATAAATCTATGGTGCAGCTGCATTTGGAATATTGTGTACAGTTCTGGTCGCCTCATCTCAAAAAGGATATTCTAGAGTTGGAAAAGGTTCAGAAGAGGGCAACCAGAATGATCAAGGGGATGGAGCGACTCCCTTACGAGGAAAGGTTGCAGCATTTGGGGCTTTTTAGTTTAGAGAAAAGGCGGGTCAGAGGAGACATGATAGAAGTGTATAAAATTATGCATGGCATTGAGAAAGTGGATAGAGAAAAGTTCCTCTCCCTCTCTCATAATACTAGAACTCGTGGACATTCAAAGAAGCTGAATGTTGGAAGATTCAGGACAGACAAAAGGAAGTACTTCTTTACTCAGCGCATAGTTAAACTATGGAATTTGCTCCCACAAGATGCAGTAATGGCCACCAGCTTAGATGGCTTTAAAAGAAGATTAGACCAATTCATGGAGGACAGGGCTATCAATGGCTACTAGCCATGATGGCTGTGCTCTGCCACCCTAGTCAGAGGCAGCATGCTTCTGAAAACCAGTTGCCGGAAGCCTCAGGAGGGGAGAGTGTTCTTGCACTTGCGGGGTTCCCCCAGGCCCCTGTTTGGCCACTGTGAGAACAGGATGCTGGACTAGATGGGCCACTGGCCTGATCCAGCAGGCTCTTCCTATGTTCTTATGTTGCTAAAAATGATAATGTGGGAGTAGAGGTATATGAAACCAATATAAATAAACTTAGGGAAAGTCTTTGTACTAATCAGATCCAGCTACTTGCATGAGTGAGACAGAGTGGCCACACCTACTTTTGGTGCTACCCACTGTTGGTGGTCAGCTCCTGGAGGGTTTGCCAAGGGTGAATTAGGCCCCAAAAGTTAGGTACCCATGGTCTAGCTTCTTTGAACTGGCCACTTGACCTCACACCTGTAGATGTTGCCACAAATGTTTTGTGAGAGTAGAGGTGGGTTAAACCAATATAAATAAACTTAGGCAAAATCTGTGTACATATCTGATACCTGAAGGACCGTCTTACTCCTTATATACCCTGTTGATCATTGCGCTCTGCAGGTGAGGGCCTCCTGCAGATACCATCTTATCAGGAGGTTTGTTCTGCACAATACCAGAAATGGACCTTTAGTGTGGCAGCACCTACCCTGTGGAATTCCCTCCCCTTAAATATTAGGCAGGCGCCATCTCTGCTATCTTTTCGGTGCCTTTTGAAGACTTTCCTCTTTCAACAAGCCTTTTAAGCTGAGATCTATCCCAGTCTGCATCTGTGTTAGAATTGTTTTAATATGTTTTTTTAAATAATATGTTTTTAACCCTTTTAAAAAAGATGTTTTTAAAGCTTTTTTAAAAATGTTTTTAACATTGTTTTGTTTTAATGTATTTTAAGGTCTTTTTATGATGTTTTAGAGTGTTTTTAGTGTTTCTGTTTACTGCCCTGGGCTCCTGCTGGGAGGAAGGGTGGGATATAAATCGAAGAATAAAATAAAATAAAATAACAGACGCAGCAACTGAGAGTATCTTTAAACTATTTTTCACATAATACAAGGAAATTTATGTTAGGCCCCAGGTTGTAGTTCTGAGCAAACAAGAGCATCATAACTCAGGCATTAAAAATCAAACAAATCTCTCCAAATTAGCATACAAATGTTGCTTACTTTACAAGTGTTCCTTCACTGAGAGTAATGGTCTGGAACCAAGGTCAGATATATTTCAAACAACCTTTCTGTAGGTAATGCCATTCAAAGAACAGCCTGAGAATAGTAGGGAATTTGTTGAAACTCATACAAGAACATAGCAAAACTTTTGCTGTGTATATGAAAATAGCTGAAGGAGAGCTTAAACCTGACACTGCAATTGCTATTTTATTTTTGCAAATAAAAGAAAATGCCATTTCTCCTGTAACAAAAATTACCCCCTATTAAAATTAGTTCTTCAGCAGAACTTCATTTTAGAGCTCATCTCTAGCTGAGTCTTTATACTTTGGAGGAGGGTGGTTAAGAAATATACCTCTAAGGCTGAAACCCTATAGCACTGGGGTAGCCAACATGATGCCCTTCAGATGCTGCTGGGCTACAACTCCCATCATCCCTGACTATTGGCCATGCTGGTTGGGACTGATGGGAGCTGGAGTCCAACAACATCTGGTGGGCACCATGTTGGCTACCCCTGCTAAAATACTTATCTTGTGTTCAGTGCTAGTCCTGCTCAGAATAGTTCTATTGGCATTAATGAACATAAATTCTTCATGTCTATTAATTACAATGGGACTACTCTGAGTAGGACTGTGCATCTACACAAAATGTTTTGAAGGAGGGGACGCAAGCAAATTACAGCGAAGTTTTGTTGTTGTTATATGCCTTCAAGTTGATTATGACTTATGGCGACCCTATGAATCAGCGACCTCCAGTAGCACCTGTCATGAACCATCCTGTTCAGATCTTGTAAGTTCAGGTCTGTGGCTTCTTTTATGGAATCAATCCATCTCTTGTTTGGCCTTCCTCTTTTTCTACTCACTTCTCTTCTTCCCAGCATTATTGTCTTTTCTAGTGAATCAGGTCAACTCATTATGTGTCCAAAGTATGATAACCTCAGTTTCATCATTTTAGCTTCTAGTGATAGTTCGCGTTTAATTTGTTCTAACACCCAATTATTTGTCTTTTTCGCAATCCATGGTATGTGCAAAGCTCTCCTCCAACACCACATTTCAAATGAGTTGATTTTCCTCTTATCCACTTTTTTCACTGTCCAACTTTTACATCCATACATAGAGATCAGGAATACCATGGTCTACAGCAAAGCCACTGCCTCATTAACTATACAGAGACTATCGTGCTACTGTAAATTTAAAAGACACATATTGGAATAGTAAAGAATGGTTAATGGTAGACTAGTTTTTTTATATGGTGCAGAAGTGCTTTTCAAATTATGTGACTAATTTATTTAAATCTCCATAGTATATCATCTTTTAATGTGGCTTCTACTGTCTCCTCTAATGTTCCATGAACAATTAACAATGCTGGCAATATAGTATAGCAAACAAAATAAAATAATAGGGCAAACCTAGAATTTTTCAAAACAGGGACATTGGTATGTTCTTGAGCTAAAATTAAGTTTTTCATTTACAGGATGCTGTTTTAAAATGAAGCTTCTTCATTCAAAAAAGTAGCTCCATAGACCCTTCAAAAAGCCTCTTCTGAAGGTGCCTGGCACTTTTTAGCTTATCTCATTTTAACTGGGGATGTGTCAAGCTTTCTTTTGTTGTTGATGATAAGTTCCTTATTTGCACCTCTTTCATGTGTTCTTTTAAGTACCAATAATTTCTGGTTTATCTAAACCGAGATAGCTGTGCTCCCGTTGTCTGCTTTATAATGCCTTATATTTGAGATCAAACCACACTCAATTTTAAGAAAGGTTTGTTTTGTATATATACATTAATTTCCAATATGAAGGGATTTAGTACTTTTGAATTTGAGAATCCTGTACTTAAGGGGGGCAGGGAGCCAATTCTGCATTATTTGATAGTGCTTTTGTACTTTCCTTTCATCCTGGTCTTAACCATGAAATATTCACAATGAACACTCTGTAGTCACCTAGCCTTCAGGTATGAATTGTGTGCAATGTTAATAAATTACTAGAAAGAAGGCTACAGTTTTAGCCAGCCTCACCCCTTACTACTGAAATCGACCAAGGCCTTGATAAATTGCAAGATACATGAATTGTAAGCATGGAATAGGATTGTATATTTCCTTATCATCTCATTAATTCTCAATAGAAGTTAAAACAAATAGCCATTAGCAAAGGTTATTGGATCTTAAGATTTAACCAACCAATGTCTTGCAAAAAGTAAATATTAAGACCCAGCCACAAAGCAACAGATGTTGGGTACTAGATAAGCACTGCAATTGTATGCTTATTACATCACCATCATTAAATACAAAACTTCCAGTGTTTAGATAGCATTACAGTTATGAGACAAATCAACAAAAGCCAGGAAATTCATGCCTGGGAGGGTGGGGGGAAAGGGCTATTCCTTGCCTGGTCAAGGGAAATGGGGCCCATGTAGCCTGATTTGCACACCTACAGGAGAATCTGTAAGAAATATTCATAACATCTTTTCATATGTGCCACGCAGGAAGACAAATCTAAACTGAATTTTTAAAAATGGGATATTTTTTTTTTAATCCATTCATATTTTGGCTACTGGTATAGATTTGGAGTCAGGAAAAAACCTAGCTGTCTCAACTGCTGTTGATGTTAGGTTACTTATATTTGATTAAACTAAAAGTAACCACTTAGGAGGGTGAAATTTAGTGGTGTCCATGTACAAGTGGAACTGTACTTCCCCCCGTCCCCCTAGAGTCCCCTGAGTGCCACCCAAATCTGCTCAGAGCAGATGGGGGAGATGTAGGCACTGCAAAGGGAAGGAAAGCGAGCAGAAGTGTATCCACACAATGTTGAATTTTGCCTTTAATATTTACTTTATTTCTTTTGTAAGCCTATAAAAGATGGTCTGAGTGGTATACATGGGCTTTCCATGTAGCCTCCCTTCCACGCTTGGTTAACTTCAAAGGTGGGAGTACATCAGGTGCCTTCCCTCCATTTAGTTGTTATGATCTCTTGGTTAAAACAAAAGCTGTGCATTTTTTTTTAAAAAAAGATGTTTTTAGGATGTTTTGTTTTCATATGTTTTAAAAGATGTTTGGTTTCCTTATGTTTTGAAGTCTTTTGTTTTTAAGATGTTTTAGAATGCTTTTAGTATTTTTGTTTGCCACCTTGGGCTCCTTCTCAGAGGAAGGGTGGGATATAAATTTAATAAATAAACAAATACTCCTGTTTCTACCTCTCATGCGTCTGCTAAAGGTTTAGACAAGATGGCTTCAATTTATACTGAAGGCCAGTGACTCTTAAATGTTTATTAAGGAGTGCACTCAAATTATTATGCTCTTGCTTTGGCATCTGGCCCTCATTTTAAAAGCATAAATATATTCATACTGTGTGTTTGCAATGCAACTCTTTTATCTGCATCATATCCAACATTCACTGGTAGCATCCTGAGGCTAATTATTTGCTCTGGAAAAGCTGTCTGCAACAACAGCCAACTGTCTCTGCAATGTTGGTGTGATGACAGGTTTTATAATACTATAATACAAGTGTACTTGACATTTTGCTCCTGGAGTGGGTTGTTCAAATGAGGGTCCCTGCAGTCAATTGGTAGATCTTGCAAGATAGACCTGAGGGGATTTGAACCAGAAGAGTGCTGGTACATGGTCGTCTGTGCTCTGCTAACATCTTGGATTGACTACTCTAATGTGGGGAAGGGCCATGGCTCAGTGGTGGGGCATCTGCTTTGCATGTAGAAGGTCCTATGGTCAATCCCCAGCATCTCCAGGCATGGCTGGGAGAGAACCCTGTCTGAAATCCTGGAGAGCCACTGCCAGTTAGTCTTGACAGTACTGAGCTAGATGGACCGAAGGTCGACTCAGTACATGGCAGCTTTCTATGTACTTTAGTGGTTAAGGCACACTTTCCCAACCTTTGGGTCCCCAGATGTTGCTGGACTACAATTCCCATAATTCCTGACCATTGGCCATGATGACGGGCTGATGGGAGTTGTAGTCCAACAACATCTGGGGATCCAAAGGTTGGGAAAGGCTGGGTTAAGGTGTTGGACTATGACCTGGGAGACCAGGGTTCAAATCCCCACACAGCCATGAAGCTCACTGGGTGACTTTGGGCCAGTCACTGCCTCTCAGCCTCAGAGGAAGGCAATGGTAAACCACCTCTGAATACCACTTACCATGAAAACCCTATTCATAAGTCGGAATCGTCTTGAAGGCAGTCCATCATCATCATCATCAATATTTTGTATATGGACTTGCATTTGAAAACTGTTTGGAAACTTCAGTTTGTTCAAAATACAGCTGGTACTGGTTGGTGGAAAATATCTCTTTAGTGCTGAAAGAACGTCACTTGCTTCCAATCCATTTCTGAACACAATTCAAAGTGCTGGTGCTTATTTTTATACTTTTTTACTTAGGACCCAGGTATCTGAAAATCTACCTGCTACAATTCCAACCTGCCTGGGCAGTCATAATCTTTGGAGGTTCTCCTCCAACTCTCTTGCCTAGTGAATAAGGCTGGTCATGACTGGAGAGAGGGCCTTTTCCGTGATGGTGCCCCATCTATGGAATTCCCTCCCTAGAGAGGCCTATCTGGCACCACCAGTGTTCTCTTTTCAGCGTTAAGCAAAGTTTTTTTTAATCCCCTGGGTTTTTTTACATATTTTAATGTATTCATCCTTTTTCTAATATGTTGTTTATATTTTATTTGATTTTTAACTTATTTTTTTGTAAACCAGCAAGGAAGCTGTACTGAGGGCAGTATAGAAATGTTTAAAGTAAACAAACAAGCATTTGATCTGTTGAGCAGACAAAGATGGAAGGCATGTGAAACCCTCCTTGGCAAAATGATCTCATTTGCATGTCACAGTAAATCATAGTTAATGGTTTACTGTGAACATTATTTATTTATTTATTTGATTGATTGATTGATTGATTTATATCCCGCCTTTCCTCCAGCAGGAGCCCAGGGCGGCAAACAAGAGCACTAAAAACACTAAAACATCATAAAAACAGACTTTAAAATACATTAAAACAAAACATCTTTAAAAATGTATTTTTAAAGAAAACTTTCAAAACACCTTTAAAAAAAGGTTTAAAACATATTGTTTTTAAAAAAGGTTTTAAAACATATTAAAAAGCAATTCCAACACAAACACAAACTGTGATAAAGTTTAACCTAAAATTCTTGTTGAAAGAGGAAGGTCTTCAATAGGCACCGAAAAGATAGCAGAGATCGTGCCTGTCTAATATTTAAGGGGAGGGAATTCCACAAGGTAGGTGCTGCCACACTAAAGGTCCGCTTCCTATATTGTACAGAACAGACCTCCTGATAAGATGGTATCTGTAGGAGGCCCTCACCTGAAGAGCGCAGTGATCGACAGGGTATATAAGGGATAAGACGGTATTTCAAGTATCCTGGTCCCAAGCTGTACAGGGCTTTGTACACCAAAACTTGAACCTTGAACTTGGTGCGGTAGCAAATGGGCAGCCAGTGCAATTCTTTCAGCAGCGGGGTGACTTGTTTGCGATACCCTGCCCCAGTGAGCAGTCTCACCACTGCATTTTGCACTAGCTGCAGCTTCCAGACCAACCTCAATGGCAGTCCCACATAGAGTGCATTACAGTAATCCAGCCTAGAGGTTACCAGTGCATGGACAACAATGGTCAGGCTATCTCAGTGCAGAAACGGCTGCAGATGTCTTACCATCCAAAGCTGGTAAAAGACACTCCTAGCCACTGAGGTTACCTGGGCCTCTAGTGATAAAGATGGATCCAGGAGCACCCCCAGACTACGGACCTGCTCTTTCAGAGGGACTACGACCCCATCCAAAGCAGGCAACTGACCAGTTATCCGAACTGGGAAACCACCAACCCATAGCGCCTCCATCTTGCTAGGATTCAGACTCAGTTTATTGGCCCTCATCCAGCCCACCACTGAGTCCAGGCAGTGGTCCAGGGTTTGCACGACCTCTCCCGATTCAGACATTACAGAGAAATAGAGCTGGGTATCATCAGTGTACTACTGACACCTTGCCCCAAATCTCCTAATGACCTCTCCCAAGGCTTCATATAGATGTTAAACAGTATGGGGAAAAGATAGTACCCTGAGGCAGCACAACTGCCAGGGGGCTGAAAGACAATCACCCAATGCTATTCTCTGAAAACGACCCTGGAGATAGTATCAGAACCACTGTAACACGGTGCCTCCAATACCCATCTCACCAAGTCGGCCCAGAAGGATACCATGGTCAGTCTGGGCTCCTTTGCTGCTCCTGGCTAATGCGTGTGAGAAACAAACCATACTCCCTGAGCTAGCGTTACACCTGAACTGGATCATGGTTTGTTTCATCAACACCACCATGATCTTTAAGCTAAGAACAAACATTAACTACAGATCATGTTTTATTTGGAGTGAAACAAACCACAGTCCGTGGTTGGAACAAAATACTAAGCCAGGGACCATGGCTTGCTTCTTCCGTTTGGTAGCAGGGAGGAACAAAGTGTCCTAGATCGGCACATTCATGATAAACCAAAGTGGACCACAGCCTATAAATTGCAAATACTTATGTTTCACATCCCTGTTTCCTTTTGTCCCTGGAGAGGTTTCTGGGGTCTTTCCACAAAGAATTGCAAGTAACTTACTAAACCTAGAATCTTAGATCCCAGGTTCAGAGGTCCCGGAAGCCAAACCACCTTTTCAATTTCACCCGACTCACATAGCACAGAAGAACGGTCTCATCTCCATGTTGTTTCAGGGGTTTAGTGCACCCCCCAGCATCTCCAAGGGAAAGTGTTATATCTCAGGGCAAGCCAGAAGCAAGGGGCAAACTGTTTTTCATGAGACCTATGCCCAGCTTTCTGTCTCTGTTCTAACGTGTACACCACCCACTTTTCTAGCATCTTGCATAAGAGAATTAAGAAAAGCCCTGCTGGATCAGAGCAATGGTCTATCAAGTTAATTGCCCTTTTTTCATAGTGGCCTGCCTGTTGCTTTTGGGGAGCATCCAAGCACAATATTCTTCCATCCCAGTATCTCTTTTTTTTCCTCTGTGGGAGAAGTTGACTGGGCATAATTAAACTGTTTTGAAAATACATCTGGAAAAGTGCAGCAATTTTGCTCTGGAGATCAGCTTAAAGGACAGGCTTGAAATGGCTTCGGGTGGGGCCTCAGAAATATCATCAAGTATCTCCAGGCTTCTTTGAAAGAGTCCAGACTTGAGCTTCCAGACTCCGCCTCCCTCCAAGTCTTAACCTCTGAGCCTCATGGAAGAACCATAGTTCTGTGGCAGTGCACATGCTTTGCAGGCAGAACGCCCCAGCTTCAATCCCTGACATCTTCAGTTTGAAAGTATCATGGAACAGGGATGGGAAATGCTTTATCTGTTGGAAGCACTGGAGCACAACCGTCAGGGTAGATGGCAAGTGGTCTGTTTCAGTATAAGACAGCTTCTATATTCCTAACCCCATAGTAAACTTGTGCAATCTTGTGTGAGCCTATGATTTATGATTTAACAACCCTTTCTAACGCATTTTACTTTGCAGTCATTCTTTATTAAAAGCAGATAGCCTTCTTAAAAAAACCTCTCGGAAGCATTTAATAATTAAAAAGCTACTCTGATTTACACTAATCGGCTCTAATTTGCAAGATCAAATAAGGCAAATATCTGGGGAAATCAACAGTGTAGTTTCAATTTAAAATGAGTTCTGGTGCCTAAAAATCCTCATATGTGGTTATTGAAACTTTTGGCCCCCTGTGTATTACATATAGTTGCACAATTCTTTTATCCAGTTTTTTTATAAAAAAAGGAAGCTACAATATTGAATGAAGCATTGACAGCCTCACAACTGCTTAACTGTTCACAATCCACTACACCCAGCTGATTTTCTGCAAGGTTGGAAAAATATGCTGGGACCTGTGTATTTTCCCCTATGGGTAGCATGGCAGAACACCAACAGATGCCTAGCAGGGAAAGGGTTCAGCAGCTCCTTACCCACCATTGATATTTGTTCATAAATGACCTCTCTCTCTCTCTCTCTCTCTCTCTGTAGACCTATCGTGTAAAAGGAAAAAAAATCACACTCCACATAAAGTGTAGTTTAGCTCTGACAGATTGCATGAAAAGGGACCGCTTGAGTGGGAATGTTCCAACTAATATGGAACTAATCAAGTTATTACAGATTCAGAGGCATACGGTATGCCACGAAAGAATCAGAGGGGAAAGCAGAGGACCACTTCTTATTTTTGTGGAGCAAAAATAAAGGAAGAGATGATGTCACTGTCCTGGTTCCCCCACAAATGGCTGCAGGCCTGTTGTCCTATGAAAAATATATAAATAATGGGTAAAATAACCCAGTCACTTGGAGCCCTTAAGTCAGGGGTAGCCAATGTGGTGCCCTTGAGATTATATTGGATTCCAATTCCCATCAGCCCCAGCCAGCATGGCCAGTGGTCAGGGATGATGGCAGTTGTAGTCCAACAATCTCTGGAGGGCATCACATTGCCTATCCCTGCCTTAAGTAACTGGAAATTAGCTTAGTGTGCCGTGCACAGTATTCAGTTTGCTTAAAAAGAATCACATTATACTGGAGACTATGGCTTCGCAGAGAGCTGGACAGGGGGAGTGTGTCCCTGTTAGTTCTACTGGACCTCTCAGCGGCTTTCGACACCATCGACAATGGTATCCTTCTGGACCGCCTTGCTGGGATGGGACTTGGGGACACAGTGTTACGATGGCTCCATTCCTTTCTGGAGGGACGAACTCAGAAGGTGGTGCTGGGGGACTCCTGTTCGACTCCTTGGCCGTTGACCTATGGGGTCCCTCAGGGTTCAGTTTTGTCCCACATGTTATTCAACATCTATATGAAACCGCTGGGAGAGGTTGTCCGGGGGTTTGGGGTTCGGTGCCATCAGTATGCGGATGACACTCAACTCTATTTCTCCTTTCCACCTAAAGCCAAGGAAGCTGTCCTGGTCCTGAACCAGTGCCTGGCATCAGTGATGGACTGGATGAGGGCGAACAAATTGAAACTAAATCCAGACAAGACAGAGGTGCTCCTGGTCAGTCGAAGGGCAGATCAGGAAATAGGGATTCAGCCTGTGCTGGATGGGGTTACACTGCCCCTGAAGACACAGGTTCGCAGTTTGGGTGTGCTCCTGGACTCAGCTCTGAACTTGGAGACCCAGGTCTTGGCCGTGGCCAGGAGTGCCTTTGCCCATTTAAGGCTAGTGCCAGCTGTGCCCGTTCCTGGAAATGCCTGATTTGACTATGGTGATGCATGCCTTAGTTACATCCCGTTTAGACTACTGTAACGTGCTCTACGTGGGGCTGCCTTCGAAGACTGTTCGGAAACTTAAACTGGTACAAAGAGCTGCAGGCAGAGTATTAACAGGGGCTGGTTACAGGGACCATACAACTCCCTTGTTACAACAGCTCCACTGGCTGCCAGTTTGTTTCCGGTCACAATTCAAAGTGCTGGTTTTGACCTTTAAAGCCCTATACAGCCCAGGTCCAGGCTATTTGTCAGACTGTATCTCCCTATACGAGCCTGCCCAGGCCCTGAGATCTTCAGGAGAGGCCCTTCTCTCAGTCCCAACACCCTCACAAGTGCAATTGGTGGGGACGCGAGATAGGACCTTTTCGGTGGCTGCTCCTAGGTTCTGGAACTCCCTTCCTAGGGAGGCACGAATGGCCCCCTCCTTGCCATCCTTCCGTCAGCAAGTAAAGACTTTTTTATTCCGACAGGCCTTTGGGATAGAAGGTGTTTAGAATTGGGCTTTACAAGGCTTGTTTTATTGTTTTACATTATTATCTGTATTATTTTTAATTGTTTTTAGATTTTTAAGTGCCTTTTACAGTTTTAAGGTTATGCATAGTTTAATTGTATTTTAATTGTATGTTTTTCTATGTTTTTAACTTCATGTAGTTCTATTTGTAAGCTGCCCTGAGTTCCAGTTTGGAAAAAGGGCGGGGTAAAAATAAAGTTTCATTCATTCATTCATTCATTCATCATGGCTCAGCTGATTATGTGAATAAGCTGTCTTAGTGTTTTAACTCAATCGCAGCACAGCTTTTGCATACAAAAATGAGGCTGGTATTACTCTTTACTTCCCTTAGAGGGGAGGGCTGTGGCTTAGTGATAAAGCACATGCTTTGTGCAAAAGTCAGAGATTCAATCTCTGACATCTCCAGTAGGGCTGAGAAAGAGTCCTGTCTGAAATCCTGGAGAGCCTCTGTCAGTCACTGTAGTCTGTTGGATGAGCCAGTGGGCACTCAGTAAGGCAGTTTCCTAGGTTCCCACTGCTGAAACATTGGTTTAGTGCTTTTGGTGTCCTCCGCATTGTGCAGGACATGGAACTAATATGGTCTGTAACCAGAAAATGTAGTATATGAAATAGACAAAGTATTGTACTCAGTATAGCACTCAGCAAATCGCTTTCTGCTTGCACAACAGAATGTTCTCCCCTTCTCCTCCCCGTGCACCCCCCCCAATCAGTTCTGGGTTTTCTTCCAACCCTCCTGAGCCAGTTTGGTGAGGGGGGGATCCCATTGTGCCACCACTAATCCTTGCACTAGAGCAATTATTATTGAGTTGGATACCACCCAAAGTTGAATGCCATCCAAGTTCCTCAGAGGTGAGAATGGAAGCATCAAGTGGCCATGGAGGGGAAATAAGGTCAGACTAGGGTGTTGCAGGAAAGGGGGTGGAATGGATCTGGTGTCGTAGGGCTGGCAAACAACTTGCTGCCCAGCTGCTAGTTAGACTAGAAAGTGCTGGGATAGGCGGTTCAATAATTTTATTTGTTATGATGCAGTTCTTTATATCTTAAAGCCAGGCTTGATGGTCTACCCAGTGTCTGCCGTGCTGCTACATATTGTGCCGTCAATGGTTCAAAGGCCAGGATTACCTGTTTGCAGTTGGGCATGGCAGACTATGCTATGCAGAATGGTTGCAGCTCAATGGCAAAGTACAGTAGGGCCCCGCTTTACAGCACTGCACTTTACAGCGTTCCGCTAATACAGCGGTTGTGAATTGTAGAAAGGCCCTGCTTTACAGTGCTTGTTCCGCTTTTACAGCATTTTTTTGCCGCCGGGCGCCATTTTGGTCAATGTAAGTCAATGGGATCCGCTTTACAGCGGTTTTCGCTTTACAACGGGGGTCTGGAACGTAACCCGCTGTATGAGCGGGGCCCTACTGTATATATTTTGCATGTTAAAGTCCTCAATTCAATCCCTGGCATCTCAGGAGCAAGACCTTTCTTTGAGGCATTGGAGAACCACTGCCAGTCTGAGTACATCCTTCTTGTGGGTTTTCCATTGGCATCTGTTTGGCACCGGTGGTAAACAGGCTGCTGGATCAAGGACCTTTGGTCTGATCCAGCTGAGCTCTTGTTAGAGTAGATCATACTGGGCTATACAGATCAGTGATGTAGGGTAGGTTTAAAAAAGCCCTTTGAGAAATCAGTATTGAAAGATTCTGTCCTATTCCTGTTTCTCTAAAAAATAGATCTCCATCAAAATATGAATGTTGGTGGTTAAACCTTTTCATATGTAAAATTTGCCTAGTACATCATATCAGTCAATGCCTTTCTATCAGGTTGCTTTCACAAGAGTTATTCATTAATATTTTTGTGGGCTGAGAACACAGTAATGCAAGCTATGCAACAGTTATATAAAAATATGCAAATGGTTGTTAGGCATGATGTAATAATCTTAGAAAAACACTCATCTCGTTTCAAAATATTATTTTTCTTTTTGAGAGAGAGAGAGAGAGAGAGAGAGAGAGAGTCCCATGTTTTTAGGAACTACTGTTCAGTGCAGCCTGATCCTATCTTCCACTATTACCTAGATCCGCAGAATCTCCCTTGCTACAAGATTTTGTTTTGTTGTTTGTTGCAAGACAGTGTAGTACAGGGTAGCATGCATTAAACTTGAGATTAGTTTGCTGAAACATCTTCAATGTGGAGTTGCCTTTGAAAAGCATTTGGAAACTATATCTGGTCCAAAATAAAGTGGTTAGGCTTCTGACTGGAGCTCACCATGAGGATCATACACCACAAATGCTTAAAACGCTGCACTGGTTACCAGTTGGTTTCTGGGCTCAAGTCAAATTGCTGATCTTGCTTAAATCCTGAATGCTCTGGGTCCAAAGTATTTGAAGAATTACCTCTTCTATATATCCTTAGGGTCTATTTCCAGTCATACCAGTTTTGCATGCATTCATTCATAAAACCGCGTCTGCCTTAATCTATGATTTATTTAAAATCTGCACAGAAATTCATTTTTAAATACCTAGTTTTGAATGTATTTTCTAACAAAATACACATTTTATCTCATACGCATTTCAAATATGGATTTTGGTACACTTTTTGAACTAAGAACTGCATTGAGAATTCCAGAGAATTCTGATCTGTGCATTAGTTCTGGCAGTTGGAATTACAAAGAAAAAAAAAGTGCCAAAGCAGCAGTAGGCCAGTGGGTGATAAGTGCTGACAACAGTGCTGAAAAATAGGTAAAAATCAGGTTGGCTTTTTTTCCAGGGTACACTTTGGCCGCTCGCAGGAATACACTTTCTCCAAAAACGTGTGTGTGTTTGAGCATTTGGTGCAATCCTTGTGCACTCATCATCTGAACTTGGCTTAGGGCTTTCTCAGTGATGGCAACCTCCACTGGCAACTCCCTCCTGTGGGGTGTCCACCTGGCCAGTTTCCTTTTGTCCTTCTGGACTGAGACTACTCTGTAAAAAAAGAGAGCTTTGAATTGGTGGGCATGATTTGGAAGCATTGAGGGTGATCCTCCTGCATGATTCCTGGAATGTTGCATGTTGCAGTTGATGTTGTAATTGTTACTTAATTTTTGTTTGAAACGGTATTTTGGTTCTAGTCTTAATGTTGCCTTAAATTTTAGAAGTCAGCAAATAGAGATGAGACAGCTTCAGAAAGTGGCACACCAATTGTATTACTTGGAGAGTTATACATTGTGCAAGTCTAAGGAAACAATTTGCATTGCTATTGAATCTTCCTTCATTTTCTGCATCCAAGAGGAAATGAGCACAAGAGAGAGAGACATCTAGTGGTTAAGATTACAGTTTGCTACACAGTTTATGGTTGTTGTCTTGTCTTCCTCTCAGCAAGCTGAAAACTGCCATCTTCAAACCTCAAGGGGATGAAGGGAGCAATTCCCAGTGACTGTTCCATAGTTATATGACTCCCCCTGTTGCCCCCCCCCAGTGGAGGATGGCCAAACATTGGGCTTGAGCTTCTTTCAAAAGCTTTGTCTGGTTTGGTTAGTGTTTGGACACCACTTTTAGTGGTGTCCATTTGGTTATAGGATTGGATAGAGTTTTAATGCATTGAATTCTGTTTTATTCCATTCCTCAATAACAAGCCTAACATTCAAATAAATAAACATGCCTATCTTGGGATTGCCTTTCTTGGGATTTATGGCATCAACAAATGTGACAAAAACTTAATTTAGATAGAAATGTATATTGCAAAGTGGGTTTGTTAATATTCACTTATTCTTTATTTATGAATTTGGCTTGTAAGATTCATTGATTTCATAGGAAAATGGGAAGCTGCCTTATACTGAGTCAGACCATTGGTCCATCTAGCTCAGTATTGTCTACACTGACTGGCAGCAGCTTTCCAGGGTTTCAGACAGGACTGTCTCCCTGTCCTACCTGGGGATGCCAGGGATTGAACCTTGGACCTTCCACATGCAAGGCAGATGTTCTACCTTGGCTCAGTTACAGCCTTCAAGTTCTCAGTGATTTTACACCAGTCCCAGCTAATGAGTAAACCAATCAAATTAAATTCTTTGTATTTTTAGCTGGAGCTGATTGGTTGATTTAGAGAAAAAATTGTTTTGGTGTACAGAGTGATTAAGCGGTCCTGTTATTTGTTGAGATTTCATTTCATATTATGCTGACTAAACTACATTAGCAAAGTCTGCTTGTTACACATTGTAGAACAGCTATTTTTGGTGATAAAACAAGGACATTCTTCTTTTTCTTTTCAGGTAAGTTCAAAAACATTTATTTCATTTGTGGGAGCCAAGAGGTAGGATTGTATATTCTGCTCTGTTTGCTACAATATGTGAATCTTGAATGCTTAATTGGTTATGATATGCATTGGCTATGCTCGTCAAGTATTCATTAACTATTTGGACAAATTTCCTCATATGTGGGTGTATTTTAGAGTTGGTTCTTATGGGTACTGGGAGCCCCCCTAGTCAATTTTGATATGGGTAATTTTCAATTTGTGGAACCTAGGAATGTGGGCAAGATTCATGGAGATGTGAGATCTACCACATATTGATACTTGCCAATCCTGGCTTGTTAAATCAGAATTACTGAACTGTATCTTGGAGGTATCTCACTGCGGGAGGGTGAGGTTTTTGCTCCTAAGGAGACAATTTTCATGCCCCTCCTTTAAAAAACGATGTTGTTGGACCCACCTGACTTTCAACTTGCTTCATTTTTACCTTTTTTGAGCAAAGTACTTGAACATTTGATGGCAAACCAGCTCCAGATTTTCTTGGATGAAACTGGTTACTTAGATCCTCCTCCAGTCCAGCTCGTGACCCAATTATCAGACTGAAACTGCCTTGATTGCTTGGAGGTAGTGATGGACAAATCTGTTGATTTCACTTTCTCTCAGTTTCTTATTTTTCCAATCTTAAGTTCAGTTCTCCACATTTCTGCATCAGTTTGCAATTTTTTTTAAAAAAAATGCCCTCATGAAAAACTACAAGGCTAGTGCATTTTTCTTCTCATATGCATAGTTTTGTATGCAATTTTGCCTAGTAATATTTTTACAAGCAATTTCACCTAATATACTGCATTTTGTATGTTATTTTCACTAATACTATTTTCACCAATATGTGCATTTATATACATTTTTCTCCTAGTATATGCAATTTCTGTACACATTATTTGTTTGGAGAACTGCAGTTCGAATTTCAAAGGATGGCTGTGTTCAGTTTGCACATTAGGTAGATTTGCTTTTAAATGTGAACAGAATCACATTTCTGTCCCATCCTTATGGGGGTGGGAGTGTGGGGGGATGCACTGGTGCAACCAGGTTTGAGTGGGTCCTAGACAAGATTACTTCTGGGGGCCCACATAACACTTTTTCTCCTCCTCCCACATCACCTTTTCTTCTCCATTCCTTTGCCCTAGTTTCTCTGTTGTCTCCTTCCTGCTTCCTGAATATCTGTTTTTTCTTGAAAAACCAGAACAGCTGTACAAATGCCTCGTCATGACATAGGCAACCAACCAACCAATTTATAGGACCATTTCACAGATGAGCAACACTGAGGCTGGGGTCACAACAATATAATCTTTATTACCAGCATTTTTGACTCCATTTTTGCCTTCCAGGATGAGGAATGCTGGTCTAGTGGATCACCCCTGTCCATATGCTTGTTGTCATAGCAGTTTCATCTTAGAAGCGGCATTCCTTCTTATGTGGGAGAGAATGCCTCTTTTAAGATGGGGATTGCCATGTGAAGTTTTTATAAACACTTGCTATATATACTTCAGATATCTCCTGCCTTGGGGGCATCTCCTTACTATTGATCAAACATTGCAGTCCTGGTTGCAATGTTAAAACAAGTGTCAGCACGTACTGCTGAATGCTGTTCTGAGGGTGAAGGGAGAAGCGCTCCTCAGTTATTCCTGGTATCTTGAGGGTTCAGATGCCACAACTAGAATTCAAGGGAAACTTCATGGCCCAGAATCCTTGTGACCTCCCATTGCCCAACGCTTGCCTGGCAAAAATCAACAGGAAGTTCTAAGACTGAGGGTTTGTTTCCCTGGTGCACAGAGAGTCAAGTGGTTGAGCTTTATGTACCCCATGCCTTTTGCCTGTTGCACATCAGAGAACCAGTCCAATGGGCCCCTATTTTGAGTCAGGCTAAGGTCAACTGTGTGCAGCATGTGACCATTATGTGGACAATTGTTTGGGTTTATGCTTTTAGAACAGCTTTCCTCAACCTGGTGCCCTCTGGATGTTTTGGACCTCATCAGTCATGCTGACTAGGGCTAATGGGGGCTGTAGTCCAAAACGTCTGGAGGGCACCACACTAGGAAAAGTTATTCCAGAGCAATCTTGTGTTTGTATTTAAAGCCTCCTAAAAGTAACAGAGAAAGTGTTACAGGAAATACATGCTGTCCCATAGCTTTCCCTCCTGGATCAAGTGCACTTTAAAAGCTTTACCCTGAAATACGTCAAGGGGCCTGCTCATCATTTGCACAAGCTCTTCAGTTCCATCTGAACTAAAATTAGGTTTCCTCTGTGTTTTTTGAGAAGCAGCTTGTCCTTGGATGATCACCATCAGCTGAAAACGGAGAGTGAAAAGAGCTTTGTCTTCGGGAACTGTTAACAGGATACGTAGTGGCATTGTACCCTCTTTCTCATATTTTCTAGAGGACGATGCTTGCCTGCCAATTCATATGGAAAGAAACATTGTCAAGCATCGTAGTGATAAACCCTGTATGTCAAATTATTGTAAGACCAGTAGTGTAGTGGCAAATTGAGAAGTGCAGGGTCCCTTTGTGAGTCATGCCACGCCTCCCACTGCCACACCCCCTTCTAAGGTTATACTGCTGACACTATTGGGGCCTGCATAATTGTCTTGGAAAGCTACAGCAATAAAGAAAGAAAAACCCATGATGTTGAGTGGAAGCTTCACCCTCTCATCTCAGTCCTCATGGACGGATCCCTTCCCATTTGATTCACCAGCACATATGATTAGCCAACCCCCTTGCACACTCCCTTAGCCCCAAAATTACCCATTGGCCTTCCACAAGACAATCATCTCCCACCCCCCAAAAAAACAACAACACTCACCAGCCAAGTACTGAGTCCATCTTGCTCAGTATTGTCTGCACTGACTGGCAGCAGCAATCCAGGGCTTCGGGCAAGAGTCTCTGCCAGCCCTACTTGGAGATGCCAGGAATTCACCCTGGGATCTTCTGCATGGAAAGCAGATGCTCTGCCACTGAGCTACGGCCCTTCCCCATTCAAAGCCTATTTTCATCAAGGAATTTTTAAAAAAGCATATTGTGGTTTTAGAAGCTCATTTGTTGAAAGATCCTTCCATGCCTTCTTCACCCCAAGATTATGTACCTAGGATAATAAAATGACCTTAACTCACATGGATTATTTAACTATTATTCTTTAACTGTCCTTCTTATCTCTCATCTTGTCATACAATCCAGCCAAATAAAGAAATTAACAACCTGTTTTATCAAGATATATCTGCTATAGAGCTTCGACTATGGGGCGGTATATAAATGTAATAAATATATAAATAAATAAATGAAATAAATAAATAAATGTAATAAATAAATAAATAAATAACTGTAATTAATTAATTAAATAGTGTCATGCAACCCAATCATTTGCATGTTTACTCATAAGCAAGCCCCACTGTGATCAATGAAGCTTAATCCCAAGTAAACAAAGTTAGCTTTAACATGTTAACGTGTTGCTGCCTTTCCAGCTGAGAAAATTTCTTCCTCATTCGCTCCTCCCACAGCAGCAACAACAGCATCCATTCCCCACAGGGAGCAGATTAAGGCTGCCATCCAATACATGTCTACTCAGAAGTAAACTCCATTGGGTTCAATGGAACTTTTGCCTGGGCAGAGTTTGACCGAGAAGGGAGACGCTGCTTTGAATAATCTGTCGCTGATATAACAAACCTAGGCAAGAAGTACCCAACCATTTTCCTTCTGCATTTGCAAATTCTAATGCTTTGCATCAGGAATACTTTCAGAGGCATGGGAGGGAAAGGACTCAGAGGGAGGAGAAGGCAGGAAGATCTCACAAACTTCTGAAGCCTCTTTTTTAAGAGAGAGAAAAAGGGCACGATTCTTCATCCCTTTCTAATGTTTTGCAGCTAGTGTGCCCCTCTTCCTCTTCTGAAACCTGAACTGATCCATCACCTCTGGGGGCGGGTGGGAACCCAAGAAGCAAGCACAACATCCATTTCCTTCCTAGACTGGGTGATCTGAAGTCAAAATAGTCATTCCTGAGGTCGCAACTGCCTTCCACTCTCCTCCTTTGTAAACTCTGTCTCTCATCCACCATCATCCTCACCACCGTCCTCCCATGTAAACTGTTTCTCTCAAGTGCAGAGTCCCTTCACTCCACCTCCTTCACATACACACACACACATACACACTCACACTGCACCACTACAGATCCCCCCCCTTGCTGCCAAGGAGTAGAGTGCTAGCTCAGGGAGGAGGAAGAAGAAGGGCCACACTGTGGGGCAAGAGATAGGCTGTAGGCTGGGGTGGGCAAATATCTACTTAATTCTGACACACACACACCAGAATTAAGCAGATTTTTTACCAGCTTCTGCCAGTAGCCTGTTTCTCCCCCCCCCCCGGTATTGCACCCTCCCCTCCTGCCTTCTCCTTCGCCCTGGGGGTGTGCGTGCGTGCGTGTGTGTGCGTGCAGAAAAAGTAATGAGATGAAGTCCTGACGCCTCCCTCCTCCAAAACTTCTGTGTAACACTCTATAGATGACCCATTCTAACCGTATTCCTGCATGAATCTGGGGGAAGGAGTCTTGGGTATATTTGAGGGCCAATGTGGTGTAGTGGTTAGAGTATCAGAGTAGGAATGGAGAGACACAGGCTCAAATCCCCACTCAGCCAAGAAGCTCACAGGCTGACCTTGGGCCATTCACTACCCTGGTTGGCTTATCACGCTAAGTCAAATCGTGGTTTAGTGAGAATGTGTGTGCTCTGGAAAAGGAGATCACGGCTGTTTCATACCTCCCCAATCATTTTGCTGCTGTATTGTGCTGAGCTAAATAAAAAAATGGCTTGACCTGTTATCTGAACCTCGGGTCATAGTATAGCTCTCTCAGACAAACCACAAGGTATAAACCATGCTTGCAGAGAGAGCTAAATGAAGAGCCCAGGTTTGGACAACATGCTAAGCCATAGCTTAGCTCAGTGCCAACCATGACAACATGCCAAACCATGGCTTAGCTCAATGTGTCAGCACGGCACAGCAGCAAAGCGATCAAGAAGGAATGAAGCAGTCCCAGGGGCCTGTATGCTTGTGTGTTCACACTAAGCCATGGTTTGGCTAAACATGACATGAGAACCAGGCCACTCTCTCTAACCCAAACTGTGACATCGCAGGATTGCTGTGAGGATAAAAACAACTTGAAGGAAGTGTGCAATAAACAATGGAACAAATAATAACAATGCTTTAGATAGAAAATTCATACAAACCACACAGATCCCGCGCTGAACAGCCCTATTTCTCTGGACATATTCACAATAGAACAAGGGAATTAGGACTTCTAATAGTGGAAGGCTGGAACACCCTTTAGGGATGGGAGAGCAGAGCTTGGAAAAGTTACTTTTTTGAACTACAACTCCCATCAGCCCAATCCAGTAGCCATGCTGGCTGGGGTTCATGGGAGTTGTAGTTCAAAAAAAGTAACTTTTCCAAGCTCTGTGAGAGAGTGCCCCCCTTCTCAGTTTTTGAGATGGCATGTGATTAATCCTGAAGAGCACCTATAACCTATATCTCTTGGCAACTGTAACTTATTACTAGAACACATGCTTTGCATGGAGAAGGTCCCAGGTTCATCGTCAGGCAGTACTGGGAAATACTCATCTGAAACCCTTAGAAACTGCTGCTAGACAGTGTTGACAGTAAGGGCCTAGATGGACCATTGGTTTTCACTTGGTATAAAGCCACTTCCTTTGCTCCTAGCCTGCTGATTCTATACACTGACTTTAAGTGTTGGGTGTGCATATTGAAGTCAGAAATTCCTTTTCTTAAAAAAGAAGGAAATGAAAGAAAGTAGGGCGACTGAGCTCTAAGTATTAAGAAGTACCCACAAAATGCTCTTTGTTTAGTTTTGAGCAAATCCATTAAATTTGTATACATACAAGAACAGGCCTTTATACATAGTTGATAATCTTTGTAAGAATCTTCCTCCTTACTTGAATGAGAAATAGCAGCCCTCATGCCTGGTATAGTGATAATAACTTATTCTTCGTACTAGCACTTCCAGGTCCTTAGTGTGCACTAATGCTCTAAACTGGGAGCTCCCATGGCAACCATGCTCTAATTTTTTGTCAAGCATTGATTAGAGGTCAGACTATTCACCGATCAGATTTAGATATACATCTGTCATCTTTCCCATAGGATCAGATGCTCTCTAGCAATGAAAAGCAGCTATTCAGCAACAAAAAATACAGATTTAAGCAGTGTTTGCACTGGACAAAAATGTTCATGACTAGAGAGTTAAGAGGTCCTCTGGGGTGACTTTTACATGCATGCATTATCCTATATGCAAACAGTGAATTTATTCTCTAAGTTAACCAAAGTGGCACCATCCACACATGAGGGGGATGAAGTACAAAAAAATACTGAGTGCCGTGGAACTCTAATGGGCAGACTCCAAAACATCCTAATGAGGATTGAATATGTGAGTGGGTATGGAATGTTGACTTGTTTGGGAGGAAAATGGAATGGAACTTCATGGAAGAGCTGGCTGGTTGGAACCCTGAACAAGAGCATTCCACACTGCAACATTTTGTTATAGGTCCTGCTTGTATTAGAAGGATTATACACATATGTCTTTTATGGCAAATGTCTTAAGTCAGAGGATGCTGCCTTTCTTGGTGGTATGTTGTGGTTGTTTTACTGTAACAAGCAGTCTGTTATTGATTGTGAATTCACTCAGCCTCTCTGATGCAGATAGTTCTTTTCATTATTTAGAGAAAGGTAATGCCTGTGTACAGGAATGAGGTTGCCATTCCTTTTGTGATGAAGGGTATGAATTTGAGATGCCTTCAGAATTTTTCTAGGCTGAAGTCTACAAAGAAACCACATGGATATATGACAGTCCCAACTATTGGGTGTTTTTTTTTAATTCAGCCAACTTCCAATTTTAGTGTTGGAATTATCATTTGCACTTCAGTCTTAAAGCTGTTTCCGTAAACAATATCCTTTAAACAAAACATTAGTTTTGATAGGATTTACTTCCAAATGGGAATGCTTAGGAACAGTGTCTTAGCTACAGTAAGGTTGATTTCTGGGAGAAAAATACTTTAATACTTGCTTTAAAAACATTGCTTCCTTTGTTACTTCATATTTACTTTAGATTTTGATAATCTGATGTTAAGCAATGGAAACCATGCCATTTTCTTGAGCTATAATCCCAAAACCCAAATCCTGTGAGCTATATAAATTTAATGTTGACTGAAATAATGTTTGGGAACGCTGTTGAAATAAGCAAGAGCTTTTGTGAGGCCAAAATGTAGAGGGGGAGAATAGCCCCTCAGATGAATTAAGGAAGAATTGAGTGGTGGATCCACCACATCAGATGTTCTGCTGGCTTGACTATACCAGCTCCAGGCTGGTGTAGCTGAGGGGACCAAGAATCAGGCCTCTCTGGAGTTCCAAGGGCCTTTCACTCCCTCTTCTCTGAAACACCCCATGTTGGGGCTTTCCATCTGCTGCTAGCAGTAGGAGAACCAGCACAGGTAGCTTTCCACCTGTCTTGGCACAGTGGGATCCTCCATCATGGCAGAATTCATGCCACCAACAGCACTCCTCTCCATTGGTGGAGAAGCACCAGTACTGCATCCTAACCTGCTCCAGTCATCAGGGGGTGAATAGACAGGATTGCACTTTTTCCCCCTCTGATAGTTCCCCAAACATTTCTTCTTCTTGCTGTTTTAATTAGTTTATTGAAACATTTTTCCACTAACCAAATATAATTGCTTTGCTTCATACACATGGGAAGAAATTTACTGTCTCTCTTATTTCACACCTGTTTTTCCAACATAGGCCATTGGACATTCTGCTATTTTTTGCCGGCATATCTTGCTCATGTAGTAGCATTTTATATTTTCCAAGTTAAAATGTAAAGTGCCTGGAATAAAAAGGACAATTTAATGATAAGCAGGAAAAAAATAGTTCCTCTTATAGTATCACCATTCTCTGAAATGTGATAGGCATGGGCATGCTTTACTTTATTCAAAGGGCACATTTGAAACCAAAGCCTCTATATCAGTCTTTCCCAACCTTTGGGTCCCCTGATGTTGCTGAACTACAACTCCCATCAGCCCCAGCCCACATAGCTAATGATCAGGAATGATGGGAATTGTAGTCCAGCAACAATGGGGACCCAAACGTTGGAAAAGGCTGTGAGTCTATATTAATCATGGCTATATTAAACATTTATGTAAATGGGAATTACTTCCAGGTAAGTGTTCTTATGATTTCATACCAAAGCTTACATTTATTTTGCAGTTATCTTAATTGTTATATTTTCTTCTTCTTCTACCACACTGAGATTGGTTGTGCTAATTGGTTTAAGTACATGCTGGAGTTGAACAGGGAAACAATTGCCATTGTATAAAAAGTGAAAATAACTTTGTTTAATGCTGTTAAGGTTAGCATTGTTTAGTTGGCTTGCTAAATTAATCTTGTAAACAAATATATATTGCAAATTGGTGTCGTGATAGCTGAAATAGCAATTATATAGCCACTGTGGATTGAATGCAAAATCTTTTGTTCATATTGATTTGTTATTCATTCTGTTATGTTTTATGATAATATGTAAATTAGTGAAATTAATATTGTGATACTTGGAGGTAAATAGTATCTCTAGAGAACAAAAAGATTGCTCTGCAATTAGAAGCACCATTGTTTAGAGTCTGTGTAGCAGTGAAATATTATATAACAACTTGCAATACAATTGCGATTGGGTTTTGTTGCAAAAAAATTTACCTTTCTCCACCTGCAAAGTTCAGGTGCATAGCTCTGATTTGGGGAGATGAGTTGCTTTGCAGGAAGCTCATTACTGACAGCTCATGATTTATTACTGAACAAAAAGCCAGGTGCACTGAGGAAAACATGGTTTCAGTCCCATGTTAATAGACACCATATCCCTCCAGCACTTTCTCTGTGTTGATACTGATAGGTGTGGTATGGTCAAAAGTCAGAGTTCAGTAGACTCGGTGCATGATGTGCCATTTCCGCTGGACTGTTGTTCATCCCATGAACATTCAAGTGGTAATTGAGGCTTTATTCAAATATAGAGGTATATGGAATTGACTTCCCTCTATATCAGGGTGGAGGTGGGCTGGGGAACCTCTGACCTGTGGGCCTAATCACAGGCCTTAAATGGCCCACAAGGCTGTTTTCCTCAAACTATGCCCACCTACCCCACACCTGACATCATATGTGACTTTAGGGGAAGGTTAGGATGTTGCTGCAAACGACCAAGCAGAAGCTTAAAGTGAGTTCCTGATTATTCCTTTGCAAGTGAGGCTCACTAATTGCAAGTCCCACTGGGATCAGCTGCACAGAGATCCCTATCAGGAACTCCCTGGTGCAACCAAGTGTGCTCAATGTCAGTGCTGATCAACTGAGTCCCTTTGAAGTTGTCACCTGATCTCAGTGACTTTCCAGTAATTTTCCAGGGTCTCAGGCAAATATCTTTCCCATCACCTGCTATCTGAGCCTTTTAATTAGACAGGGCAGGTATGGATTTAACTAGAGATTGAACTTCTGACCTTTTGCATGCAAAGTATGTGCTTTACCACTGAGCTACGTCCTTTCCCCTGCCAAAAGTGGGTTGCCTATTTGGGACAAAATTGACTTTTCAAAAAAACTTTCAGGGTGTAATTATTTCTAAATAATGGCCTATTCCGTAAGGTTGCTTTTAAAATAAAAGACAAATATCAGTTCCTTATTTGGCCCTGTGCCTCTACAGTGCCCCCCTTTCGCTGTTTTGCCATAGTTGATGAACAACATTTTCTATATGACAGCACATCTACTTCCAGTCTGATTCCAGTCAGTTGGAACTTGGCTCTGACAATATACTCTGGCCCTTTAAGAATAGTGTTTAAGTATCCCAGAGACCAGCCACCTGCAAATGAAGAGTGCTTCTTGCTTTGCAGTAAGCTGAGTTGAGTTGTCAAAGTCATTCACTGTAATAAGAGAAAGGCGCAAAGCCTTCTGGATGAAAAAGCTGCCAAAAGGGCTGAAAATAATCTACCTGTTTGAGACACTCTCCTCTGGAGTGGCTGATGCCTCACAAATGATTATGCCCCATTGGGACAAGAAGCTGTTTAGTTACATAAATGAATGCCTCTGTGAAAATGGAGGAGGAAAGCAAAGTTAGGGGGGATAGAGCAGTGAGCTGTAATAGCTGGTTCCTCCATTCACCAGCTAGAAACCCTTTTCTTGTGGTGGGGCCATTAGGTCTATGTGTGATTGGGTGGCTCCACTCGGTGATGATTGTTATGTGAGCAAGCCCTGAATTAAATCTTTTGACTGAGGCTGAATATGCACCATACATTTAAAGTACATTCCCCACCCCAAAGAACCCTGAGAATATGCAATTATTATCCAGATGGCATCCAGGAAAGAATATTAGTAGTATTTATTCATTACATATTTTTTTAAAAAAACCCTACACTTCCTCCAAGAACTGAACCCTGAGCTCCTCAGTTCCAATGTGACACTCTAGCCTCTGGTCTCAGGCTGCATATACACCATACACATAAAGCACATCTACACCCCAAGAATCCTGGGAACTGAAGTTTGTTTAAAGTGCTGGGAATTGTATCGTTGTGAAGGATAAACTACACTTTTCACCTTTGTTTGATTTCAGCCTAAACCCATCAATATGTTCTTGAACGGAGATACATGTCATTTTAAGTTTGCAGCGAAGAACAAGGGGGCTGTTAGCTACTTCGGTGCTTTGCTCCTGTGCCCTGCGTCCTTCTTAGTAACACATCATTTGCTGTCTCTTAATCGGTGCTATATTTATAAACAGCTTTACTACGAGAGTTTTCTCCCTTCAGTAATGAGATAAGGCCCCTGAATGCAGCCAGTGTTCTTGCACAGGGCAAGTGTCACACTGCAGGAAATCCTGGTTATCCTTTCTACCAGCCTCAGCACTGCCAGAGCACAGCCTGAGGAATGGACATTCCATCACAGTACTTTTCTGATTAGTGGAAGGCACCTCCAGCTCCACAGCAGGGTTTCTCTCCATACAGTCAGAGGATTGCTTCCAGTCTGTAAATGGCCTTCGTCTGGGACCCTCTGGGAATATCTGCCCCTCCTCGTTTGTCTCCAAGGAATAAGAGATTTCTTTTCTTGAAATCATACAGGTATCTGAACTTGCCTCGTGTGGGTTGATGTTGTTGACAGTTCAGTCTATCTATAGTTTTGTCTAAGGCCCATAGTGCTGAGTGAAACAGGGATTTCTTGTCAAATTGCAGCTGCATTCATAAGCATTTCTCGTGTTTTGTATGCTGTCTTGTAATACTAGCCTTTTAAATAAGCAGCTGCAAAGTTTAAAAGATTAGTTTGACATAAGTATATCACACTTAAATTAACAATTTAAAATGGAAAAAATTTGAATGAACATTTCAGAGCAAGGTAAACACATTTAATGGAATCTTAGCAAATGGCTGAATTTGGATATTCAGTGATCTGTGTCAAATGCTATAGAATAGCAACTGAACTTGATGCTTCTGAGATTTAGGGATCGGCTTTGAAGTTTGTCTTAAATTACAAGTATCCTGATGAAAGCAATGTGACTTACTTCAAAGCAGATATCCTTAGGTTCAGTGTATAAAGCTGCAGTCCTAACTCCACTTACCTGGGAATAAGTTCCATTGAATTTAATGAGACTTGAACCTATGTTGTAGTAGATGTGGTTAGGATTGCATAAATCATCATGTTAGGCCACAATATTCCTTTCCTTACCTGTGTTCTGCAAATATAAGAAAGCCAAACAAAATGCATTACAGACATTTCTCTCAGGCAGGGTGAGATGGGAACACAAATGGTAGCGTGTCATTACTGGACATTTATTGAAAAACTTACTGGTGATAGTTGGCCAACCTGCTTTGTTGGTTTTCAATTTCATCTTATTCTGTAGGAAACAGTTTTTATCTGGCTTGATTTTTCTTATATGTTCTTGTTTGATTTAATATACATGTGCATTATTGCTTCTTCATTTTGATAATATAACTAAATATTTTAAGCACATGTTTAAGTTGCAATCCTTTACTCAATTACCTAGGGATAACATCCACATGAATTCAAGAGGAGACTTGCATTGGATTGCATGTTAGGTTAACATTTTTTCTCATTGTAAGGCAGGTTTTTCATGTTCATGCAAAATGTTCCCCCCTTCCAAGCACACATTACAGTACTATTACACAAACAATGTTTACATACCACTAAACTCAAATACAAAATAAAAGTCAGTTTCAACATCCATTCATAAAATTATGTTCATTGTTGGAAACAAATTATTTACCTGTCACATTTTGTATTATTTATGAACATACGCAATACCCAAATAAATATATGTTATGATTTGTAATATAATTGATTTGTCTAAAGAAAACTGATTTCCAGATCTTAATACATAATTCACTTTTCTTTGGTTTGTTATCATTATTCCATGATTTAGCACAAGGAATTTAAGTTAAAATTTAAGTTAAAATATATAAAATATATATAATATATAAATATATAAAATATATAAAAATATATAATTATATATATAAATATATAATGAATATATAAAATATATAATAATTTAGTTCTTGTTTATTATAGCTGTGAAAGATTAGGGTATTATTTTTTGCCATGCTAGATAGGCTTTTCACTTTTGCGCAAATAATTTGTGTTCAGAAAACATGCCAGATGAGGTGTGTTCTGAAGCAGAAAACCTCCATGTATTTATCTCAGTCCACCAGGGACAATTTGCACTAGGGAATGGACTTTTGGAAATGTGCCCTGGATATGCAAAAAAAGAAAATAAAATAAAAGGACAAAAACAATGCTATATGAATTTAAAAAACAAACAGACCTCAAGACTACGGATATCTCATTGTTGGATTAGACTGAATGTTTTTAGCTGTGACAGCATCACTTATTTGTCTGGTTAGCAGGGGTGAAAAAAGGGAGAGCCATCCTGGTTGCTGGTTTCTACTTCCCCCGAAACAATGCTGACTGTTTGGTTAGAAGATCCTAGTACACAACAGTATGCATGCTTCCTGACGCTACGTGGTGGGATCTCTGGATTGAGGCCAGAATGTATATTTATTAATACACCCTTTAACAACTTTACTGTGAGGAAATTGTAGAGCCAGCATGGTGTAGAGGTTAGAACATTGGCCTATGACTGGGAAACCCAGGGTCAAATACCCATTCAGCAATGAAGCTCACTGGGGGAGCTTGAGCCAGTTACTGTCTCTCAGCCTGGCCTACTTCACCAGCTTGTCATGAGGATAAAATGAGGTGGGGAGAGAATCGTATACATTTCCCTGAGCTTCTTGGAGGAAAGACAGAATATGATAAATAGACAGGCACTAGAAGGTACTCCTATGGACCATTAATCCATTTCTTTCTCCTCTCCAGACTTTACAGTGTTAAATCTCCAGTCACCCAGTGAGCTTCATGGCTGAGAGGGGTTCAAGTCCTGGTCTCCCAGATCACAGTCCAACACCCTAACCATTATATCACTCTGGCTCAAGGATATTAATTTTATCATAGAATAGTTGAGTTGGAAGGGGTCTATGAGACCATCGAGTCCAACTCCCCTGGTCAGTGCAGGAATCCAACTTAAAGCATACCCAGTATATCTTGAATGTAACACATGCTATCAAGTGTATTGCATTTTTAAGGTTTTCAGAATTTTTTAGAGGTGTGACTTGGGGTGGGTATTATATAACTGTTCTTAGAGTAAATGTCCTTAATAAAATGAAAATATACAGATTATTAATCATACTTCACAGTTGAAAATGAAATGCAGGATTCAAAACTTTCATATAATTTTGTAAATTGGCACTTTTTCCCATTCACCCTTTAGGTTATATGTTGAAAATGGTGATAGAATGTTGTAGGACTTTGCTTCACTGTAACTCAAGAATGTTGCCTTCCTCAGCTGACAGTTCTCTCCACGTCACTAAAATATCTTATGACAGTGTCAATATCAATAAACTTCTAAAAATTAACACATCCCAATAGTTGCTTCCAAGTTTTCAGAGCTGTTCTCTTTTCCGCTTGTGCTCTGGGGTATTCTGTTACTTGAAAATCGATTTGAGAGTAAGGGAAAAGCATAAACTCTTATATCTTAACAATACATAAAAACCTTGCAAAAAAAAAGCATTAGCAAAAGATACTACGGGTTCTTTCCTATTTTGAACTGGATTTGGACAGATAGCCCTTCAGAGTGCTCGTTCAAGTAGAGGACTGCCCTCTGTAAAGTAGGACACATGGCTTCTCTTCTAAGTGAGGACAACAAAAAGGGGGGGGGAGCACCAAAATAAGGAAATGCAAAGTAGACACACTCTGATGCTACTAGTGATGGGCTGTTTATTAAGCTGAACACATTTTAGAGAACTCCGACAGGAATGACAAACACCACTCACTTCCTTCACTCTGATAAATTCTGGAACAAAGAGTTCTAAACAACAACAATGGCATTCTGAACGGGAGCATCGGCTTGAGATAGAATGATCTGCGGATACATTATAACAGTACAAATAATTTGTTATTATTTGAATCTCGTTGATTCAGAATTTGTAGAAGTGAACAGTGTTGGTAGCCCCTGACGAAGGAGAGTTCTCCGAAACCTGTTGAGCTTAATAAACAGCCTTTTATCAGTAGTGTTGGAGTGTGTCTCCTTTTTGTTTCCTTCTCTTTTTTGAGGTAGGGAAATCATGGGAATGGGGTTTCTGGGAAGTTTGGGCACCAGTGTGGATAAATTGGCTCATCTGCTGCTTTCCCGTGCTGTGCTGAAGCTGCTATCCATGCAGCGTAAGGACATAAGAAGAGCCTGCTGGATTAAGCCAGTGGCCCATCTAGTCCAGCATACTGTTCATACAGTGGCCAACAAGATGTCTGTGGGCATTTTTAAACATGCGAAATGAGGTACTGTTCTTTAAAGCATTTCCAGGCCTGTGTGAGGCACTGACCCTTAATGGAACTCACTGCTGTTTTCTGGTTTTGGGGCCATACCTCAATGACAGAGTATCTGGTTTACAGGCTAAAGGATTCGATTCCCAGGATATCCAGGTAGGTCTGAAATCCTGGAGAGCTGCTGTCAGTCAGTGCAGACTATGCTGAGCTAGATGGATCAATGGTCTGGCTCAGGATAAGGCAGCTTCCTATGTTCCTAAGTATTTTTAATATCAGGTATTAAGCTTTAAAAGATATTTAAGCTTTTATCTCTGTAAGCTGCTGGAAAATGCAACAAATAAATACTTTGTGGAGGTAATTGATGCTGAATGTTTCCATTAGCTCTTTTCCTTGTTGCATTCCACATATACACTGCCCTGAACTGCTGGATTACTGCAGTGCACTCTGTGTGGGGCTGCCCTTGGCCTTGGTTCAAAAGCCCCAGCTGGTGCAAAATGGGGGGGCAGATTGCTAATGGGAGCCTATGGCTGATGACATGTGACACCACTTTTAAAACATTGACACTGGCTGCCCATCTGCTACCAAGCCAGGTTCAAGGTCCTTGTATTAATTTACAAAGCCCTAAACAACTTCAGTCTAGGGTATCTTAGGGACCGCCTGAACACTTATATCCCAGCTCGATCACAGAGATCATTTGCAGGAGCAGCTCTGGTTGTCCCCTGAGTTGCCGAGGCTCACTTAACATTGACATAAAATCAAGCCTTCTTGGAATGCTCTGCCAACAGAGATTCAGCAGGCGCCTTCTGTTTTAACTTTTAAGCACCTGCTGAAAACCTTTCTGTTTCACCAGGCTCATGCAGGCAATTAAGAACATGCTCTTTTCATGACAATTAACCTTTGTTTTAGTTGTATTTTTAATTATATATATATATATATATATAACATATATGGTTGTTATTTTAAACATGTTGTAAATTGCTTTGATGCTTTCATCAAATAGTGGTATACAAATACCTTTATAAATAAACAAATAAATAGCAGCAGTTAGAAGGCGTATAGAATCACAGAGATGGAAGGGGCCTATAAGGCCATCGAGTCCAACCCCCTGCTCAATGCAGGAATCCAAATTAAAGCGTACCCAACAGGTGCCTGTCCAGCTGCCTCTTGAATGCCTCCAGTGTTGGAGACCCCCCACCTCCCTAGGTTGTTGGTTCCATTGTTGTACCGCTCTAACAATTAGGAAGTTTTTTCCTGATGTTCAGTCAAAATCTGGCTTCCTGTAACTTGAGGCCATTATTTCGTGTCCTGCACTCTGGGACGATCGAGAAGAGATCCTGGCCCTCCTCTGTGTGGCAACCTTTCAAGTACTTGAAGTATGCTATCATATCTCCCCTCAGTCTTCTCTTCTCAAGGCTAAACATGTCCAGTTCTTTCAGTCTCTCTTCATAGAGCTTTGTTTCCAGTTCCTTGATCATCCTCATTGCCTTCCTCTGAACCCATTCCAATTTGTCTGCATCATTCTTAAAGTGTGGTGTCTAGAACTGGGTGAAGGACTCAAAATGAGGCCTAACCAGTGCTGAATAGCATTCACCTTTTTTGCAGCCACAGCACACTGTTGGCTCATATTCAGCTTGTGTTCAACAACAATCTCAAGATTCTTCTTGCATGTAGTATTGGTGAGCCAAGTATCACCCATCTTATAACTGTGCATTTGGTTTCTTTTTCCTAAGTGTAGAACTTTGCAATTATCCCTGCTAAATTTCATTCTGTTGTTTTCAGCCCAATGCTTCAGTCTATCAAGATCCCTTTGAATTTTGTTTCTGCCTTCCAAGGTATTAGCTACTCCTTCCAATTTTGTATCATCTGTAAATTTGATAGGCATTCCCTACACGTCATCCAAGTCATTAATAAAAATACTGAAGAACACTGAGCCCAGGACCAAGCCCTGCAGTCCCCCCCTCACTACCTCCCCCCAGTTTGAGAAAAAAACATTGATAAGCACTCTTTGTGCAATTCTGTCACCAACTGTGGATCCACCTGATAGTTGTTCTATACAGCCCACATTTAGCTACCTTGCTAAAGAGAATATCATGGGACACTTAGTCAAAAGCTTTGCTGAAGTCAAGATATATTGTGTCCATAGCATTCCCACAGTCTACCAGGGAGGTTACCTGATCAAAAAAGTAGATAAGATTAGTCTGGCTGGATTTGTTCTTGATAAATCCATGTTGACTTCTAGTAATCACTGCATTGTTTTCAAGGTGCTTACAGACTGACTGCTTTATAATCTGCTCCAGAATTTTCCCATGGATCGATGTCAGGCTGACTAGTCTGTAGTTCCCAGGTTCTTCCTTTTTGCCCTTTTTGAAGATTGGGACAACATTTTCCCTCCTCCAGTTATCTGGCACATCACCCATCCTCCACGATTTTGCAAAGATAATAGACAATGGTTCCAAGAGTTCTTCAGCCAGTTCCTTCAATACTGTAGAATGCAGTTCATCAGGCCCTGCAGATTTGAACTCATTCAAAGTGATCAGGTATTCCTTGACTGTTTGTCTATCAGTTTCAAGCTGCAATCCTGCCCCTTCAACTTCATGTTTCCCAGGAAGGTCATAGACCCTCTTTTGGGAGAAGACTGAGCCAAAGTAGGAATTGAGCACTTCTGTCTTTTCTTTGTCATCTGTTATCATTTTGCCATCCTCATTGAGTAGCTGTGCCACCATTTCTTTTCTCTATCTTTTACTATGGATGTACATGAAGAAAGATTTTTTTGTTGCTTTTGGCATCTCTCTCTAACCTCAGCTCATTCTCAGTGTCAGCCTTCCTGGTACCATTCCTACAATTCTGTGCTACCTGTCTGTACTCTTCCTTTGTGGTTTGGCCTTCCTTCCACTTCCAATATGTGTCCTTTCTTGTTTTCAGGTCATTTCTAAGCTTTCTGTGAAGCCACATTGGCTTCTTCTGCTGTCTTCCCCCTTTTTTCCTTGATGGAATTGTTTGGTATTGTTCTCTTTAGAATTTCCTCTTTTAGAAACTCCCACCCATCTTGAACTGCTTTTCTCGTTAAGGTTAAGGTTGCTTGCCACAGAACCTTACTTAACATTGTTCTGAGTTCATTAAAATCGACTTTCCTGAAGTCCAGAGTACACATGTGGCTACTCCCAGCTTTTGCTTCCTTTAAAATCAGGAACTCTAGTATAGCATGCTCTCTTTCCTCCAGAGTACCCATAACTGACACTTCATCCACTAAGTCATCTCTGTTGGTTAGAATCAAATACATGTTACATTCTTAGCAAACTTGGCTCTGAAAGAAAATACTGCAACTTAACATTTCTTGAACAGCTCTGGTCCCAATACAAATCGTCCAGGGACACCAGTATTTCTTTCCTTCCATTGTGAACAGAAAGTGGCAAGTTTCAATGACAGACAGCTTTTTTTAACGGATTAGGCAAATTCATGGTGTGATTCAGAAGACTGAACCTGTTGTGAGCCTTCCAATACTAGAAAATCCACTAGCTGTATTATTATGTTATCTTAGAGACTGTATTTCTATGAAAGCAGCAAAAGTGCTGACAGCTATGCATCTGTACAGCTCAACTTCCCCCGATACACAAATAGGTAATAAATCTGAAACACTGAAAGAATGACAGACTTAACTAACTTTATTAAAATGTGATAAAGCTAACAAAATGCCAAAATGGTTTTAAAGGAAGCCAGTTCATGTATAGTTTGGGGGATTTATTTTCTTTTTTACTATGTTACAATGGTTTGTTTTTAGTGTTTTCCTTCCTCTCTACAAGATGTGTTGTTTCACGTGATAAAAGAGGGGGGCAATTCACAGAGCTATCTTTTTCATCTTATTTCAATTCACATGTATCGAATGTGCACATACCAATAGGCCATTGTGAACATGATTAATGCTGCAGTCCTATACGTACTTACTTGAATCCAATGGGTCTTTCTTCCAAGTAGACATGTATAGGTTTACGCTAGTGATGGGCTCTGTTTCTGCAATAATCAGATTTGCCATTGAATTAATTGTTATTGCTGATATTTATTTATTTATTTAAAATATTTCTATCCTGCCCTTCTACCCTATAATAGGGCACTCAGGGTGGCTTACAAAAATAAAATCAGACATATACATAATAAAATTGTAAGCAGTAAAATCACAAAAACATTAAAATAAATTAAAATACATAAAATACTATATATATATATATATATATACACACATACACACACACACACACACATACATATATAGGGATTGGTACTAAAGGGACTACAAAGATAAAATTTAATGTAGAAGATATAAAATCAGTGTCAGGCTCTACCTTCAGTCCCTCCCAAAGGCCCTCTGGAACAAGATCGTTTACAGAAGTCTCCGGAAAACCAACAGGGAGGGAACAGAGCGAATTTCTCTATCTCTATCTTTGTGGAGGGAATTTTGAAGTAGCAACTCTGCACCTGGGTTGTGATTCATTCTTTTTTCCCAATTCTTTTTTTAAAACTCGCTTTGAAATCATCGATAGTGTGAGTGATACTTTTATCCATCTACTTTCTATGTGAGCTCTTCAAATGTGTATTCCCTTTCCCTGATGTCAGTGAAGTGTTGATTGTAACTGACAGACAGAAAGCAGCAGGGTGAAATGATGTATTGATTGTAAGCAGCAGGGGGGAATATCCTGACGATTATCTGCCTTAATCTGTCTGCTCTGCAGTGCGCCTGAAAAGGAATTATAAACAGGCAATCGTTACAGAGTTCAGAATAAAGATTGATACCAATGGAGGCTAGTGAATAAATAGCTCTTATAATATTGACAATTCTCTGCAAAGCAATATATATAAATATATCGGAGGAGATCTGAAAAATGAAGAGATTATTATTATCATTATTTGATTTATATCCCGCCCCTCCTCCCAGCAGGAGCCCAGGGCGGCAAACAAAAGCACTAAAAACATTAAAACATCATAAAAACAAACTTTAAAACACATTAAAACAAAACATCTTCAAAAATATTACTTTAACAAAGCTATCAAAACATCTTCTATGATTAAAAACATTTTTAAAAAGAAAGTTTAAGAACGTATTAACAAGCAATTTCAACACAGATGCAGACTGGGTTAGGTCTCAACTTAAAAGGCTTGTTGAAAGAAGAAAGTCTTCAATAGGTGCCAAAAAGATAACAGAGATGGCACCTGTCTAATATTTAAGGGGAGGGAATTCCACAGAGTAGGTGCTGCCACACTAAAGGTCTGTTTCCTATGTTGTGCAGAACGGACCTCCTGATAAGATGGTATCTGCAGGAGACCTTCATCTGCAGAGCACAGTGATCGACTGGGTATATAAGGGATAAGATGGTCTTTCAGGTATCCTGGTACCAAGCTGTATAGGGCTTTGTACACCAAAACTAGAACCTTGAACTTGGCCCAGTAGCAAATGGGCAGCCAGTGCAATTCTTTCAGCAGTGAGGTGACATGTTGGTGATACCCTGCCCCAGTGATCAATCTCAACTCCGCATTTTGCACCAGCTGCAGCTTCCGGACCAACCTCAAAGGCAGCCCCCCATAGAGCGGATTACAGTAATCCAGCCTGGAGGTTACCAGTACATGGACAACAGTGGTCAGGCTATCCCAGTCCAGAAACGACTGCAGCTGTCTTACCAGCTATTGGAGGAAAAAGGAATCAGATCATTAACGACCCTCAGAGGGCCACACTTAAAAATGAAACATTAAAAAAGAAGAGGATTCCATCCCTAGTTTACACTGGAAAGCAATAGGTGGGTGACAGTGGAAGTTGGTCCATTAGAGCAAATGGGACACTACCCCACCAAGTCAGTATGCCCTCAGCCAATCTCCACCAATCTGCCTTCTCACTTACAACCAACCCAGATGGGCAGCATTATCTGTCAGTTTCCCCCTCCTTAGTTTCAGCATTGCTGTTGCAGAACTTAGCAGGAAGACAGATGGGGACAAAACTAGAATTAGTTGGGTTTGCCTGGCTGTGGCTCCACCTACTATTGGCCTCCCTGCCTTTTGCCTACCAGTCCCAGTGGGTACTAGCACCACTGCTGGGTGAGAAAATCCTTGGAGCTTGTTGTGGGCAAACTACCTGTTCTTGTTAATGGTAGCTGTTTACCACACACACAAACACATTCAGTCCATGCAAGGCCTCAGTTTTTTTGCATAGATTGAAATTAAGCTTAAAGTGGAAGATTCAGAACAGACAAGAGGAAGTACTTATTCACACAGTACCTAGCTCAACTGTGGAATTTGCTTCCACAAGGTGTGGTGACGTCCACCAGTTTATAGGTTTTTAAATGGGAATTGGGCAGATTGATGGAGCCAATGTTATTCATTAATCTAATCTAATCTAATCTATTTATTAATTTATTTATTGCATTTGTATACCAGTCCATAGCCGAAGCTCTCTGGGCGGTTTACAACAATTAAAAACATTAAAAACAAATATACAAATTTAAAAACACATTTTTAAGAAGCAATTTAAAAACACATGTTAAAATGCCTGGGAGAAGAGGAAAGTTGACCTGGTGCCGAAAAGATAACAGTGTTGGCTCCAGATGCACCTTGTCAGAGAGATAATTCCATAATTTGGGGGCCACCATTGAGAAGGCCCTCTCCCTCCCCTCTAATTTATGAATCCCTTTCCATAAAACATCCTGAAATGATTTAACAAAGCAAAACAAAAATCAGTAAAACTTATATAAAAGCAGTTTATATCCAATGCAAATACAGACTAGAATAAAAATCTCCACTTAAAAGGCTTGATAGAAAAGGAAGGTCTTCAATAGTTGCTGAAAGGACAAGAGATGGCAACTGTCCAATATGTAATGGGAGGGAATTGCAAAGGGTAGATGCCACCACGATAAATGCCTAATTCCTATATAATATGGAATAGACCTCCTGATGAGAGGGAGGTCATCTTCTGCAGAGCGCAGTGATCTGTTGGGTGTGTATAAAAACATGGAAATGGACTGCCTTCAAGTCAATTCCAACTTATGGCGACCCTAAGCGGTATTCAGAGGTGTTTTACCATTGCCTTCCTCTGAGGCTGAGAGGCAGAGCCCAAGGTCACCCAGTGAGCTAAGGGGTGAGATTATATTTTGGGTATCCTATTCCCAAATTGTATGGGGCTATCTAAACATGATGGCTGTGAACTGCCTCCAGGATCAGAGGCAGCGTATTTCTGGATGCCAGTCTTTGGGGAATAGCAGCAGGAGAGGGCTACTGCGATGTCCTGGTTGTAGGCTTTCCATAGGCATCTGGTTGTCCACTCTTTAGATAAGCCTTTGGTCTGATTCAGTAGGGTTGTTCTTATGTTTTCAGGACAAATTGGTCATTGTTTCATTAGTTAAATACTATTGGAAAATCTATATAATTAGTACATTTTTATATTGCAGACCTTATGTTGTGATTAAATGCTACAATCTTACTTAGAATTTTTTAAATTAGAAGTTGCTCTGTCAATCATTACTCTATTCCTTATTCCCTGAATGTTTTGATTCTTGAAGAATCAATAATAATCGCCTTTTTGCCAGCTGTGATTCTGATTTAACCTTTTAAAAAATGACTTCTATAATATAGGTATCAGAATTAATATGGGATATGTGAAAGTGTCCAAAATTTGACTGCTAGAGGGAGAAAATCTATACATATGCAAAGATCAGACTAGGAAAACCACAAAAGCTCTATTTACAGATACAAGTACTTTATTTATATTGCATCTCCACTGGAAGAAACAATACAAATACTCAATACAGACTTCATAATATCTGATTGGGAACGTTCCACAGGCTCAAGCAGTTGCTCATCCCCTCTTACATAGGGATTCCTCCTTCCTTTTCCCAGTTTGCACAACCATAGTTTGCTGTGGAATTTAAAATGGGAAACTGAAAAAGGCTAACCAAGATTGTTTCCAAACTATGCTTTGCAAACCTCCTTCAAACCATCATTTCCAGTTATGGTTTATTCTTGGTTAGTGAAAACCACTGTTTTCCCAATTAAGATACCATAACAACTATAGTTATGAAATCAGGAAAGTGGAGGAGGGAATCCATGTGTGAGGGAGAATCCAAACTGGGATTGGGACATGACATCTGAATTGAGCCACTTAAGTTGTCCTAACACAGTTCATGTGGCATGTGTTCCGTTTGTGAAGGGGGCATTCAAGAACCTTGGATTTATTTTTTCTTGTTAAACACAGTACTCCTAATAACAACCAAGAAAGCATGCATAGGACTGAGATGTAAAAGTGCAACCTTATGCACTCTTACATGGGTGTAAGCCCCACTGAACTGAATGCAGCTTGCAGCTAAACTTTGGAATGAGGTATAAGCAAATAAGCATTCCTGGCCTGCCGTTTCCTAAGCTTTGCAAGGTATTTGTATTCCCCTGTGCCCTGGAAAAAAATGACTGTATAAATAATGTCAGTCTTTCAGTCACAATAGAAGATTCAGTATTGTTTTTGATGTTCCTTTGTTTTACTCCCCAGTCTGTTTTCCTTCTTTGGTTTCCATCTAGGATGTTTCTTCTGGCTGAGATGCCTTGTCATGTGGTTGTGAAGAGCTGCCAGCCATTGACTTCCTTAGGCAATTGTTTGGGCGGTTTATATGAAAAGAGAGACGTTTGGTCCAGTCATTTAATTATTTCATATCCCCCCCATCTTGATTGTCAAACCTGTCTCTAACACACATTATTTTAATGTTGCTATTGCTCATTAACCCGGAGATATGTTAACTGCATGTAAATATTTAGATCAGAGCTGTCAGATGTAAGGCCTGGGAACTTATCAGGCTCCTTGGGATCCCCAGTGCAGTTCTCAGTACACTTGCCACATTCTACACAAATTAGCGAAGCATCTTCAGGGCTAGGAAATGGTGCCCTTAGCAAGACAAAGGGGCTGACCTGCCAATGGCACTTTCTACCAGTGGTGGAGTTGTTAATTTTGAAGTGAGTGCTTACCACGACAGCTCCAATAGCAGCAATGATGATCCATTAATACACATATGCGTGTGCACACAGAGAGCATAGCAGTGCACAGCATAATATCCAATTTGTTAAGTAATCTTATGCATAGTTGAATAGGATTGTGTGCATAGCTACCTGGGAATATGCCCCATTGAACTCAGTGGTACTTACTTCAGCCTGCATGAGTTCAAATGGTAAAACACATTCAGCTTTAACGAAAGACCAACAACTCAGCTGAAATGCAACCTTTAGCTTTTAATTAGGAATGTAAACAATCATGGAAAGAACTGTTACTGTTTAAATAGCTTGTGTGAAAGAGGAAACCTATCAAAGAAAAGCAAAGAACTTTTGCTTGATTATTTTCCTCATTCTCTGATTTCCTCTCAGCTAATCGGTCACAAAAAAACCGTTAAAGCCCTATTATCAACTCATTTACTTGCTAGAGCAAGGAGGCTCTGTCAGTTACCCAGGCCCTTCAACAGGTGACATCATTGCTGCTGCTCTGAAAAAAGTATCAGAGCTGCACTCCCTTGTATCCCCACTACACCACTGCTTACTACACCTCAACCCCCGGGGGCAGAGCTGTAACTCAGTTGTAAAACATCTGCCTTCCATGCAGTTTCAATCCCTGGCAGTTTCAAGTAGCCTGGGTATGTCTCCTGTCTGAAACCCTGGAGAGCCACAGCCGGTCAGTGTAAAGAGGGTTAGGTGAGCTAGGTGGACCCAGTGGTCTGACACAGTATAAGGCAGTTTCCTATGCTCCCATTTCATTTAAATTGCATATTATTTATTAATCTTACCTTTATCCCCTCCCTTCCTTTCATCATAGAAACCCAAGGAGGCATACATGTGGTTCCCAGTTGATCTCCCATCCAGGCACTGACAGGCCCACCACACCTGCTTAACTTCAGCAAGGTAGTGGTCTCATGTGCCTTCAGACCACAGTCTGGGACCATGCAAATTGCAAAGTATGTATAGAAAGTGTGCCATCGCTAGCTGCAGCCAGTTGAAAGTGGTAGTGGCCTCTACAATTATGGCATGTCAGAGGGTTTTGGAGGTCCAGCAGTGGCATGTGAGAAGGAGGCTTTGTTGAAGAGGACTTGTGAGCTGCTGTTAGGGGCTCAGGTGAGAAGGGCTGGCAGTTGCTCTGGTGAAGAGATTTTGGTAAGCAAGGCGGGGAAAAGTGGTGCATTGTTCAGCACTAGTCATATGGCCAAGCCCCTTTCTCCATGAGAACCAATGCAGAGGAGCTGGGTGCAAAATGATGATTGTAGCCCTTGGACATATACAGGAGTGTAGTGAGACAATTTTCATTGGGTGGGCACAGACATAAATTGGGGTGGGGCAGAAGGGTTGGGGCATTGGTCACTACAAAAGAGGTTTCTGGGGGAGTTTTCTTAGGTAATGACAAAAATAAAGCCCAGTTTATGCATTTTAATTAGTAACTATGATTTGTGCCGTTTACAAAAAAGCAAATCAAATTTATTTATTGCTTATTTATTTATTTATTTTATTATTTGATTTATATCCCACCCTTCCTCCCAGCAGGAGCCCAGGGCGACAAACAGAAACGCTAAAAACACTTTAGAACATCATAAAAAAACTTAAAATACATTAAAACAAAACAATGTTGAAAACATTTTTTAAAAAGCTTTAAAAACATTTTTTTAAAAAAGGATTAGAAACATATTATTAAAGAAAACATATTAAAAGCAATTCTAAGACAGACGCAGACTGTTTATTTATTTGATAAATAAATCCCTTTCTCCCTGTAGGAGCCCAGGGCGTCAAACAAAAGTACTAAAAACACTTTAAAACATTATAAAAACAGACTTTAAAATATATTAAAACACAACAACCATTAAAAGCATATTAAAACAAAACATTTTTACACAAGCTTTAAAAACATTTAAAAAAAGGTTTAAAAATGTATTAAAAAGCAGTTCCAACACAGATGCAGACTGGGATAAGGTCTCTACATAAAAGGCTTGTTGGAGGAGGAAGGTCTTTAATAGGCACTGAAAAGATAACAGACATGGTGCCTGTCTAATATTTAAGGGGAGGGAATTCCAAATGGTAGGTGCCACTACACTAACAGTCTGCTTCCTGTGTTGTGCACCACCAAAACTAGAACCTTGAACTTAGCCCGGTAGCTAATAGGTAACCAGTGAAATTCTTTCAGTAGCAGAGTGACATGTTGGTGATAACCTGCTCCGGTGAGCAGTCTCACTGTGGCATTTTGCACCAACTGCAGCTTCTATACCAACCTCAAAGGTAGCCCCACATAGAGCGCATTCTAGTAATCCTACCTGTTACCAGTGCATGGACAAAAGTGGTCAGGCTATCCGCAGCTATCTTACCATCTGAAGCTGGTGAGAGGCACTCCTAGTCACGGAGGTCACCTGGGCCTTTAGTGACAAAGATGGATGCAGAAGCACCCCCAGACTCCGGATTTCTGACACCTCAACCAAATCTTCTGATGACCGCTCCCAAGGGCTTCATATAGAAGCAGCATGGGGGACAAGATGGTACCCTGTGGCACCCCACAGCACAACTGTAAGGTGGCCAAAATACAATCACCCAATGCTATTATCTGATAACGACCCTGGAGATAGTATCAGAACCACTGTAAAACAGTGCCTCCAATACCCATCTCACCAAGTTGGCCAGAAAGATATCATGGTCAATGGTATCAAAAGCCGCTGAGAGATCAAGTAAGAATAACAGAGTCACATTCCCCCTGTCCTTCTTCTGATAAGGTCATCCATCAGGGTGACCAAGGCCGATTCAGTCTTACAACCAGGCCTGAACCTAGACTGGAATGGGTCAAGATAATCTGGTTCATCCAAGAGTACTTGCAATTGCTGCACCACAACCCTCTCAGTCACCTTCCCTAGGAAGGGGGTATTTGCCACCCGGCACTAGTTGTCGCAGACCAATGGGTCCAGGGTGGGCTTTTTCAGGAGCGGTTGAATCACCGCCTCTTTCAGAGCAGCTGGAACCACTCCCTCCCACAATGATGCGTTCACCACACCTTGGAGCCACTGCGTCAACCTCCCTCGGCAAGCTTTAATAAGCCAAGAAGGGCAAGGGTCGAGAGGACATGTTGCTGGCCGTATTGTTGCAAGCACCAAGTCATCAGGCTACATCAACTGAAGCTGCAGCAGACGTTGCACTGGACACCTCACTGGGGACTACAATAGATGTGGATGGAGCATCAAGATTGCTACAGAGGTGAGCATCCTTACCCTCAAAGTGCCTTGCAAACAATTCACAGTAAACAGAGAAGGGCCGGGATCTCTTCTCAATCATCCCAGGGTGCAGGACACAGAATAATAGGCTCAAGTTGCAGGAAGCCAGATTTCGACTGGACGTCAGGAAAAACTTCCTAACTGTTAGAGCCATACGACCAATTACCTAGAGAGGTAGTGGGCTCTCTGACACTGGAGGCATTCAGTAGGCAGCTGGACAGCCATCTGTCGGGAATGCTTTTGATTTGGATTCCTGCGTTGAGCAGGGGGTTGGATTTGATGGCCATGATTTCATGGCTGCTTTGACAACTATGGGGCTATCTCAATTAATATCTGGCCCCACCCATAGAGCAGGTCATACCCTCGACCTTGTTTTTTACGCGGGATGGGAGGATGAGGGGAGATATGATAGCACTCTTCAAGTACATGAAAGGTTGTCACACAGATGATCCAGGAGTGACGGATCTTTCCATAACTCCCCTGTCATGGACGGACCATTACCTAATCAATTTTCGGCTAACTGCGACTCATACCCCCCGCTTGGAGAAGGGGCCTATTAGGATGGTCCGCCCTAAGAGATTAATGGATCCGGGTGGATTTCTGACAGCTCTTGGGGAATTTCCTGTCCTTCAAGTAAACGATTCTGTCGAAGCTCTGGTCACTCTTTGGAATAGTTCAATGACCAGGGCTATAGACACAATAGCTCCTGAGCGTCCCCGTACACGTGCTAGGATAAAATCAGTCCCATGGTTTTCTAATGATCTGTTGGTGATGAAACGCACTCATAGGGGTCTAGAGCGACGTTGGCGGAAAACTCGCAGCGAATCTGACCGACTCCTGGTTAAAATATTTTCAAGTATTTACTCAGCCACAAGACGAACTGCGCAAAAGGCTTTTTTTACGGCTTCTATTTCTTCAGCCGTCAATCAGCCAGCAGAACTTTTCCGAGTAGTCAAAGGCCTGCTTAATTGTGATCATTCTGAAATTACAGAAGATCTCTCTTCAACTCGTTGTCAGGAATTTGCTACTTAGTTTGCGAATAAAGTCGATCAGATCCGTTCCGACTTGGACGCTAATATTGATGTAGTCCCTAAGGATGTACCTCCAGCCTCTGTCTGTCCTATTAAGATGGATTCTTTTCAACTTGTTCAACCTGGAGATATAGATAAGCTTCTTGGAGGAATGAGGCCTACCACCTGTCCACTTGACCCTTGTCCCTCCTTGATCTTGAAACAAGCTAGAGGAGGACTGACCACATGGGTATGTGGGGTGGTTAATGCCTCCCTCCACCAAGGCTCTCTTCCAAGTTGCTTAAAGGAGGCACTTGTACGACCATTACTAAAAAAACCCTCCCTAGACTCACTGTGTTTGAGTAATTATCGACCTGTTTCCAACCTACCTTTTCTTAGTAAAATAATAGAGCAGGTGGTGACCATCCAATTGCAACATTTCCTAGTGGAAACAGATTATCTCGACCCACTCCAATCTGGTTTCAGGCCTGGCCATGGGACTGAGACGGCCTTGGTCGCCTTGGTGGATGACCTTCGTAGGGAACTAGACAGGGGGAGTGTGTCCCTGTTAATTCTTCTAGATCTCTCAGCGGCCTTCGATACTATCGACCATAGTATCCTCCTGGACCGCCTAACCAGGATGGGGCTAGGGGGCACTGTCTTGTGTTGGCTCCACTCTTTCCTGGAGGGTCGGACCCAGAAGGTAATATCTGGAGACTCTTGCTCAGCCCCTTGGCCCCTGACTTGTGGGGTGCCACAGGGCTCTGTCCTTTCTCCTTTGTTATTCAATATCTATATGAAGCCGCTGGGTGAGGTCATCCGGAGGTTTGGAGTTCAATACCATCAATATGCAGATGACACCAAGCTTTATTTCTCCTTTCCTCCTGATGCCAAGGAAGCCGTCCAACCCTTGAACCAGTGCCTGTCCGCAGTGATGGATTGGATGAAGGAGAACAAGTTGAAATTAAATCCAGACAAGACAGAAATGCTCTACGTCAGTCGTGGGACAAATCTGGAAATAGGGAATCTACCTGTATTGGACGGGGTTACACTCCCCCTAAAGATGCAGGTTCGCAGTTTGGGGGTGCTTCTGGACTCGGCCTTGAATCTGGAAGCCCAGGTCTCTGCAGTGTCCAGGAGCGCTTTTGCCCAGCTAAGACTGGTTCGCCAACTGCGCCCGTTTCTAGAGACGTCCGATCTGATGAGGGTAACGCATGCCCTAGTTACATCTCGGCTTGATTACTGCAACACACTCTACGTGGGGCTGCCATTGAAGACAGTTCGGAAACTTAAACTGGTTCAACGAGCAGCAGTGAGAATGCTGACCGGGGCCGGCCTTCGAGCACATACTACCCCCCTGTTACAGCAACTCCACTGGCTGCCGCTGTGTTTCCGGACTCAATTCAAAGTGCTGGTGTTAACCTTTAAAGCCCTACACGGCTTGGGCCCTGCCTATTTGTCCGACCGGTTGTCTTGTTATGAACCCTCCCGTGCATTGAGGTCCTCTGAGGATATGCTTCTTGTGATTCCGTCAGCCTCACAAGCTCATTTATCAAGAACTAGAGATAGGGCGTTCTCTGTCATCGCTCCCAGACTCTGGAATGCTTTACCAATAGAGGTACGGTTGGCCCCTTCGCTTTTGGCATTCCGCCGCCAGGTTAAGACACTCCTTTTCCAGACGGCGTTTAAACTAAACGCAGAATAGGAATTTTAACAAATTACGATAGTAGCATAAATTTTTTGTATGTTTTTTAACTTGTTGATTGTATGTATTGGGTGTATTGTATAGTTTTTATTCTATTGCTGCTGTCCGCCGCTCTGAGTTTCTGGTTAGAATAGAGCGGGCTAGAAATATTTTAAAATAAATAAATAAAATAAATACAACAATGGAACCAATGGAACCAATTACTTAGGGAGGTGGTGGGCTCTCAACACTGGAGGCCTTCAAGAGGCAGCTCTCAACACTGGAGGCCTTCAAGAGGCAGCTGTCAGGTATGCTTTGATTGCATTCCTGCATTTAGCACGGGGTTTGACTCAATGGCCTTATAGGCCCCTTTCAACTCTACTATTCTGATTCTATGAAGTTTGTTTTTCGTTGATGAACAACTGAACACCTGTATGGTGTCAACACATGTGTCAAAGTTGAGAATGAATTTTTACATACAGCTGTAGATGCACCAAAGGTGAATCCTTAAGCATACACAGTGTGCATGTGTGGAAAGGCTTATTTGTACAGGTACAATGTTTTAGTAAGCTTGTGAACGGCCAGTTCAGTTCTCCTGAGGCAGCTGCTTCCTGGAACTAACTACCCTGGTCTCTTTGCCCTGCCAGGAAAGCAATTAAGAGAAGTTTCACTTTAAAAATTAAATTAATAGCTGTGAACTTCACTTTTCATAAGGCAATGCCTGACAGCATGTCACACAGGAACTATACATCTCCCTAAACTACAGGTGCTAGAATCAACTGTACCAGCACACAATCTCTGTTCTACAGAAAGGCCCTGGGCCAGCCAGCTAACACTCCTTCTGATGGGTCTACCAGCAAATCTCACACACCCTGTTTTGGTAGTAAGTAATTTTGCATTAGAAAAGTTAAGTAAGGTGCATTACTATTTTTCAACTTTTTAAAACAAACTAAGGATCACAAGCTGAATATGAGTCAACAGTGTGATGTGGCTGCAAAAAAGGCAAATGCTATATTAGGCTGCATTAACAGAAGTATAGTTTCCAAATCGCGTGAAGTATTAGTTCCCCTCTATTCAGCACTGGTTAGGCCTCATCTTGAATACTGCGTCCAGTTCTGGTCTCCGCACTTCAAGAAGGATGCAGACAAACTGGAACCAAGCCCTATGAGGAGAGACTGAAAGAACTGGGCATGTTTAGCCTGGAGAAGAGAAGACTGAGGGGAGATATGATAGCACTCTTCAAGTACATGAAAGGTTGTCACACAGAGAAGGGCCGGGATCTCTTCTCAATCATCCCAGAGTGCAGGACACGGAATAATAGGCTCAAGTTGCAGGAAGCCAGATTTCAACTGGACGTCAGGAAAAACTTCCTAACTGTTAGAGCCATACAACCAATTACCTCGAGTGGTAGTGGGCTCTCTGACACTGGAGGCATTCAGTAGGCAGCTGGACAGCCATCTGTCGGGAATGCTTTTGATTTGGATTCCTGCGTTGAGCAGGGGGTTGGACTTGATGGCCTTATAGGCCCCTTCCAACTCTACTATTCTATGAAGAAATGCCCCCCAGACAGTGTTCCAGCTCCCCATTGCCTAGGCTAAGTTAGTACGGTCACATTATTTTATTTTATTTATTTAAAACATTTCTATCCCACCCTTCTACCCTATAATAGGGCACTCAGGGCAGCTTACAAAAATAAAATCAAACATGTACATAATAAAATTGTAAACAGTAAAATCACAAAAACATTAGGCTTCCTGGGCCTTGGAGAGCCAGCTCACTCACCTCTCTGCTTCTTCTTAGGTCCTGCCCTGGACTAGGCTAGACCCAAAAGTCTAGACATACCCACCAGGTGCACTAATAACACCCACCACCTACAGAGGCTGGCTGAGCACTACAGGGGAGGGGGAGATGCTCTGTATTGCATAACAATACTGCCCTTCCTGCTTTCCTGCCTCCAATTGAAAACCACTAGGTTTGCCAACTCCCTCCCCCTTCCATCAAGATTTGTGTTCACTTCATTCACACCTTTAACTCTTATATTTTCTTTTTTTGCATTCCCTTGGTAACTTTTCCCTGCCCCTCTCTTTGGATGCCTAAACTGTATTTATAAAAGCTCGACTGAAGTTTTAAGTTACTGCAATGGTAGACATTTGGGAACTGAAGGAAAATTTCATTTGGGGGAGGGTAGAATTATCATTTGGCTGGGCAATGCCCTCATTCCCCCCCCCAAGTCACTACACCCCTGGATATATACTTGATGGGAAGTTTGGCCCCATAAGCCATTTGAACTTGCCAGCTCTGATTTAGACTGCAATGCTTTCTTGCTTATTTCCTTGGAAACTGCTAGTAAAAGGGTGATGACTCCATAGATGAAAATATCCTAGGGTGTATTGGTGTCTGGAATATTGGAAACCCCAAGAAGACAAACCTTTGCCTCCATCTTACAAAAAACCCAAATGAATATATATATATAACATTTATATTCTCTTTTCTTTCATCATAGAACCCAGGGCAGTATACATACATGTTTCCCATCCAGGCACTGACCAGACCCAGACCGGCTTAACTTCAGCAAGGTGGTGGTTTCATGTACCTTCTGACCATAGCCTGGGACTTTTCATTGTGATGACTGAGACATGTAGATGACATTAATCTTCTCTTTCAAGCACAATATCTGCTTGGGGACCTTCCATAAACTATGCTATACCTGAAGAAGAAGTTAGCAAAACTTTGACAAATGTGCCATTGCTTGAAATAGGAGAAAGTATATGATTGGCAGAGAGAATTTAAACAGCCTTTAAAAAAAAAGGTGTGATGTACTTTATGGACAATTAATGTTGTCTGTCTTATTAAAGGGTAAAGATTTTTTAAAAGTGGTGATATGACAAAAATGTACCATGGGAATGGGACCTTTGCATCTAATGCACCTACTATTAGATTCTGTTCTTTGTAATTTAGTCTCAGTGACTAATGAATAAACATCCTTAGGAAGGAGCCTTAAAATGTATTTATTGGGTCTGATCCCTAAAAGATTAGGCTGGTATAACATACTGAAACTTGGGTGTTCTTTTACAGGGCACTTTAGCATCTTTCAGAATTGGTAAGAACTGTCCAAAGTTGCTTTAGAGAAATAAATGCTGATTGTGATTTTAACACCCCACCCACCCATCTACAAGGATTTTGGTTTTAAATGTGAAGACTCAGTCTGTGACTTCTACTTCAGCAACATTTAAAAAATCCTAAGGCTGCTATAAATAGAGCAAACATCAGACATGATACCCAATACATTAGGTAAACATGTTGACATGAGTTCAGCATGTACTGTGCCAGAATACAGTAACTTAATTTCTAGGAACTGCGCAGATAAAACTGGCATACCGAGTCAACTGGGATGCTCTTTTTTCATGTTTGGTTAGCACTAGTCATTTATATGACAGTGATAAAAATAATTAAGGCTGCAATCCTGTACATGGGAGTAACCTCATCAGAACTCACTGGGACTTACTTCTGAGTAAATATGTATGGGATTGCACTATAAAATACATGTTGCTTATTTAGTCGTGGTGGTAATCTCTTTTTTTTAAAAAAAAATGCTTGTACATTTCTAAAATATGCTTTGCAAATATTTTGTGCACATACTGAAAAATTATAGGTACACTAAAACAAACAAACACTAAACCAATCCTACTGATGCATTTCAGGGACAATATGACCGAGTAGATCCAAGGTGTGGTCAACGTGTCTTTGTGAGAGGGAGTGGTCCCAGCCACCCTGAAAGAGGCAATGATCTGACCGCTTCTGGAACCATTGGTTTGTGGCAACTACCACCCGGTCACATACACTCCCTTTTTAGGGAAGGTGATCTAGATTGTTGTGGCACAGCAATTGCAAGCACTCTTGGATGAAACAGATTATCTTGACCCATTCTAATCTGGCTTGGTTATAGGACTGAATTGGCCTTGGTTGTCCTGATGGATGACCTTTATTGGGCGAAGGACAGGGGAAGTGTGACCCTGTTATTCATACTTGATCTCTCAGCAGCTTTTGATGCCATTGACTATGGTATCCTTCTGGGCCATATTGGTGAGATGGGTATCGGAGGCACTGTTTTACAGTGGTTCTGATCCTATCTCCAAGATTGTTTTCAGAGAATAGCATTGGGTGACTGGCTGGCAGTTGTGCTGTGGGGTGCCGCAGGGTACCATCTTGTCCCCAATGCTGTTTAACATCTATATGAAGCCCCTGGGAAAGGTCATCAAGAGATATGGGGTGAGGTGTCAGCAGTACACTGATGATATCCAGCTCTATTTCTCTGTAACATCTGAATTGGGAGAGACTGTGCAAGCCCTGGACTGGTGCCTGGGCTCTCTGGTGGGCTGCATGAGGACCAATAAACTGACTTTCAATCCTAGCAAGATAGAAGTGCTGTGGGCTGGTGGTCCCCAAGTTCAGATAATTGTTCAATTACCTGCTTTGGATGGGGTTGTACTCCCTCTGAAAGAGCAGGTCCGTAGTCTGGGGGTGCTCCTGGATCCACCTGCGTCACTAGAGGCCTAAGCTAGGAGTGTCTTTTACCAGCTTTGGCTGATAAAGAGAGCTATTTCTTGACTGGGATAGCTGTTGTCCATGCACTGGCAATCTCCAGGCTGGATTATTGTAATGTGGTCTGTGTGGGGCTGCCCTTGTTGGTCCGGAAGGTGCAGCTGGTGCAAAATGCAGCAGCGTGATTGCTCACTGCTCACCAACATGTTACCCTACTGCTGAAAGAATTGCACTGGTTGCCCATTAGCTGCTGGACCAAGTTCAAGGTTCTAGTTTTGGTATACAAAGCCCTACACAGCTTGGGACCAGGATATCTAAAAGATCGTCTTATCCCTTATATACCCAGTTGATCGCTGCGCTCTGTAGGTGAGGGCCTCCTGCAGATATCATCTTATCAGGAGGTCAACATAAGAAGCAGAGCTTTAGTGTTGTGGCACTGACACTTTGGACTTCCCTTCCCTTAAATATTAGACAGGTGCCATCTGTTATCTTTTTGGTGCATACTGAAGACCTTTTGTCTTTCAACAAGCCTTTCAAGTAGAGACTTTGTCCCATTCTGCATCTGTGCTGGAATTGCTTTTTAAGTTGTTTTTAAAATTGTTTTTTAAAGATGTTTTGTTTTCATACGTTTTAAAGGCATTTGTATTTAAGATGTTTTAAAGTACTTTTAGTGTTTTGTTTGCCGCCCTCAGCAATATACTTAGCAGTTTTGGAAACATTGGTGGCGAGGTGGGAGGGAAGTGGGCTTATTACTGACATTTGTCAAATCTAAATATGGCAAAATATTGTTAATTGTTGATGTGCGGGCACATTATTTAGCATGACACAGATGGTGCATTTACTTTTTCTGCGTGTTAGCCAAGTGGAGCCTGCTGTGATCATAGTTCCCTTTCAGAAACACATCCATCCTTTCATGCTATTGCCAGCCGTCTATTACTATATGAACCACCAGGGAGCAGGTTCAAGTTTCACTTGAAAGGCTGGTAACTGAAGCTCATTCTGAAAGTGCAACTGGTTGTAGCCTTGTTCTGCCTGTCCCTTGTTCCAAAGGTGTCACAGTGCTTTAGTGTCAAAAAATAGCACATTGCAGCATGCGCTTCTCTCTGTGGACAAACAGTGGTAGTGGGGGAGTGTGTGTGGGGGTGCAGGGTAACACAACTCCAGGCTCTTTTTTCCGAGCACAACCACTGATGTTATCTGCTGAAGAGCCAAGGAAGAGGTGGAATCTCTTTGCTCTGGCAACTGTTTGCTGCTGCTGCCTGCCTGCCTGCCTGCCTGCCTGCCTGCCTGCCTGCTTGCTGCTGCTGCTGCTTGGCTACCACCACCACCACCACCCTTTCCTGGTTGGACTTCTGCTCTGCGTGGACCACACCTTGCAGGACCAGGCCCCAGGTACTCAGCCAGCTGTGGCTGATTTTTTCCACCTGTCCCTTCTCTGGAGGGGATACATAAGCCGGCTGGCTGAGGTGGCTCCTGCTTTGTCTGCCTTTTTCTGGGTCTTCAGTTATGTGCCTGGGAGAGAGGACTCGGAGTCAAGTGGGGAGATTTGAGCCCCCCCCCAATTAGTGTAGTGACAGGTAGAGGGAGATATGGTGTTGTGAGGAGGACTTGCCAGGTAAGGGGAACGCAGCCCAGGCAGTTAACAACTGTGCCTTGTTCCGGTGCTCCCCACACCCACAGGTTTGTTGGTTGTCCTATCAGCCAGCTCTCAGGACTCTGGATGGTGCTGCTATATGCCAGATCGGTACATAATAAGATCTCCCTCATTCATGATTTAATTGTGGGTGAGGCAGCCGATCTGGCATGTATAACTGAGACCTGGGTGGGTGGGCAAGGGGGAGTCAGTCTCTCCCAGCTATGTCCACCAGGGTACCTGGTCCAGCATCAGGGTAGACCTGAGGGTCGGGGAGGGGGGTTGCTGTGGTCTATAGGAGCTCCATGTTCCTCTGCAAGCACCCTGTCCATGTGACTACTGGTCTGGAGTGTTTGCACCTTATGTTAGGTCCGCGGAACAGACTGGGGATTCTGTTGGTGTACCGCCCACCCCGCTGCCCAATAGACTCCCTAGCTGAGCTGACGGAGGTGGTCTCAGGTGTACTGTTGAGATCCCCCAGACTGTTGGTTCTGGGGGATGTCAGCATCCATGCCGAGGCCACCTTATCCGGGGCGGCTCAGAATTTCATGGTCTCCATGACAACCATGGGACTGTCCCAATATGCCATTGGCCCAACACATGTAGCAGGGCATACTCTAGATTTGGTTTTTGCGTCTGGACATGGAGTTGGTGATCTGAATGTGGGGGGCCTTACATCAGTCCCTCTGTCATGGACAGATCACTGCTTGCTGAAGTTTAGTCTTACAGCGGCTTTTCCCTTCTGCAAGGGTGGAGGACCTATTACGCTGGCCCGCCCCCAGAGACTAATGGATCCGGATGGTTTCCAAAGGGCTCTGGGGAGTTTTCTGGCTGATAGGGCTGGCGCTCCTGTCGAAACCCTAGTTGAACTGTGGAATACAGAAATGACCCGGGGGGTTGAGATGATTGCTCCTGAGCACCCTCTCCTGTGTAGAGCTCGTACAGCTCCATGGTATACCCCAGAGCTGAGAGCGATGAAGCAATATAGGAGATGGCTTGAGTGCAGATGGAGGCGAACTCCTAGTGGATGCAATTATACACTGGGAAGTGCCTATGGTAAGCTGTATTTAGGGGCAGTGAGGGCAGCAAAAAAACAATATTTTGCTGCCACTATCAAATCATCAATCTGCCACCCAGCGGAGCTCTTCAGAATTGTCTGGGGGCTATTACACTCTGGCCCCAGGGACATGGTAGAACCATCTGAGGCCCGCTGTAATGAATTTGCTAGGCACTTCCAGGATAAAATCTTTAGCATCCGCCAGGACATAGACTCCAGTGTTATACAGTAGGGCCCCTCTTTACAGCACTTCGCTTTACAGCGTTCTGCTAATACAGCGGTTGTGAATTTTAGAAAGGTCCCGCTTTACAGCGCTTGTTCCGCTTTTATGGCATTTTTTTTGCTGCCAGGTGCCATTTTGGTCAATGTAAGTCAATGGGATCCATTTTACAGCGGTTTTTACTTTACAGCGGGGGTCCGGAACTTAACCCGCTGTATGAGCGAGGTCCTACTGTAGCAGGTGAATCAAGCGAGGTATCCAGAGCACAGCCTTGTCCCGATTTCTTGGATGAGTTTCAGTTGGTGCAGCTTGAGGACGTTGACAAGGTGTTTGGACAGGTTCGTGCAACCACTTCTGTGCTGGATCCTTGCCCTTCTTGGCTAATAAAAGCTAGCAGGGATGGAACAGCCGGCTGGGCCAGGGAAGTGATTAATGCCTCTCTGCGAGAGGGGGTGGTCCCTGGCTGCCTGAAAGAGGTAGTAGTGAGACCACTCCTGAAGAGGCCCTCCCTGGACCCAGAAAATCTTAATAACTATAGGCTGGTAGCAAATGTTCCATTCCTGGGCAAGGTCCTGGAACGAGTGGTTGCAGGCCAGCTCCAGACACTCTTGGATGAGACCGATTATCTGGATCCATTTCAGTTGGGTTTCAGGCCTGGTTTTGGCATGGAAACAGCCTTGGTCGCCCTGTATGATGACCTTTGTCGGGAGAGAGACAGAGGGAGTGTGACTCTGTTGGTTCTCCTTGATCTCTCAGCCGCTTGGTATCCTTCTGGGGAGACTGGCTGAGTTGGGAGTGGGAGGTACTGCATTGCGGTGGTTCCACTCCTACTTGGCAGGTCGCCTCCAGAAGGTGGTGCTTGGGGAACATTACTCGGCACCCTGGACTCTCCAGTATGGGTTTCTGCAGGGGTCAGTTCTGTCCCCCATGCTGTTCAACATCTACATGAAACCATTGGGTGCGGTCATCCAGAGCTTTGGAGTGCGTTGCCATCAGTATGCTGATGACACGCAGCTCTATTTCTCCTTTTCATCTTCTTCAGGTGAGGCTGTCAATGTGCTGAACTGGTGCCTGGCTGCGACAATGGACTGGATGAGGGCTAATAAACTGAGACTCAATCCAGACAAGACTGAGATGCTGCTAGTGGGAGGTTCTTCTGACCAGATGGTGGATGTCCAACCTGTTCTGGATGGGGTTGCACTACCCCTGAAGGAGCAGGCTTGTGGCTTGGGGGTTCTCCTAGAACCATCTCTGTCACTTGAGGCTCAGGTAGCCTCGGTGGCACGGAGTGCCTTCTACCAACTTCGGCTGGTGGCCCAACTATGTCCCTATCTGGACAGGGATAACCTGGCTTCAGTTGTCCATGCTCTGGTAACCTCCAAATTAGATTACTGCAATGCACTCTACGTGGGACTGCCTTTGAAGACGGTTCGGAAACTGCAGCTTGTGCAAAATGCATTGGCCAGATTGGTAACAGGGACCAGACGGTCCGAACATATAAAACCGATTCTGGCCCGCTTGCATTGGCTGCGTGTATGTTTCCAAGCTCAATTCAAGGTGCTGGTTTTGACCTATAAAGCCTTACACGGCTTGGGACCACAATACCTGATGGAACGCCTCTCCTGATACGAACCTATTCCTGATACGAACCCATTCAAGATCAAAGGCCCTTCTCCAGGTGCCTACTCCAAGGGAAGCTCGGAGGGTGGCAACAAGGGAGAGGGCCTTCTCAATGGTGGCCCCCAAATTATGGAATGATGTTTTTGACGAGGTGTGCCTGGCGCCGACACTGTTATCTTTTCGGTGCCAGGTCAAGCCTTTCCTCTTCTCCCAGGCATTTTAGCATGTGTTTTAAATTGTTTTAAATTTTAAATTTGTGTTTTAAATTGTTTTTAAAATATGTGTTTTAAATTGTATATTTGTTTGAATGTTTTTGATTGCTGTAAACCACCCAGAGAGCTTCGGCTCTGGGGGGGTATACAAGTGCAGTCAATCAATCAATCAATCAATCAATCAATCAATAGGTTTTCAGTTTTGTGTCAGATTAGCATAGAGGAAGTCAGAGAATGTGGAAAATACTCAACCAAAGGCTAGACGCTTTCTTTTTCTTTGATGGAGTTCCTGCTGCACACTAGCTGGTTAAATAGTAACACTTCTGTGCAAGATAATTTGCATTTCTAATTTAAAGCTAAAAGTTGTATTTCAACTGGCTGAGGAACTTTTGTAAAGCTCAATATGTTTTACAAGTTGAATGTGTACAGCTTCTGATCTGTGAGTTTTAACTGATCGTCATCATATCGGCCATTATGTTGCATTTGCACTTCTATATATCCTGGGGTTTCCTTATACCTACTGATACCCCTCTGTTATGATAATTCCCTTTTGACTACATAAGAATCCTCACTCAAAGAATGAGTTTGCTATTTGTGTATAGGAATATTTTATATTTTTAACCTGGCCTTCCTCTAATGAGCTCAAGGTGGAGTACATGGTGTGTCATTCTCTTCCTCCCTTGGTTCTCACAATAGCCCAGGTTAGGCTGAGAAGCAGTGACGGCTCCAAGGGCATCCAGGAGGCTTTGTGCCTGATCCTACACTTACACATGCAAAATATATGCTGTACTACTGAGCTATGGTCCTCTTCCCAAACTACCCTGAATTGACTGATGTTCTGCAGTTTAAAAAATGTAAGAGACATGCTTCCCCTCTGCTGGGCTAGGCCTATGCCTGAGCACCCTCCCCATATGCCTTGGCCCTATCACAGACTGCCACAGTTTGTGATTATGGGTGTGCTGAACTTGTACTTCCTGCCACATTTTCTTGGGGCAGTCATGCTACCTTATCAGTTTGGAATCCTTGTTCCGGAACCAGACTTAAGGTGGGCCTGTCCTCCGCTTTCCTTTCACAGTGTGACTGTGTAGCTTGTTCCCAGATGCTTTCATAAACCTTCCAGTCCCTGCTCCAGGGCTTTGAAAGGCCTGTGACAAGGCTAGGCCCTCTAGGTGTGGTTGCACTACAGCTCCCAGCCCCCTTGACCAATGACTATGCTGGGCCCAACAACATCTAGAGGGGCACAGGTTCCCCAGCCTGCCCTAGGACAAGGCATTTTGTGTAAGCCTCCTCAGATGAGAATTCTCTTGCATAAATCTGACCTTCTGCTTCAGACGTTCTAGGCAAAGTGACCTAGCAAGAGCGGGGGCTAGCGTAGTCGACTATTTTCTTGGTTCTTACCCTTTGTTAAATAGAATAAAGGAATTTAACGTTTTATCAAGACCAGAGAGTGACCATCTACCAATAAAGGTTACACTGCAGGCCACTCAAAGACGAAGTTACAACCAAAATGAGTCCACCTGTAGGCGCAGGCGCCTAAAATGGTCGCAAGAAATTGGGACAAAAGCCCATCAATTGTTGTCCAGCCAACCCATAACCCAGTTACATCAAATGGCCATAACAAACTCCCAAAACTGTTTAAAGGCGTATGAATTATTATTAACAGAGCTAAGCCCACGAATTGCGGACCTCACAGAGACATCAGCTCCGCCCCAGCCTAGAACCTGGTTTGATAAGAAATGTAGAACCTCCAAAAAACAACTTACTAAGCTAATTAAGATATTTCGCTTAAATAATTCCCCAGATACCTTCCAGCAATTAACAACACGAAGAAGGGCATACAAAGAACTAATAAAACAAAAGAAAATTTCTTTCTATCAGACAAACTGGAGAACTCTAACAAGAGTAACCTGTGAGAAGAACGAAACAGAATTCTGGAGATTCCTCCAGGGAAAGATAACCCCAATAAATCACATTAATATTCCCCCTATAATAAATGATGAATGGGCGGTTCACTTTAGCGCAATTTTTGGAAGTTTCCTCCCCCCAAAACCGGCAAATATCGCCGAGAAGCTGAAGGACCTTCCTCCCTGGCCTCCGGTGACACCGGAAGAAATTAAGAGAGTTAGTATCCCACTTAAAAATAGGCAAAGCACCAGGTGAAGACATCTTACCACCCGAATTTATTATACAAGATCTAGCATGGTGGGCTCCTCTTCTCGCTTCACTTTTTACTTGCATAATCAACACAGGCTTAATTCCACAGGGATGGTTGACCAGCATAGTGGTCCCAATTTTTAAAAAAGGTGACCCAACGATCCCGTCAAACTACCGACCCATAAGCCTATTTGGTAGCAAAAAAGAGATATTTTGCTGATATTATTAAGTCATCACTCTCCCGCCCAGAGGAGCTTTTTAAAATTGTACGAGGGCTTTTACATTCTGGCCCTTGGGACATTATAGATTCATCTGTAGCCCGCTGTGATGAATTTGCCAGGCATTTTCAAGATAAGATCGCTTGCATTCGTCGGGACTTAGACTCCAATATTATAGCAGTTGGTCCTAATGAAGCATCCAGAGCACGGTCTTGTCCCCATTTATTGGATGAGTTCCAGTCGGTGCAGCTCGAGGATGTTGACAAGATCCTTGGACTGGTGCGGGCGACCACGTCTGTTCTGGACCCTTGCCCCTCTTGGCTGGTGAAAGCTAGCAGGTCTGGAACCGCCGACTGGGCCAAGGAGGTAATAAATGCCTCTTTAAGAGAGGGAGTGGTCCCTGACTGCCTAAAAGAGGCGGTGGTGAGACCACTCCTGAAGAAACCCTCCTTGGACCCAGATAATCTGAACAACTATAGACCTGTGGCGAATGTTCTGTTCCTGGGCAAGGTCCTGGAACGGGTGGTTGCCGGCCAGCTCCAGGGGCTCTTGGATGACACTGATTATCTTGATCCATTTCAATCCGGTTTTAGGCCCGGTTTTGGCACCGAAACAGCCTTGGTCGCCCTGTATGATGACCTCTGTCGGGAGAGGGACAGGGGGAGTGTGACTCTGTTGATTCTCCTTGATCTCTCAGCTGCTTTTGATACCATCGACCATGCTATCCTTCTGGGGAGACTCACGGAGTTGGGAGTTGGGGGTACTGCTTGGCAGTGGCTCCGCTCCTACTTGGTGGGTCGTCACCAGAAGGTAGTGCTTGGGGAACACTGCTTGACACCCTGGACTCTCCGTTGTGGAGTCCCGCAGGGATCGGTACTGTCCCCCATGCTTTTCAACATCTACATGCAGCCGCTGGGTACAGTCATCAGGAGTTTTGGGGTGCGTTGTCATCAGTATGCTGATGACACGCAGCTCTATTTCTCCTTTTCATCCTCTTCAGGTGAGGCTGTTAACGTACTAAACCGTTGCCTGACCGCGATAATGGACTGGATGGGGGCTAATAAACTGAAGCTCAATCCAGACAAGACCGAGACGCTGCTGGTGAGTGCCTTCACTGCCCAGATGGAGGATGTTTATCCTGTTCTTGATGGGGTTACACTCCCCTTGAAGGAACAGGTTCGTAGCTTGGGAGTTCTTTTCGATCCTTCCTTGTCTCTCGAGGCCCAGGTGGCCTCGGTGGCACGGAACGCTTTCTACCATCTTCGATTGGTAGCCCAGCTACGTCCCTATCTGGACAGTGATGACCTCTCCTCAGTTGTTCACGCTCTGGTAACTTCTAGGTTGGACTACTGCAATGCGCTCTACGTTGGGCTGCCCTTGAAGATAGTTCGGAAACTACAGTTAGTCCAGAATGCAGCGGCCAGACTATTGACGCGGACCAGATGGTCCGCTCATATAACACCTGTTCTGGCCCATCTGCACTGGCTTCCTATTTGTTTCCGGGCTAAATTCAAAGTGCTGGTTTTGACCTATAAAGCCCTACACGGCATGGGACCGCAATACCTGGTGGAACGCCTCTCCCAATACGAAACTACCCGTACACTGCGCTCGACATCTAAGGCCCTCCTCCGAGTGCCATCACATCGAGAAGCTCGGAGGGCGGTGACTAGATCCAGGGCCTTTTGGTGGTGGCCCCCGAATTGTGGAATAGTCTCCCCGATGAGGTACGCCTGGCGCCGACACTGCTATCTTTTCGGCGCCAGGTGAAAACCTTTTTATACTCCCAGGCATTTTAAAAATTTAAAAAATTTTAAATATTCTTTTTAAAGAAATTGTTTTGTAGTGTATTTTAAAACAGTGTTTCATTGCTGGTATGTTCTGATGTTGTTTGGTTTCTGTTCTTTGTTTGTTTTGCTTTTTGATTTTCATATATTTGTTCTATTCATATATTTTCTTGTTTATCTTCTATGTACACCGCCCAGAGAGCCTTTTTGGCTTAGGGCGGTATATAAATTAAATTAAATAACAAATAATAAAATAATAACATCGAAATTGTTTAGCCGAATGCTCCTTAACAAACTCATGGCTTGGGAACAAACAAATTCAATAATCTGTAAAGAACAAGCCGGGTTTAGGCCACGAATGAGCACAATAGACCAAACATTTATTTTGCAACATCTCATAAGCAAAACTAAAGCCAAAGCGAATCAATCCTTATATATTGCCTTCATAGACTTTGCTGCGGCCTTTGATACAATAGACAGAGACCTTCTCTGGCAAAAATTGTCACAAACAAATATAGATCAAAGGCTGTTATGGCTGATAAGAGCTCTCTATCAATCAAACGTCATACAGGTACGACAAGGGACTAATAGTGTTCTATCATCTAAAATCCCAGTCCATAGGGGAGTTAAACAAGGGTGTTTGCTGGCCCCTTTTTTATTTAATTTTTTTATTAACGATATGGTGGAGACTCTATCATCGCCTGATTTCCCCCTCCCCTCAATTAACACACAAAAAATATCAATGCTTTTGTATGCCGACGATCTTGCTTTATGTTCATTAACAAAAATAGGACTTAAACGAATGATCCTAAAATTGGAAGATTATTGCCACTCCCAGAAGCTAAGAATTAATCAAGCCAAATCTAAAATCATGGTATGCGGCAAATTTAGGAATTCGAAGAATAGCTGGTCAATAAATGGGGTCCCATTGGAACAAGTCTCCAATTTCAAATACCTGGGTATATATTTGTCAAATAGACTCTCCTGGACAACCCAGATTAAGGCTATGTCCTTAACCGGCTCCCGAGCCCTTGGTTTAATGAAAAAAAATTTCTTTACAAAGGGAGGCCAACTTGTCCCCCCAATGTTAAAAATACTAAAAACCAAAATAATACCGAAGATCCTATACGGATCAGAATTATGGGGGGCTACAGCAAAAACTCAATTAGACACTATTCAAAATAGTTTTATGAAACAAGTGTTAGGCCTCCCCCCAGGAACACCGGCTGCCCATCTCAGAGCAGAACTGGGGATTCCCTCAGTCGAGGCACGTATTGACTTGGCTTACCTAAGATATTGGCTCCGAATCCTAAAAACGGAGGATTCAACCCTAGTGAAACATTGCTGGTATGAACAAATGCGAGTGGGAGGTTGGGCAAAGATCTATCAGACAATTCTAACTAAATATAACCTCCCCCTGGAAAAGTTAATGGAATCAAGCAACATTGCGCTCCGTAACTGGATTTTTGATAAGGATGCTGAGCAAGATCGTCTACATATAGAAGGGACTGCTTACTCAATTTGGTTCCCATCTTTCAAACTTAACCATTTTATGTCTAATTATTTAGACGCCCTCGACTCCGCCCCCATCAGAAGAGCTTTTACATCCCTCCGATTCCAAGCTATGCCCACGGCTTATATAGAGGGTAGGTACAGCGGCATACCAGTGGCTCAACGCCAATGTGTCTACGGATGTAAGGCAATAGAAGATTTAGTCCACTACCTACTTTACTGCCCTCTACACGAAAACCCCAGAGGGAAATATTTATCTTTAATTTTAGCCCTTTTAACCTGCTATACAGACGAAGAAAAGGTCAGTTTTCTTTTATGTGATAATAACAATTCAGTGACGCTGGCAGTCGCCAACTTCGCCTTGGCGGCCCAAAAACTGAGGAAAATTTTTGTAAAAGGGCCAATGCCCTGAAATAGTTAACCCATTTATTTTAGCAGGACACTGATTTTAAAAATATTTCTATCTATTGTTCTTTTACTGTACATTTGTAACCTTGCACATGGCCTATGGCTTAGTCTGCAATAAAGTTTGTTGTTGTTGTTCTAGGCAAAGTGAGAATGGCAGTGCCATTGGCTTGGAAAGCCCTTTTTTTGCTGGTTGTGGAGTCTGGGCAATTGCCTGATGCCCTCAGTGTCTCAGTTTACCTATCCCTCAACAGTTGTTTTCTGAGGACCTCATCAGTTTGAGCTAGCCACCTGTTGGCTTCGCTTGCTCCCATTCATCACCCTTAATTTCAGGCCCCATTGGTTACACCTTATATTTAAAACAGTGTCATGCCAGTTTAAACAGTCGTTCCTATTCCCCTCACACAGCTATAATTTCCAGTTTCCTGGGAAAAGGAATTGATTATTAAACCACTCTGGGAACTGTAGCTGTGTGAGAGGAATGAGGTCGCCTAACAACTCTCAGCACCCTTCACAACCCAGGATTCTTTGGGGAAAGCCCAGGCTGTTTAAAGTAGCATTGTAGTGCTTTCAGTGTATATTGCAGATGGGTGGCCAGAAGAGTAATTCCTTTGCAATAGCTACTCTTAGAAGATGCTGGTGGCAACATCTCACTACAGAAAACTCAACTCAACATTATTTTCCAAACTTTTTTTAAAAAAAAATGGAAATAAAAAAAAGAAAGATCTGGAGCAACCGTTAAATCCCAGAGATGTATGTAATATGTTGCATGTGTCGTTAACAATTCAAACTGGCATAACCTCTGTCTAGCTCATTAACTTGGGTTTTGATTGGCTGTCCTCTCTGTCTGGCTTTGTAACCTATCCAGGGTCATGTTCTCAGGGCCTTACTCAAGCAATACTCTCCCGCACTTCAGAAAGACTGTTTTTGGCAAAGTGTAGAGGATAGAAATAAGGTCTGAGCAATCCCCCAGACAAAAATTCCATACATACCGGTTGTGATGGGAAAAGAACATCATTCTTTCTGTCAAGCTTAATTAAACACTCTGAAGTTCCTTGGTTGGATTATGGAGTGTCCATTTTTCATAGGAAAAGAGTAGGACAGAAGTCTTAATTCATCCTTTCCCAACCTGGTGCCCTCCAGATGATGTTCAGCTCTTGAGTCCCATGAGCCCCAGACAGAATAGCCAGTAGTCAGGGATGATGGGAGTTGTAGTCCAACTTCATTTGAATGGCACTAGATTTGGGAAGGCTGTCTTAGTTGTTGGATCCTATGGGCTTTTACCAATTAATCAGTTATTTTATACATTTGCATGTGGGTAAAAACAATTGTTCTGAATCAAGAAGTTGTTTCCTTTTTTTCAGAGCAGTGGTGAACTTTTTTCTTCACAGACCATTTGAATATTGCTGATGGTCTTGGCGGACTACTTAATTATCTTTTTGCCTGTTGCAGCAATTGCAGTGCACTGTGCTCGGTGCTGTATGATTTTCAGCTACATTTTATTGCTTCTTTTATTTCTTATATTGCAATTTATTGTATTACAATTTGCATTCCATATAATTCAACTTGTAATACAATATATGAAATAAGAGAAGCAATAAAAATACAATTACACATCAATATGATGCGGACATGCTGTGGACCACCTGAATGAAGCTCAGGGACCACTGGTGGTCTACAGACCACAGTTTGGGGACCCTTGTTTTAGATGATAGATGCATATGTCACAGCAGACATCATCTCGGAAAGAAGCATTCCCTCCTGTATGAGAGAAAACAGGGCATGCCTCTTAAGATGATGCCTACAGTTTTTATAATAAACTTGTTAAACAGTAGGGTATAAATCACTCTAACAAATAACTCTGTGTGTGTGTGTGTGTGTGTGTGTGTGTGTGTGTGTGTGTGTGTGTGTTAATCAGGTGAGCTTTTTGAAGTTGGTGGCCTAAGGAGTTCTGTGACTGGGAATCCTTTGGCTCCACGTTCCATCAGCAGTAGCTCCACTCTATCCAAAGCATTCCCAACTTGAGCAGAAAGTGGGGGACCCCAAAAATATGGTGGGAGGTTAGGAGCAATTTTTACCCTATATAGAATTACTTCTGCTAGGTCTTGTCCTGGTGCAGATTTCTGCCAGGTTTGTGGGCATGTCTGTGAAATGAGAGGATATTCAGCATAGACATGCTCCTTCCCCATGCTGTCCATTCCCTGTCCACAACTACACCCCCTTTTGGGAAATATGTGGCCAAACATCTGCTGGTGGCTTAACCAGGTGAGCACATAGAAGCATTTCCATAGGAGTAATTTGGGGAGGAGGTGGTGGATCTGCATTTTGTGGGCCTTCAGTCTCATTCTAATGTCCCTCAGGCAATGAACCAGTCAGTTTAGTATTGCACCCTGGAAGTTAATCAATTAATTTGCCAAATAAGTCATTTTATACATTGTAGACCAAGAAAATATATTTAGAGTTGTATCCAATGCTGCCAAGTAGAATTCCATTCATGCAAAATAACTTCCTCTTCCTCTCCTCACTTCACACACCCCTCCCCAAAACTGCTCCCTGCAGTGCGAGGGGCTGCAGAACAGAGGAAAGGGAAGTTCTCTTGCACAAGTGGAATGGTAGCACTGGATACAGCCCTTAGCCCTGAAACCTCAGGCTGCATACCTACCATATCTTTAAAACATATGCTTTCCCCAAAGAATCGTGGGAAATGTACTTTGGTAACAGTGCGGGGAATTGTAGCTCTGTGAGAGGTAAACTGTAGTTCCCATGATACTATATGAAAGAAGGATCTTGGAATTGCTGTTGATCACAAGCTGAATATGAGCCAACAGTTCAGCATGGCTGCAAAAAAGGCAAATGCTATTTTAGGCTGAAAACGGAGGCACATGATGCTAGTCAACCCCACCCCTTTTTACTTTAAAACCTGGTGGGATCAGCTTGAGTGCTTTTAAAAAAAATCTCTTCAAAGAGATTTCACAACTGATTGGCAGATCAACCTGTTCCTCCTCCAGGTGTGGCCAATGGAAATGTTTGCTGTGGGCGACTAGTGTGCTCACAGCCTGAGATTCATTTTGGAGCAAATATGCATAGGATTGTGCTGGACAATGTATTAGGAACATCGGAAGTTGCCTTATACTGAGTCAGACCATTGGTCCATCTAGCCCAGTATTGTCTATACTGACTGGCAGCAGCTCTCCAGGATTTCAAGCATGGTTCTTTCCTAGCGCTACCTGACAAAGGCGGGGCTTGAACCTGAGGCCTTCTGCATGCAAAACAGATGCTCTTCCGCTGAGCTATGGTCTTTCCCCATGTTTTTCCATAATTTCTATTTTCCATTTTTAATTTTCCCAAAATTAGAATAGTTTTAAAGAATTAATCTTTGCAGTCCTGAGGAGGGAAAGCAAAATATGAAAACCCCCCCCGGCCAAAAAAGGCTATGTTGGTCTTTTAAAGTCCCCAGGAGAAGAATTAACATCATATTCAAGCCATAAGGAGGAGGAGATGTGCCAACTCTCTGTTTGTGTATGTCAGGCCAAATTGCTCTGAGTCAGCTGTCATAGTCGTCCTTTACACAAACATAGCTCTCACGTGCTATGTGATGGGTGTTCCTTCAGCATTCTTTGTGCAATTAACTTAGGATATCCTTGTGGAACACCAACTTTGCATAACAAAGGCTTAAATGAAGAAGTGCAGAAGCACTGCCACCTCAGAATGTTATGATCTCTGTGTTCATTGATTCCATGCTATTAAGACAATTCTGTGATTAAAATATAGTACTGTAAGGTGGCAGTCCTATGTTCTCCCATCCACCTTGGGGTAAGTCCCATGGACCTCAGTTATCATGATCAAATACAAACTGAAGTTCATGGACCATTTAACTCTACTGAATTGTGGCATGTAGGGCTAACTTCCAAGTAAATCTATACATATTTGCACTGCATGAAAGTTATAATGGCATGTCAGGTTCTTTGGGCCACGCTGTATTAGTCCTGTCTCTCCACGGACCTCCGATATAGAGGGGCTGCACCTTAATCGTCCTTTCCATCTTTTTTTCTGCCACTACCAGAGTCAGTGGATGAGCCTGTTAATATGCCACATCACCCAGCCTTTTAAAGAGGTGCTACAAACCATGTGCATACTTCCAGAAATCTCTCAAACTCATACAAGGTATGCATGGTCCCTGAGAGGCATCTGTTGTAATTGCACTGCGACTTGATGGTCTTCTGAACCTCCCTGGTCACCTTCCTGCTTCTTAATTCCTGTTATGGCGCTGATGGCTATGGCCACCATACCTCTTGCCTGTTGTTGATGGGGTGAACAAGGGTTCCTTTGCTGTTATCCCTTGTCTCCACTGCCCCTGGGTTGAGGGATTTTATCCTGGGGCTAGGATGCCAGAGACATATTTATTTATGCATAATGACTGATTAAATGAAAATGATAACAACAAAAGTTTTAATGAAGTGAAATAATAGTTTGCGTAGTTTAGCAAGTGGTGGTATTTGGCACTCCAGAAGAAAGTAGTCAGCTACTTAGTCCCCTTGGCAATGAATCTGAAGTGCTTAAGGCTGCAATTCTACACTCACTAATCTGGGTGGGAGCTCCACTGAACTCCATGGGACTTACTTTTAAGTAAGGATGTATACCATTGTAAAGTCTCATTGACTTTGGTAGGATTTATTTGTGACCAATACTATCTGGATCACATCTCTTGCCTTTAAAACCTTTGTGTCTGTTAGAATTAGAAACTTAGAATTGGGGGTGCGGAGTAAGGAAAGAATACATCATTGCATCCTTATTGAATTCTTTATGCTTGTTGTGTTCTCTAGTATTAGACAATCCTGGATGGTTACCCATTAATTGCAGCGTATAAGCAAGCAATGGTTTACTAAACAATGACATAGCTACTGTCTCACGCATTGATTTTTCAAGGGCCTTGAATGTGGAATCCAGACATACTTAACTACTTCGCCTATTCATCTCCTTTAAAAGGGAAAATGTTCCCCATTAAAATGGGTTCCTATGGTAACGGCAAAGTGATGTGGTAACAACTGTTTGTGTACACTTCCCCCCCCCAAAGTCTCTGCTTAGCTTATGTTCTGCAGAGAAGTGTTTATGTGTTTCAAGCTTCTGACCAGTAGAACTACTGTTAGGCATTAAAGGTCCCTAAAACCTGACACACGTACCCCTCTCCAGGCCTGTTGAACTGAAGCCCCTTGATCAAAAACTAAATATGGGAATTTCAGTTGAAGGCTTTGGATTTTCTAATGGTTTTACAAACTCAGGTTGAATAGCTCCTCATTCGTATACTATAATTCTGTCCTCTTTTCCACATCATCCAAAAATATAAAGTTTCACTATTTATTTATTTTTTGGATTTCATGTACCCAGAAGTGGAGACTCACATGAAACCAGCTCCCAAGAAGAAAGACTGTTCTCAGAAGTAGAGCACATGCCTTGCATGCAAGAGGTCCTTGGTTCAATCCCTAGTATCTCCAGGTAGGGCTGGGAAAGGCTCCTGTCTGAAACCCACAGAGCTATGACAGACGAATTTATGTTGAGGTCATTACTGGACGCCTTTGGAGGATACACGGATAGCTGCTGGAGACAGGGCCTTCTTAGTGGTGGTACTAATGTCCGTCACAGGGAGGCTCACAACCCATATCTTTCTCACCTTTTCTCCATCTGAGACAACATCCCTGGGGGGGTGCTGGGGGGAGAGGAGCAGGAAAAGATGTCACCTTCCACTTCTTCTGTTGGCATTGCTCTCGATTCAGCCATTTAAACTTTAGCAGATTAGGCTGCCTCTATAGACTGAAATACTTTATGATTAAATCTAATATTTGGGGACAAGTTATTGTCACCACTAAACCACGGTGCTATGAAGTTGATGAACAAATGGTACCCTGACATCAAGAGCATGCAAGAGTTTTCAGTGCTGACCTTTAATATATAAATGTGCAGACATTAGGAATGAAAATGTCTTAGCAGTTCATCTAGTACCCTCATGGTGGCATGCTACAAGGCTATTAAAGTGTTTCCATAGCACAATTATCACCAAGGAGGACTCTGCCACCTCACCTCCTGCCTGAGGCTCTAGATAAATGTTTATGTTTCTAGTCTATGGATGTAACAATAATAATAATAATAATAATAAACTTTATTTCTACCCCGCCCTTTTTCCAATAGGACTCAGAGCGACTTACAACTAAAAACAACACCATTAAAACATACAGAAATATACAATTAAAATAGAATTAAACTATGAGAAAAATTAAAAACCATAAAACATATGTTAAAAACAGCGGACAATTTAAAATAATAAAATCATATACTGTAGACACCAATCCTATGACATTTAATCTTGGTTGTTCTCTATCCCAAATGCCCGTTGAAATAAAACAGTCTTTACTTGTCGCCGGAAAGATGGCAAGGAGGGAGCTAATCGCACCTCACTCGGAAGGGAGTTCCATAGCCTAGGGGCAGCCACCGAAAAGGCCCTATCTCGTGTCCGCATCATATGTTCTTGCAAAGGTGTGGGGAGCACAAGAAGGGCCTCACCTGAAGATCTCAAATCCCGGACAGGTTCATGTAGGGAGATATGATGGCAATGTATTTTGTTCCACTCTGTATTCGTCACATGCAGCACTGTTTCTGTTCTACTGCGGTTCATCATTTGCCAAAACCTATGTTATTCATCTAGCTATCCACTGTGTCAAAATTAAATAACGTACATAATTTATGTAATTAACTACATAAATTATGTTGTCATTATGTTATTCCACCCACATTCATTTCAATACAAAAGAAAATGCAGTGGAAATTGGTGGTGGTGGGGAAGGTAATCAATTACATACCATTTGCAGACTGAGAGCAACAACAAAAGTGAATACCAATCATATTTCCTGGATTGATTTCTGTTCTACATATGGGACAAATAAGTAAACATCGGCAACTTTCACTTTCATTTCTGTCTCTGTTGGGATGCTCTGACAACCCTATTATAGTATAATGTATTCCTAATGTTCAGGGTTAAGTTTTACTCCATGTGATAGCATTTGAGAATGTGGCTGAATCACTGATTCCCAAGTGATGTCACAGAAAGGTCTGAAGTGTACCGTGGAGAAATAAGCCACCAGCTTGGCATCATCCAGTACTCTTTGCCCTTCGAAATGGGCTCTCTCTTTATCCTCTATTCTCTGCCAATACATGAGCAGTAACACCACCCTCAGTTGGGGAGTATGGATGTACCAGAATGCTGTGACCTAAAGCACAGCTGATATAGCAGAAAGGTCCTCTGAAGCATCACTATTGCTCTGAAAGCAGGATCCTATTCCTGACATCCTGGAAACTGATATATGTCTTTCTGTGTACTTCCAATTTTAATAACAGCGACAATGACAATCATATAACAAAACACATGTGTTAGATCCAGAGTTCCTATGAGTGGAACTCTGCACACAGGATGTGCCATCTAAAGGAAGAGAGAGACAGGTGATTTTGAAGTGCCTCCTTCCCCCAGTCCCCTTGTGTCTCCTGAAAAGCCGCTCTGGAGTGTTGCATGGCCCTTAAGAACAGAATGGAAAGTGGTGCTGGAGGCTGCAGGAGGATGGGAAAATCTGCACAAATTACCTCCCCCTCTAGTAGATCCCAGTCCAGGATCTGTTTGTGGAAAAGCATCTCTTGATGCCCAGTGTGTGAAAAAATTAGGACTAAGGTTTTTTTTAAATTTGCTTACTATTTGTTCGTTCAACCTTATTCTTAAATTTCTGTGTTGCCTCATCTGTGAAAATAATAATCCACTTAAACCTCATGTACATTGTTTTTGATTTTTTGGAAGTTATAATTAATCTTTGAAAGTAAAGTGTTTTTTTTTTTAAAAAGAAAAAGTTACTTCAAGTCCACTGTGTATTGTAGTAGCTGCTTCTCATTGTGGTTGAGAAAATGTAAAGGTCCAAAGATTAACAAGCTACTGATCGTCTTGCATCAGCATGCTTTTTCAACTGCAAAGTGGCAGGAATAAGTCATCTAGGATCTATGTTATCTTCTGGAGAAAAGTGTAATAATAGTAATAAATTGGTGGATATCTGAATCGCCAAAAAAGAAATGGCTGGGAGATAAATTTTCCACTGCAGAGGCTTGATTTGTTGTTGGACTTCAGTTCCTCTACGGCTCCAGCCATGATTAATGGTCAAGCATGATGGGAGTTGTAGTCCAGCAACATCTGGAGGGCACCATGTTGGCTACCCTTGCAAATAATTGTTTGTGTGCCATAGGAATCTGACCTCAATTTCTGTCTAATGAAAAGGGGGGGGGGGAGAAGATGCAGTTTGGTGCCTTTCCATTGTATAATAAAAGAATGTTATCATAGAGGCATGCATGAGGGAGCTGAAAGCAATGATATATAGTCCTTGAGTGTCTGGAAAGGCTGGCAGAAAAGGAAAGAAATAAAAGCTTACATATGCAGAAATCACTGGGTGCAGAACAGGAGGACTATAAGGATGCTTCCACAGTAGGCATTTAGTGTGATACTACCATGCTTTGTTCACTCACTTTTTACTGGATATCCAGTTTTACACTATTATCCATTCACTGTCATCCTGTATTTTTCCTACAATTCTTCTGTCTTTTCTCAGCCTGCAGAAAGTCTGACTTTTTTCAGAATAACGGAAGAGTAGCACACAGGTGCACTACTCCACAGGGACGGATGCCTTTGGTGTTACTCTTGTCTTTTCAAGGGGGTGAGGTTTGGGCACAGCCAAAAATGTATCAGGCAGGAGAACCTATCACAGCTGAGCTCAGCACACATTCACCATTTTAACCAGTAAGAGCCAGTGCAGGTGGAACACCATTGCTCTTCGGGCTTTTGAATATGGCAGGTCGCTGCCGCTGACCAAGGGACAGTGCCGGGAGCTCGGTGCACAGTGGCACATGGTGTCAGGACTGTTGGATTGGCTCTGCCACCTCATGCCAAGCTCCCTGTGCCTTGCCCCTCCCCTCCCCCTCTTCCTTTTGGTCAGCGGCAGTGACCCGCCATGTTCAGAAGCTGGAAGAGCAGCAATGCCGCACCTGCAGCACCTCACTGGTGACTACTGATTTCAACACCCCATTTAATTCAGTGCTAAAAGGTGTTAGGGCTAATTTTGAAAGTACACACAAAATATTAGCAAGATACTACTCCAGTGAAAAAGTGTTATAGTGCTGTAACATGATGGAAATGGAAATGGACTGCCTTCAAGTCAATCCCGACTTGTGGCGACCCTATGAACATGGTTTTCATGGTAAGCAGTATTCAGGGGTGGTTTACCATTGCCTCCCTCTGAGGCTGAGAGGCAGTGACTGGCCCAAGGTCACCCAGGGAGCTTCATGGCTGTGTGGGGATTCAAACCCAGGTCTCAGTCCAACACTCTAACCATTACGCCACACTGGCTCTCCTATAACATCTATAATGCTGTTTTTTAAAAAAAAGATTAAAAAAGTTTGTGATCACCACTGTTTTGGCAAGATGGCTAATGGTGGAGACCAGAAAGTTGTTGTTTTTTTAAAAGAAATCTTTAAAAAATGTATCTTTGTAGTTACATGCAGTAGTGTTACAGAATAAGCCTATAATGAGATTTTTTAAAAAACAAAGATTTCCTGGATCCCATGGGCTGTAGATGGGAAGAGTTGTAGCTCAGCTGTAGAGTCTCTGCTTTGCATTCAGCAAATCCCAGAGTGAATCCCTGGCATCTCCAGGTTAGGGCTAGAAACGACTCTTGGTTTGAAGTCCTGGAGAGCTGCCGACAGTGAATGTACCAAGTACAGGGCTAGATGAACCAATGACCTGACTTGGTGTAAGGCCGTTCCTTATGCTCCCTTTTTTGGGGGTCAGGGCCATAGCTCAGTGTGGGGAAGGGCAGTAACTCAGTGACACAGCACCTGCTTTGCACGAAGAAGAGCCCTGGTTCAATCCCCAGTGTTTCTGGGGGAAGGCTCCTGTCTGACATCCTGGAGAGCCATTGCCAGCCAGGGGAGACAATACTGAGCTTAGCTGGACCAATGGTCTGACTCTGTATAAGGCAGCTTTATATGTTCGCATGATCCCTCTGACGGCAATCCACCAATATGCCAGAAGGTGAAGCACATTGACTTCACCATGTGGAAAACATCCCATTGACACCAGCTGTGTTGTTCTCGTTTATGAGGTGAAATTCAGTTTCCAGGGCTAGCAATTATTCCTGCCCTAGCAATAATTTGGTTTATATGAGAGCAAAACCTCATCCTACATGTAGTTCTATTTGTAAGCCACCCTGAGTTCCAGTTTGGAAAAAAGGCGGGGTAAAAATAAAGTTTCGATTCAATTCAATTCAATCCTATGTGACCAAAACCATCTAACCTTTTCCTTTTTCTCCACTACTCCCTCCCCCCAAAAAATTGTACTTGGAGATATTTATTCTCTCTGTTTAGTTGTTGAGAGAATCTCTGGAATGTTAGAGCTCTTAATGTGCTGCTTATCGCTTTGAGGCCTCTGGCTGCTGTAGCGGCAGATATCATCCTGAATAACTGATTCGGCAATTTTATTTGTACAGGTTAGCCAGAGCGGCTCTCCCATTGTTGATATGACCACAGCTCCGTTGCATGGATCCATGCATCACTTGCAGCACAATCCAGTGCACGCTTACTCCAAAGTACTCTGAGTGATGTGTATGTGTACATTTGGTTGCAGTCAGTGCAATCCTGTGCATATCTTCTCAGATGTTCCATTGAGTTCAGTGGGACTTAACCTCAAGTAAGTATATGCAAGATTGCAATCTTAGGGTCAATCTACACATAATGCTAAATGTTCATATAGGAAGCGTGCCAGTGGTCCTTTAAAAAAAATAATTACAGATGTAAGTGAGGGAGGACAGTTAGCACTGGAACTGCAGTGCAGGGAGGTGAGGTTTAACCCTTCCCTCCCCACTTGTAATCCCAAAGAAGATTGACCCCATGGGAGCTTTTTTTCCTAAGAGCAACTGTCCTGCAGGGGGCAATTTTTTGTTGTGGCTGCAGCTGGGAAGTGTTGAACCTTCCCTTCCCTTCCCTTTTGTTGTGGTCCAGATGCAAATCCCTGAGCATTCTCAGTGGCCACAGAATGCCAACTGACTGTTTGGGAAAACCCCAGAAAGCCAGGGCAGGCTAGGGAAGTATGGAAAGGAGTATCTTGGTAGTATAGATGGCTGGAACCCTGGACCAGAACATTCTGTACTGTAACATTTAGTTGCAGGTCCCACTTATAACTTCTGACTTAATTTGGCTATTACTGAAATTCCTCTTTGGCAACTCTACAAATCTACAGTTAACTGGTTTAATCCATTTTGTTGACATCTTTATGTGAGTTTATGAACTTGTTATTGTTTTGTCCTTTATTTTCATTTAATTTTCTTTTTGTATTCGGTTGCCTTTTGAGGCAAATATATAGCATTGAACTCAAATTGGTATAGATAGGCACTATCCAGTGGAAGCTTTTCCTGTGCAAAATAGGAATGAAATGCATGATGTGACATCCATTTCACTGGGCATGAAATGGTATGATCTATTCCTTGCAGGTAGTGCACTCATATCTGTGTTCCTCTGCGCCTGGGAACCTTCAGAGCTTAGGAGAGATTCTTGCTCCTTGCTTAAAAACAAAACAAAAAAGCACCCCAACACAATGTCCTTTCTCAAATTACCTTTCTAATTAGAGAAATCCATTTGAAAAAAGCCCTTCATGCTTGACAGAATAATAAAAGAAAACAGTAAATCTGTTTTGCTGTTTGTTGTGCCTTCTGATCAGCAAGGTCAAAAGTGACTGTTGCTGATTCAGATACAGAAAGAAAAGTATAATCTTCTATCTGTGTTTTTTTTTTTAAAAGAAAACTAGGCATGGGGGAGCATTCAAACACACATTTTTGTACCTTGAGTCTAAAATGGTACAGTTCAGGAAGCTATTTCTACACATTTGAACCAACCAGCCCTTTATTATTTTTATTTATTTATTTATTAAATTTATATACCGCCCGACTAGCAATAGCTCTCTCAAAATTTTATTCTCAAAGGGAATAAAATTACTACCTATGTAGCTTCGGACATATTCAGGCTTCACCCATTCCTGGGTTGACAGGAACATCTTAATTTTAGGCTGCATACACACCATACATTTAAAGCACATTTGAAGCACATGATTTCCCCCCGAAGGACCCTGGGCGATGTAGTTTGTTAAGGGTGCTAGGAATAATAGCTTGGTGAGGTATAAACTACAGATTTGGGGGAGGGGGAGGCAATGTGCTTTAAACTCATGGTGTGTATGCAGTCTTAGATCAGCCAAGATGACTCCTCAGATTTTCTGTGCCACCGATGAGCTATTCAGCAGCAGCATCTGAGGCAGGGGCTAGCATCAAGTTTGGCCAGATCTTGGCACATCATTTGGGCTCCTTGGCAGCTTCCCCCTTCTCTTGCTTTGTGGTGCCAGCAGCAGCAGCAGCAGCAGCAGCAGCAAAAGAATAAGAATAAGCCTAGCCAACAAGTGGCTCCTGTCATTTTAATCCCCCACAATGTCTCTGGGGCCCCAATGTAGAATTGTTCTGGAGCAACACTATGTTGGGGCCCCAGAGACACTGCAAAGGCTTTAAAATGGTGGGCACCACCGTCATCACCTGGACTGGAGAGGAATGCTGGGCCTGCCTGGCTGTTGCCAACATTCTGTGTGACCGTATTAGGTGGTGCCCTCTCTTAAGGGCTTGAGTGCCAATCCCGGTGATGGCCCTCATCTGAGGACATTTAGATCATAGCAATTGCTACAACTGTAAGTCCCACAGTTGAAAGGGATACTAATATTATTTTTGTTCCCCTTCTTCTGTGGGTAGGACTTTGCCCATACGTTTGAACAGGGGCAGAAAGGGGACCATGATGTAGATGGCTAGATGCTTATGATGGGGAAGGACCAAACTCAGTGGTAGTGGGAGAGCACATGCTTTCCATACAAAAGTTTCCAGGTTCATTCCCCGCTATTGCTAGTTACAAAAAGAATCAGGTAACAGTGGAAAACCTCCAAACTTTTTTTTTTTTATGAGACATACATGCTACTCAGCAGGCACCTTCTTAGAACAGGAATTTCCTCCTATGTGGGAAAGGCAGGGAAATCTTCATCTAAGATGTTGCCTGTCACCATGCTTTAATTACATTTGTTAGTTTTGTTTTTTAAAATCTGTTTCCTGATTAATCAGAACATCTTTTTAATCAATCAAAATATTTTCATTGATTAATTTAAGCAAAGAATTGCCTAACCGTGCAATTCTGTACATGCCACTGCTGAGACTCATGGTGTTCAGTGAGATTTACTCCCAAGTTAGCGTGCAATCCTATAAATACATACTTACTGGGGATTGAGGCACGATTGATTCGGTGGGCCTCACTTCTGCATAGATATGTATACAGTTGCTCTGTAAATATTTGCGATTCTGCCCTTCGACTCCCGTAACTCATAATTGCACAGTCCCAGGTTTTTCTGAACAAGTAGAATTCAACGGTGGGCCTGTGAACTATTCACAAATTATCTGAAAATTAAGCATTTACTTTTTCCTGACCTCTTTTTTTTTTAAAGCCACCACCTGAGTTAACAGTGGTGCAGGTAGACTTGGGATTTAATGGTTTCACAGGAGAAGCCCATGTAGATGATAATGCATATTACTTCACTTATTTCAAAATGTGGCAAGCCAGACCTGCTTACTCTGCTGAGTGGGGGCCTTGACTTCTGCTTCAGACTCCTACCCTGGCAGAACTGTTATGAGTTAATGTCTTTAAAATGTTGAGACCATACATGCTAGGTTACCATAGGAAGCAAATGGCTACTAATATGTTCCATGACCTTGGAAGAAAAAAGAGGCATACTGTACTAAACAGGGGGTTTGTTGGAAATCGTGATGAGTCTGTCAGGCTGTAGGCTTACTCATTCCAGTGATTATCACACAGTGTCATAACACCAGCAAGAAAACCTATCTGTTTTTTTCTTTCCTTTTCTACAGCAATTTCTATTTTTAATGCACACTCTTCTGTGTTTATTTTAAACGCAATGGATTTTATGAAACAAACCAGATTTTGCAAGGAGGTGTCCAAAGAACTGTCTTGATCTCCAGAATTGTTTAAAAATAGGTTTTTGAGATCTACAGTGAAAAATACTGTAAAGCTAGGAGAAGAGGGAAGAAAGACCTTGAAAGTGTTGCTATGCTGCGAAAGGTCAATACTGACATCAGTGTAAATAACAGGGGGGGTGATAACTCTGCTAATTATCTGTAATTAGCATGCCGGGTTTATAAATCTTTCAGACAAATTGTTTAAATGTATTTTTCAGCGCAAGCATACTGCATGCATTCCAAAATCGCACTTCGGAGTTTGAGAGAGTTTATTACTTCCCATCCTCCATCCTGTTAAATGCTCCCTTCTAGGGAAGACTTGGATGTTTAGATATTTGGGGCCGCACTCAGCTGTAGCTGGACTTTTCACTGGTATATTTCAAACCCTGATCTTCTGCTTCAGAAGGGTCCATTCCACTAGGCTGCTGTAATGTGCAAGGCTAGAGCGGGTGCAGCAGAGTGGCTAAGAGACAAACAGCAGCCATAGCTCCCAATCTGTGCTGCTGGACGAGGCTAGGATGTGGCTGCTCTGCTGGCAGGAAGAGAGCTTCCTTGCAGTGGAGGCCCCTAATGTCCCACCAGTGGTGTGGGCTATTGACAGGGTACCACTGGCAGTGTTTATGCTGGCGGTAGCTGGCATAAGGCCCTGAAACAGAGTGGATTCGAGGTGGGGCAGGGCTAGGAAACATTCTGCTGCTCAGAGCTGGTGCAGCAAAAATTAAGGGGGGGGGAAGCCACCCCCGCCACTGCTAGCAGCAGGGCTTCAGATGCAGCAGAGGTTCCACCACTGTTCAGTTGAATTGCTCCCTAGGATATGAACCACCAAGTCTCTGGTTCAACGCAGAACTTGTAAGATTACTTTTTAAAAGCAATAAATTACAATTACTGTTACAATTGTTCTGAAAGGAATTGATTACTTTACTCAAAAGTAATCACTTCAATTACATTTAAGTTACATTAAAAAAAACCTAGAGTGCCTACAAGGTGTTGGCCTTGGCTACTGCACACTAAGTAGCCTAAAACAACATTAAAAATAAACACACACATACAGAGGTAGTAGAATAATTCTTTTTATCCATAAGATAGCAATGGTGGTTTCTCCGCTGGTAAGGGAGGTGGGGAGGGAGGCAGAGGCCACTACTCAGATCTTTGCACGTCAGACCAAGTGCAACCTCCCCCCCCCGCCACTCAGCCAGCAAGCATAATCTGTCTCACTAAACCACCTCCAAAGGGCCAGCTCCAAAGGGCGGCCAGGTGGGGCCCTGGCTGAGGGCCCTGTGGTCCAAGGGCCCTGGCATGTCTGGGGCCCGCCCTGACCTCCCGGACTCTGCCCTGGCACTAACTAAGGGACACTCACCCAAGCAAACATTCTCCCCTGAGACACAAAAATGTTAAAACACTACAAATACAGCAAAGAGCCAGGGAGGGCAGCGGAGGCTGCTTTGCATGCCAAACACAGTGCGTGCGCGCACGCACACACACACACACACACACACACACACACACACACACACACACACTGTCATCTTTCACCTCCACAGTTCTTTATCTCCATTCTGCTGCTGCCTCCTTCTCCTCCTTTATCAATGTTCTTGCCCTCCAGCTCCTTTTTCTCTCCATTCCATTCTTCACCACCATCATCCATTTTTAAACAATTGTTTTCTCCACTCCACCCTGTCTTACTCTCCACCTTCTCCCTCATCACCTCCTACCCACCCACAGAGCATGAGGGAAGAGCGATGCTGCACTGAAGCCCAGTTTGATGCACATGATTTTCATCCACAAATCAGAGGAGCAGAAGACTTCCCCTGCTTTCTCCCACCCCCCAAGTAGTGTCCAAAAGTAATGCTGGAAACATTACAATTACTCCTCAAAAGTAATAAAATTACTCCTTGTTCTATTACAATCAAAATGTAAAAGAATTACCCACTTGTTCCTCAAAAAGTAATAAATGACAAGTAATTCATTTTTTGTAAGTAATTACTTCCAAGCTCTGGTTCAGTGGTTCCCAAACTGTGGTCCATGAATCATCAGTGGTCACAAGCTTGATTCAGGTAGTCTGCAGCATGTCCACATTAAACTTTCATACTGATTTTTAATTGTATTTTTATTGCTTCTTTTATTTCTTATATTGTATATGGAATGCAAATTGCAACATAGTAAGATACAATATAAGAAATAAAAGAAGCAATAAAATTAAAATACAACTTTTAAAAAGCATGACGCATCTAGCACAGCGTGTTACATTTGCTCCAATAGGCAGAACAATCATTAAGTGGTCTGCCAAGACCATCAACAATTTCCAAGTGGTCCGTGAGAAAAAAAGTTGGGGAGCCACTGCTCTGGTTCAAACCTCACCTCTGCATTGAAATCATCAGATGAACTTATGCAAAAGAAGATGCGAGCCCACTGGATCAGACCTAAAGGCTAGCTGAGTTCCTCTTTCCACAGTGGCCAGTCTGATGCCTCTTGGAAAGCTTACAAATGGCACATGAGGCCAGTAACCTTCTCCGGCTGTTGTTCCCTAAGCTTTGAACATGGAAGTTTGATACAACCATTGTGTCCAGGAGCCACTGATAACTTTGCCCTCCATGCTGTTCATCCCCCATCCAAACAAGCACAGGAAATTGTCACAGTCCAAGGACACATTCCAACCAGAGAAAAGGATTTTAGGAGCACATTGAGCAGAATCAGTAAGGGGTGTGACCTGTGAAGAGGGTGTGGCTAAGGGAGGGGGTGACCTACGGAGAATTCTGAGGCCCAGATAGAGAGGCATGGAGAGCTGCATTTGGTTTTGGACCTGCAGGTCCCCACATGTGGATTCATCTCCAATGCAATCATCTCCAGGCATTTTTTTAGGGAGGAAAAATGGAACCCTTGGGAGACTGCTAGTTTGACAGATTGAGCTAGTTCAGGGCCCCTTGGCTACCCCATATTTAACAGCCTGTTGTTAGTCATGCTCTCTTGGAGACTCTTTGACTGAGAAGCTAGGATCCCCTCTGAAATCCCTGAGCATCTGCTACTAAATGTATTATGGAAAATAAAAGCTTGGAAGCATGATGAAGGAAATGTGTAGCATGATGCCTCATTAAAATTCTTTCTGCTGTTATGGAAAAATTTACATACAGATGATTGGCATAAGCCTGGAGGGCAGACAGGACCATTCCTGTCAATGAATAGTATGTACTGAGCACAGTGAATGTTTTCAAGCTCTTAAAATAACTATAGATAAACCTTGGCTGATGCCAACAGAGATTAATAGGCATCTGTCCAGGTATGGGTGAAAATATAATTGTCCAAATGCTTTATATTTTAACACATTCTTAATAACTCGGGAAGATCATGTCATGTGAGTTGAGTTTCATTCCCAAAACTGTGGAATTGTTACCCAGTCCTTTGCAATACGTAATCTGCTGTTCTTGCATAAAGGAACAGTTCCCTCTGCATGTAATCACTTGCTGATGACATCATTGTCTACATTTAAAAAGCAAATTCCAAAACAGATTCACAACATTGCATTTAAATCTCTCTCTCTCTCTCCCCCTCTCCGTGCATGCATACATAAATCACAATATATAAAATAAACATAGCCACAAAACTGGGTATTTTACTTCTTCACAAAACTGCACATGTCAGCTGAAATCAGATTATTTTAAGTGCTTTCAGGCAGGGAGCTTTTATGATGAATGGTTGGCTGAGCATGTTAGCTGTTCAAAAGTGAGAGGTTCTGGGCATCTTGAATGGAGAAGTGTATGCGTGGCTCAGCATGTATGAAACCGGACTTTGGCTGCAATTCTATGTGCTCTCTTACTTGGGAGTAAGTCACAGTGAACTCAGTGGAACTTACTTCCATATAACATGATTAGGATTGTGCTGTGCATAATATGATTTATCCATAGACTGCATAGTGTGTGTGTGTGTGTGTGAGAGAGAGAGAGAGAGAGAGAGACAGACAGACAGACTGACAACCCCCAAACATTTTGCATATATTATTTTATGTAAACTTCCAGTTTATTATCTCAAGGTGTTCTCTCAGTCAGATGTCACTAAGCCCTCAAGCAGTTTTGGTTTTCATGTGATTAAGCAGCTAGTTTTCCTTTCTGAAAGCTGGGCAGGTGGGGGGGGGAGAGGAGAGAGAGAGAGAGAGAAAGAAAGAGCAAGGTTTTTTACGAAGAATTATGTTCTCATGCAATCCTTGCACTGAAAAACTAGGGGTCATCATGCTCTGTTCTCTTTCATTTCCCCTTGCACCTCCGCAAATGAAGCTTCCCTGGCTACTTACTGGTGCTCCAGTGGCTCATCTTCATATTTTCCTTTTGCTGCCCATCAACAGTTTTAGAATGTGGCTGACCTTTAAACCTGTTATTATAGGATTGCGAGAGAAAAACGATCAAGAGGCTCTTTCAGCTGCCTTGCTTCCCATGTGACCTGGATGGAGAATAGATTCAAAATACGGTTCCTCCCCCAGCAATGCAAGACAGAAGAGAAAAGCACTGTTACTTCCAAACAGTGCTGGCACAAATGCAGGGAGGAATAAGCCAAGAGCTCCAGTAGTTTAGGACTTGTTTCAAAGAGCTCAGAGTGTTGCTACGGGGAGTATGCTTTTCAAAAAGCTTGCATTTTTCAAGCATGCCTGTTCCGCACATGGAATATGTGGGGCAGGAGGAGCTGTGTGAGGACAACTGAAGTTTCACTGCTCAAACCTCTTGGGATTTTATTTGCAAGATGAGTATTATTATGAAGCCAAGATCCCGATCTACCAGCTCATTAAGAACTGCAGACACAACTTGGTAATGTGGTTGTTTTTACCCCCTTTCTTGGCACTGTCTACCAATCTGCAAATGCTCTGTTTTATTTTGTGTTAATGAATTGTACATGCTGATTCCAGATATTTGGATGCAAGGGTAAGCATAAACTGGGGTTCACCTTTGTTCCTTTTCTACCCAATATGTCATGGGGCTATATCGCAATTTAGCTTTCTCAATCTGAGTGAGAACTTTTGCTGCCATAGGAACAACTTTCTGGGTTGTCCTTTTGAAGAGAGGCTCAATGTAGTCGCTGCTATTGGTTGTTGGGTTGTGTGTGTGTCTTTGGTGGCAACTTTGCCCTTATTTTTCCTGCATTTAATAGGTCAAGTGATGATGGATCTTGTGAACCATGGGAGAAGACAGTCCAAGATTTTGTCACGAGAGATTACGTTATGAAAAAATTTAAAGGGCAAAATACCAGTGTGTCTTTTTTCTTAATTTTCCCCCTCAAGAGGCCTGAACTACCAGTATCACAAATACGTTTATTAAAACAAATGTTTAGAACTGGCATAGCATAACAGCTAGCGGAACCATCCTATGCATGTTTACTCAGAAGTTTGTCCTGTTATATTCAATGGGGATTACTCCTAGGTAAGCATGAATAGGATTGCAACCTGAGACTGAGCTTTGGGTCAGGAAGTCTCCAGTTCAAATCTCACCTCTGCCATGTACTTACTAAGTGGCCTTAGGGAAGCCACTCTCTCTTAACCTCATTCTCCCCTCAGGCTTCCTATGGATGGAGGGTAACAATAAGGACTCACCTGAAAGTGTTGTTGTAAGGATTATGACTAGATAATGCACCTGAGGCACTTTGAACGCTTGGAAGTGCTATATAAATGTTTAGCAAGTACTATTTTTCTTTAACATTGCCATACTAGTCTCATTTACTTGGGAGTAAGTCCCATTGTTCAGAAGTAAGGCTTACCTCTGAATAAACATGTATAGGATTGTTCTATCAATTTCCTAAGCAGTTCCCAAAGTTCTAGCCCCGTTTTATATTATGGTTCTCTAAATTACAAGGCTTTTCAAGATGTCTGGTCAAGAAAGGCAGCTTCACTGATACCTACACTCTGTAGGCACATCCTGGTTTATTTCTAGATGTCCTGGCATTCTGTCAGTTTTATTTACGTCACCTCTGTGCAAAGAAGCAAAAGCCCAAATCTTTTAGTAACATTATACTAAGATATGAGATTTCCTCTCCCTCATGCTACAATTTTGATATAACTTCTCGTACAAAATAGAGGTTTTTTGCTGCTGCAGCTGGACACTCCTGATTGCCGGCTTAGCCTTTTTAGTAGAGTCTTCCCATATTTTACCTGAGGGACCATCGACTATTTGATGTAGTTGTGATGGCCTCGGCAACATTAATAAAAGCAATAATGAGATCCACAATAATGTTTTTTTTAATTATATTAATAATAGTAGGTCCATAGCGATGCTAATAAAAGCGATAACAATATGAGATTAAAGGTAAGTCATTAAACTTTACTTTATAGACGCTTCATGCTTCTGGCATGACATTGTGAAGAAGCATTGGCTTTTGTTAAGTTACGTCAGTCACACAATGTGACATAGTTGGTAATCTCACAGAGAGCTGTTGCCAGCTGTCCAGTATAAAAGCACAAAGGGACAGTGCTTTGAGAAACATAGACCAAATGTTGCATTCGGACCTTATTCAGGCAAAACCTCAACCGACGTCACTCTGATAGGCAGGCCAGCACTCTGTGACTTGGAAGTTTTTGTCAGTGGCTTTTTTGTACTTTTAAAACCATCTCACCGCAGTTGTCCTCTTCACCTTTTCACTTTTATTTTCTTTTAGTAGCTCTTTATATAGCTCCTTATTTTTTCCAGCAGCCAGATAATATTTCATAATTCTTTTGTTTTATCTGTTTGCTCAGTTTAACAGTAACTGATAAGCCTGCAGCATTTTTGCAGACAAGCTTAAGTGCATGCTGAAGTCTGACATGTTGATCCAAGACGCTTTATCTAGCAATAAGTAGAGGATGGAAGTAAGAAAAAATATTTCCATCTGTGGCAAAGAGTTGCCAGTTTCCCTCTGGTATGATCCTGCCTTTTGTAATGTTGAAGTGAGAATAGTGTAATGTGAAAAAAGCATGAAATTTCTTTTCATAATAAAGTATTTCAGTATATAAATCATCAGATAAATATCTTCAGTGACATCTCCTTTGACTCACAATTGTACCTCCTCCTGATTAGTGGGACAAATGTAGACTTTTCAGTATGGCAACCCAATGTGTATGCTTTAAAGTTAGATTCCTGCATTGAGCAGGGGGTTGGACTCCATGGGCCCCTTTCCCACTCTATAATTCTATGAATACCTTCTCTCGCGCGCGTGCACTTTCTCTCTCGCTCTCTCTCCCTCCCTCCCTGCCTCCACAGCTTTGTTCTTCTAGCCCCTTAGGACAAGAGTTCCTAAACTGTGGGTTTGGGGCCAACAGTGGTCCATGAGCTTCATTCAGGTGGTCCACGGTATGTCCACATTAAATATCCATATTGCGTTTTAATTGTATTTTTATTGCTTCTTTTATTTCTTATATTGCATTTTATTGTATTACGCATTGAATTCTGTAGAATGCAAACTGTAATACAATATAAGAAATTAAAGAAGCAATAAAAATACAGTTAAAATCATACAGCATCTAGCACAGTGCATTACAATTGTCACAACAGGCAGAATCATTAAGTGGTTCGCCAAGGCCATTACAGTAGGGCCCCGCTTTACAGCGCTTCGCTTTATAGCGATTCGCTAATGCGGCGGCTTTCAGTTAGGAAAAGTCCCCGCATTAAGGCACTTGTTCTGTTTTTACGGCGTTTTTTTCCCGTTGCGCACCATTTTGATGTCATTTTCGCGTGACACATCCCATTATCGTCAATGGGTTTCGCTTTATGGCGATTTCCACTTTACGGCAGGGGTCCGGAACGGAACCCGCCGTATGAGCGGAGCCCTACTGTATTCATTTTCAAGTGGTCCATGGGGGAAAAAAGTTTGGGAACCACAGTCTTAGGATATCACAACATCCACTTGGCTGTCTCTGTGGCCTTTTTTCCCAGAACATTGTAATTAATTACACTGGGTTTTTTTTTCTTACAGTAATTGAGTTGTGAATTGGGGGACCCATAATGACAATTATGAATGCTTAGTTAATATGCACTGAGATGTAAAGTGCATGATAAGCAGCCCTGCATTACTAGACTATAACACTGTAGACTATATTGTAGACATGATGTTTGAATGCTCTCTCATGTAAAATAAATCTCATTGCATATTCAAAACTGGCATGCCCATAACAAACTGAGGCAGAACCTTCTGCCTAACATGGTAATTTGATGTAGTTACAAGGAGTTTCCAGATCACTGTTTGTGCGTGATCTGAAAGAATTTGCTCATAAGAAAATCCACTAGGTAGGGGAAGGATAATCTCTCAGTGGTAGAGCTCATGCTTTGTATGCAAAAGGTCCCAGGTTCAAACCAGCACCTCCAGGTAAAGCTGGGAATGCCCTCTGTGAAACCCTGGGCAGCTGCTTCGAGTCAGTTTGTGGTTCCCAAACTGTAGGCCGTGGGCCATCAGTAGTCTGTGAGCTTCATTCAGGTAGTCCATGGGATGGTCACATTAAATATTCATATTGACTTTTAATTGTATTTTTATTGCTTTTATTTCTTATATTGTATTTTATTGTATTACAATTTGAATTCTGTGGAATGCGAATTGCAATACATTAAAATACAATATAAGAAATAAAGGAAGCAAGAAAATAGAATTCAAAATTATACAGCATTTATCACAACACATTACAATTGCACAACAGGCAGAAAAGTCATTAAGTAGTGCGCCAAGACTCTCAGAAATGTTCTAGTGGTCCGTGGGGAAGGGGGGAGTTTGGAAACCGCTTGAATAGACAATACTGAGCTAGATAGACCTGAGTTAGTATAAGGATGATGATGATGATGATAATTTATTAAATTTATACCCTGCCCTTCCTCCCAGTAGGAGCTATAAAACATCATAAAAACAGACATTAAATATATTTTTAAAAATCTTTAAAAACATCTTAAAAAGCAATTTCAGTACAGACACAGACTGGGATAAGGTCTCTACTTGAAAGGCTTGTTGAAAGAGGAAGGTCTTCAGTAGGCGCCAAAAAGACAACAGAGCTGTCTAATGCTTAAGGGTAGGGAATTCCAAAGAGTAGGTGCCACTACACTAAAGATGTGGGGGGAGGACAAGTACAAGGATGCACTTACAAAAAGATTCCTTGTCCCCTCACCTGTTTTATGTAGCCTCTTGCCTGATGATGAGAACTCAAAAGCTTGCCACCATTTTGCATCATTTTGGTTGGCCCTAAAAAAGGTCCAGTTGTTCATTTAGAGGTCCCCCCCCTTATGGACCAATATGGCTACCTTTGCTTTTTATTTTTCCTCACTCTGGTGTACTTCTAGTAACTATGAAAGATAAGTGAGAGCCAGCTAGCATTAAAGTCAAATTTATTTCAGCAGAAGAGATATTTAGCTGCTTACTTCAGTCACCCGTTGAAACCAGCAAAACTTTTAAAAATAGCTGGATTGTGTTGTAAATGTTTAGGGATTGTTGTTACAATAAGCCCTCATGGATTCAAAAAAAATTGAGTTACCTGTAACATATATCTGTGTCTAGGTTTCACTTACAATGATAAAAATGGATTCAGCTACAAGAGGAATAATGTTTTCTGTTATAACTGAATAACTTCAATGTGCAGCTTTCCTCACTTTGGCAGACAGTTTATGATCTTATGTGATGTTTTTTATTAGTAGTATTATGCATTGGTCATTGCCCCTGAAAACGCTGAAAAACAGTAGAATGGGGAAAACTGAATTGTAGATATCTCTTCATACCCCTTCCAGCTAGTGAGGTCAATGTGATCCATAGAGAGCTGTGCTTGGATCTAGGTGGATTCTAGTCCTTTATCTGTAAGGGACTTGTACAGTAATGGGCAAGGCCTCCATCTTTTAAAAAAGAGGAGGGGGAATAACAGTGACCTACATCCCAAGGGTATATAGGATAAAACACAGTAAAGACTGAAAAGCATGTTGTAGATTTAAGTGCTGCATAAATGATTTGTACTAACTCATGTGCAATACCTGGAGATCCATATTATTCATTTCACATTTCATAATTGTGGTGGTGAGTATTGGATATATTTTGCATATAGCGGAAATAGTGACAGGCTTCTGAGTTAGGCAATAAGTTAGTCCTTTCTCTCTAGCTGTGAAAGAGAGAGCCCACTAGAACCAGTTCAATACGAGAAGCAGACGAATTCTGGCTGTGTGCAAACATATTGACCCTGACAATATTTATCTTTTCCAGCTTTTCCTCTTTTCGCTCAGGTGCATAGTCTCCGCTATAACCACATCTCCCTTAATTCTTTAGCCCCTATATCCCCACAACACCTCTGTGCCTAGATTACTTCCACAGGGGCCATCCCCCCCATCTAGCACACGTTAAGTGCAATCAATGTAGGCTGGTGCCCATTGGAACTGGTAGGGTGGAAAACAGGGAGAACAATAGCTGGAGCCAGAGACTAAGATAGGCGGAGCCAGTGACGATGAAAGGTGGAGCCATCTAATTCTGAATTTGTCCCCATTCTCATTCCTTCTGAGTTCTGTAAGGGCAAGACTGAAACTGAGGAGGAAGAGGCTAATATCCAGTGCCACCCCTGTGACTGGCTGTAAGTAAGTTAGCAGTTAGGGAGGACAGGCTGAGCTTGGTGGGGCACAGCCCCATTCACCCTAATGAACTGACCTCCACTAGGAGCAATACACTGATTGACTACTGAATTAATTCACTGACTAACCAGCATAGCTCTCTGCTTTGCAGCATGTACTGTGTTAATCCCACTGACCAGTTTAGCACAAAAACTCTCTTGAGGAGACATCATTTTAGTTTCGACTGAAAGCAAAAAAAACACCGGACTCCAGTTTTGGCTGTGCAGACTGCACTTCCCTCATGAGCAACTTTAGATGCAAGACACAAATCTGCTGATATTTTGAGATTTGGATGATCGCCAAAGAGACATGCACTGCCCTAGGTGAAACTAGCCAGTTATGCCATAGAAACAGTTGGTGCTTCCCTTAATACTGTGGTGCTCTGCCCTTTTTATTAAACCTGAATTTTATGTTGTTAGTATCTGGTAATTTTCTTGTTTGAGGTCATTTTGAACTTTAAGCCTACCTCTAAAACATTTGCAGACCCTCCCAGCTTTGTATCAATCATGTCCTTATTGAAGATATTGAATAGTTTGCAGTTCCCAGTGTTTATCTTTTCTTTTTAAGATGGGACAAATGTTTTCTTTCCCTCAATCATCTGGAACACAAGTACTCAAATACATTAGCTTGTGATTTGGAGATGGGTCTGCCTGGCTAATGTTTCCAGCATCCTTCAGTGAGTGTCACCAAGCTTTGCTGACTTAAATGTTTTGTCCCTATTCTTTGGCACGCTTTTTGATTATCTGGCCTCATGACGTTTCCCTCATAATTGTTGCCAAATCTCTCATCACAAGTTTCCTTTTTCCTCTGGGGAGAGAAGCAGTGTCACCTCCAGGTTTCGGAGGGGCTCTTGGCCAAGGTTTTATTTGGGGGGAGGCTGAATGAGCCCACCTCCTCCTTGCTGCTGTTGCCATTCCCCATTGCTTGCCCTCTGCCTCTCGTTCCAGTCCACACAACTGCCCTGCAGGAGTGCACAAAGCAAATGGATGATGTGATGCTGCATCATTTCCTTCCACTTGTCACTGCTTCAAAGTGAGATTCTTAATTTGCCCCAGCGGGCGACTGGTCGGTGACCAAACAAACCTGAGAGGCTACAATCCATTGGGAAGTAATTATGTTAAATACAGCAGCAGAAGACTAATGAATGCATTTCAGTTTTTTTTTTTTAAAGTATAACAGTATTGAAGAGAAATCAACTATACTTAAATGAATCTTGGGGAAGGGAGAAATATAAAGAACAGAATATGCAAGTACTGATTACATCGAAAACAAAACAGAATGTGAATGTGCTGCTTAACTTTTAAACATAACCTCAGAAGAGCACTATGCAACATAACTATTACAAACATTGATTATGGCTTGGAAAACTAGTGATAGTTTTAATTATTCAACTCTACCTTCATTTATCCCCTAAAACATCCGCCAATCCAAACTAGTTAAAAGCTTTGCTGTGTCAGCTATATAGTAACTTCTCCTAAACATTAAGAAAAAAGAAAAGAAAGAATATGATAGCTACCTATCTAAGCAGGAATTTAAAGGAACCAGTTTCTGTGGGCTCAAGGAAGAGCTGAGAGATGAATGCAGGATGACGGGGAAAAGTTGGGAAATAATGAAGTATAAATCTCACCAAGGAATAAGCAGAAACATTAAAACAAGAATATGAGATACGCTCCCCTCTCTTTTATATATATGGCCACATTCAGGTTCACAACTGTAGAAAGGGCAGGTTCAAGAAATCCCTTCTTCTGTAAAAGAAAAGGCAAAAAAGCAAGTTGCCCTGTGGAAGTCCCAAGAACAAACAAAAATGTTTAAGAAACACTTGGAGCTAAGCAAAAATACAGTTAAGCAAAGAAGTGAATTCTAGCACTGAGTGCAATCTCTTTTTTATCCCCATTCACACCCCAAATTTTCTGCATTCTGATCTCACCCCACTTTTTTCTCACTGAAAATTCAGTTCTGTAGTGGTAAATGACAGGCCATGGGACAAACACCTGCAGAATCAGCTTCCCATTGTTTTAGAGGATGATGTGATCCCAAGCTTTATTGGGTGCAGGGAGACCCGCACAGGTCATCCAGTACTGCTAGCCCCTTGGAGTGACAAATCTTGCAAGTTCTTCACACTGGTGCATTGTCTTAGCTCTACTAAGGCCTTGTCAGCGTTTCTGGTTCTCACACTCTGTTTTCTGCCCTTGAAATAGATATTCTGGTCTATTTCAGTCATGAGCAAGAGCTTCCTGACCAAAGATTTTCCTTCCCTCCCACTCCATAGGTTTTGGGGTGATCATTTTCACCATGCTTGTAGATTTGCCCACCAAATGGAGCTCAGTAACACTGTTGCACACTCAGAGAAGACAGGTGAACAGGCTGTGACATCAAAGAAAAGGAGCTGCATGGCCAAGACAACATGGGAGGGGCATGCAGAGGTGTGGGCCTTGGCAGGTGCCCAGTGATGCGTAGAGGGAACCATAACGCAAATAGATTTCACAGTTTTTTCACATTGTTTTTGTAAATTTTTCAAAGACCACACTACGTTGCAAGTGTGCACTAGCTGTCTGCCAGCTCCTACCATCTCTCAATTAATTTAGCCACAATTATCTATGCCCTGGTAAAACATCTCAGACTTTCATTACTGCAATGTGTAAAAAGAAGGCCGCTCCCTGGAAACATCTTGAAAATTGAAGTCAGGTCCTGCTACTGCTGTTAAGTTGCTGAGTGGGACCCTCTTTTTATATATTTTTTTACAAATACGTCTGATTATTTGAAATCCAAAATTTGTTTTACCTCAAAGTTTAGAGTTGCGGAATAATGTATAACTTGCACAAAGGCAACACAAACTTTGGATGTCACAGATATCTAGTGAAGCTGAATGTGGAGGATTCAGGAAAGACATGAGAAAGTACTTCCTCACACAAGCACATAGTTAAAGTATGGAATTTGCTCCCACAGGAGGCAGTGATGGCCACCAACTTGGATGGCTTTAAAAGAGGATTAGACAGATTCATGGAGGATAAGGCTATCAGTGGCTACTAGCCATGATGGTTATGTTCTGCCTCCACAGTTGGAGACAGTATGCTTCTTAATAGCAGTTGCTGGAAACTACAGGAGGGAAGAATGCTGTTGTTCTCAAGTCCTGCTTGCAGGCTTCCTATGGACATCTAGTTGGCCGCTGTGAGAATAGGATGCTGGACTAGATGGGCCACTGGCCTGATCCAGCAGACTTTTCTTATGTTCTAGTAAAATTCTTAATAGGTTGATTTGGGCAAGAGCAGTTGGAAAGTAGCTTTGCCACATGTTCATTGCTAGAGGAAAGCAATCAAAGTTGAACCTGGTAAAGAGAGTATGGAACAGGAAGGACTTTGTTTTTGCCCTTCTGCAGAAATCCTGAAATGTCACTGGATATTGCATTTTGTATAGACTCTAAATGCGAACACTACGTGAGCCGAAAGGTAGGAAGATGCCCATTTAATCTTGCAAAGCACTTCAGTGCCAACTGCATGCCTGCAGAATCCAGTCTCTCATGTGTTCATAGATTTATTGACACTAGTGTGTCTACTGCTTTCTGAATTATTTGTGAGAAGGAGTGGCACTATTTTGCAGACAATGACCTTCTGAATTAAATATGAACATCAAAAAGTCAAAAGGACTGCAATCACAGTAACCGTGTAAAAAAGCTGTTTGCACTGTTGTTTGAGAATTGGGTAATTCTAAAAATCAGGTGCCTATATATTCTGGCAGTCAAACCATTAATGTTGTTTTTGTTCAGTTAGGGGTTAGTGTTCAGATTCAGCTATGACTGAAACGGTTCTGGTTCAGTTCTAATTCAAAGCCAATAAAGGCACTGTATTGGTTCAACAGATATCTCGACCTGGATCATTTCCAGTTCATGGGATGCAGCAAGTAACAAAGTGTCTTTGTTATACCTGTCAGCCATCACACGTAGGTAGTGTAAAATATTTTATTTATTTATTTATTAAATTTATTAGTCACCCATCTGGCTGGCAATCCAGCCACTCTGGGCGACATACAAAATTAAAACATATAGTTACATTAAAATATTAAAATCTCAACCAATAATAATAAAACCTAACCCACCCCAAAAGCCTGTTTGAAGAGCCAGGGAATTCCACAGAGTGGGGGCCACAATTGAAAAAGCCCTCTCCCTAGTCCTCACCAGTCTAGCTGTTTTAACTGGTGGGATAGAGAGAAGGTCTTTCGAGGCTGATCTAGTTGAGCGGCATCACTGATGATGCTGGAGGTGCTCCTTCAGATAGACTGGGCCGAAACCATGCAGGGTTTTAAAGGTCAAAACCAACAACTTGAACTGGGCTCAGAAAACAACCGGTAACCAGTGCAACTCCTTCAGCACTGGAGTGACGTGATCTCGTCGGCGGCTGCCTTTAATCAGGCGAGCCGCCGCATTCTGTGCCAGTTGCAGCTTCCGGACCGTTTTCAAGGGTAACCCCACGTAGAGCGCATTACAGTAGTCTAGGCGAGAGAAGACCAGGGCATGTACCACCGATGGGAGCAGATGGTTGGGAAGGTAGGGGCGCAGCCTCTGTATCAGATGGAGTTGATACAGCGCTGCCCGGCTCACAGCCGAAACCTGAGCCTCCGTTGACAGCTGGGAGTCAATAATGACCCCCAGGCTGCAGACCTGGACTTTCAGGGGCAATTGTACCCCATTGAGTGGTCAACTTCCCCCAGCCTTTTCTTGTCTCCCACAAACAGTACCTCGGTTTTGTCAGGGTTCAGTTTCAGCTCCCATCCAGCCACTCACCAACTCCAGGCACTGGGACAGGGTTTCTACAGCCAACCTCGGTGAAGATTTGAATGAGAGGTAGAGCTGTGTGTCATCGGCATACTGGTGACATTGCAGCCCAAATCTCCTGATGATAGCCCCCAGCAGCTTTATATAGATGTTAAACAGCATTGGGGAGAGGATGGAGCCCAGTGGCACCCCACAAGTGAGAGGCCAAGGATACGAAACCTCATCCCCCAATGCCACTCTCTGGTATTTCCCAGAGAGGAAGGAATGGAACACTTTTTAAAAATGCAGCAGTACAGATTGTCATGCATTAAATGGGGGGGGGGGAAGGAGGCAATGTTGAAGACATGCTGCAGCTTTTCAAATGGCCCTCAGTGGTCTGTATCTCCCAATCTTATCTCTCAATTCTGGAGACAAATCATCCAGATGATAGGAAGAATGTTTAGGTATTCAGTATCTGTGGGTCCATAATAGTGCTTTTGGGTACCATCCTAGAGAATGCCATAAGGGAAAAGAATTAAGAAATAGCTAGTAATTTGTTAACAGCTGCTGAAACAGAGAAATGCTAAGAAATGGAAAATGTCTATTGCATCTTTTATGAAAGACTGTGGAGTGTGTGGTCTGTTGGGAGATACTAAGATAGTAAGACAGAAAAGAAATGAAAATGACTCACATTTTATGAAGATTGGTACATCTTTATTAATTTTTTGAATGTCACATGGCTATAATCTTTTGTACACCTCCCAGAGAGCCTTCGGGCTTAGGGCGGTATATAAATAAAATAAAATAAAATAAATAAATAAATAAAACCACTGTAATACAGTTCCCCCTATGCCTAACCTGTCCAGGCAGTCCAGGAGGATACCGTGGTCAACGGTATCAAAAGCCACTGAAAGGTCCAGGAGGACAAGGAAGGTGCATTCGTCCCTATTCAACGCCCTCCTCATATCATCTACCAAGGCGACCAAGGCCATTTCAGTCCCATGTCCTGGCCTGAAGCCTGATAGAAATGGATCCAGATAATCCACTTCCTCCAAATGCGCTTGCAACTGGTTCGCCACCACCCACTCAACTGCCTTGCCCAGAAATGGTAAATTCGAAACTGGGTGAAAGTTATTTAAATCTTGGGGATCCAAGGAGGACTTCTTTAGAATTGGTTTTATTGCTGCCTCCTTGAGGGCCAGTAGCATTACTCCCTCTTCCAGGGACGTATTTACCATCGCCTTGATCCCCTCGCCCAGTCTATCCTTGCAGCTCATAATGAGCCATGACAGGCAAGGGTTGAGTAAGCAAGTGGTTGGCTTTAAGGTTGAAAGCACTTTGTCCACTTCATCAGAAGGAAGAAGCTGGAACCGATCCCACACCACCAGAGCGCCACTGGCCGACTCTGGCTCGCTCACTGTGTCCACAGTGCATGGAATAGCACTCTTTATACAATTGATTTTATCCGCAAAGTGCTCTGCAAATTCCCCACAGGAGGTCTTAGTATGCTCCATCGGTTCCAGGGCAGCTGGACCAACCAGGCTCTGGACCACTTGGAACAGCCTTCTGGGACAGCACTCTGCAGACGCAATAGAGGCAGCATAAAAAGATGCAGTTAAAATTACTAAAACACTTAAAAAGTAAATTGGAACAAATTTTAATTAATGATGTTTAAAGTGTATGGCATCCTTAACTCTCAAAGTAATGTATTTCCTGCCTGACTTAAAAGATGACAGGTTATAGAAACCTGCACAAAACAAATTGGTAAAAATTCTTCGAAACATTGGTTTATAGACAACTAAGGGCGCAATCCTCCTGGTAGTTACTGGGCTGAGGGGCTTCAGGATGTGGCCGAGCTGCGGCTGAGCAGGAAGGGTGTCAGTGCTAGTAGGCTGTGCCAGCAGAAGTCCCCCCCCCGGGGAACTGTGCTGCCACCTGGGCATAACCAGGGCCCAGCTGACTCAGCCAAGACTGGCCCAAGTGAAGCCAGTGGAAGGCCCAAAAAAGGGGCATTCCAGGGGGGGTGTCGGGGCAGAACCGAGGAGAGGGGGACTTATGCCACATCCTGAGCCCATTTGGCTCGGTCCTGTAGCCCACAATCCCAGCAGCTGATACCCCGGGAAAATGAGTGGCAGAAGGAAACATGCATTTTGTTTCCTTTCACTGCCCCCTGCCGGTGCAAGCCAGCATCCTCTCCTCCCAGCAGTGCCTGAACAGAGGTTGGATGTGGTGGCCCTTTCCACCAGCTCCACTTCCTCCAGCCTCCAATGAGTCCATTAATTTCAATAGATCTACTCTTGAGTGTGTTTTGTTGGATACAGACCATTAGTTCTGCATGCTGATGATTACATTTGGTTGCAACCTCTGAATGTGGTTTTTGGTTTTTACTCAAATCCTTATTTTGCATTAAGAAGCTGCATTTATTTTTGTTTTCTATTCTGGCTCAGGTTCATTTACGTTTTAGGGAGAAAATAAGGATTTGGTTCAGGTTTGGTTTTATCTCTGCTATGTTGGTCAGTCAGTCTGTCTTCGGTTTGGTCTATATATGCTGCAGAATGAGATGGTTGGATTCTGAGGTGGTAGAGTGTATCACTTCCGACTAAAAATGGAAGGATGCAGTTTTTAAATGCTCCCTGTATTGGCTTTTTTACAACAAGAAAAATATCCCTGCGAGTAAGGCATCAAGCACGGCAGGAAGAAAAGTTCTAACCCCGTCCACTCCCTTCTGTGATACTTTTCCACTGCAGAGTGATTTTACATAGGGGAGGATTATTTGCTGGAAATATGATTTTAAATGGTTGTGTGAAGAAGAGCCTTTGGGCAGAAGCCTACACATGCAAACATAAGTAAATACATTCAAGAATGTCAGAAATGGTACCGTCCATTCTACCACTGCAGGATTCTTATCACCTCATACCATCCTGTATCACGCTGCCCCTGTAGCCAGGCCTTTGGGAGAAAAGAACAAGAGTAACTGACATATTTTCACCAGTGTGTTCACTACATCCTTGCTTTGGACAATTCAGTTTGAAAATCTGCATTATACATTTTTCAAAGTGGAAGACTGTATTAGTCATTTTGCTTTTGCACATGTGTTTATTTTTGAAATACCAAAAAATGGAGCAGAATAAAATATGACCCAAGAAGGTAACTCGATAAAGAAAAGGGTGGGCGGAATTACATTCTTTCCAAACACTAAATGGAAATCAGGCCTTTAAGGGATCTTCCCTTGTGTAACCAAGCAGTTCCTACTCTCCCCCCCATTTACTTTCAGTGATGTAAAAAGCATTAAAGAGAACACCAAAGGACCCTCCATGTTGAAATGATATGAGAAAACTTCACATGTGCAAAGTTCAGAATGATTTCTGATTGATCATGCGTCCTCATGAGATACTTAATCAGTTTCCAGATTCAAATTCAGTTGTGAATATTTACTTCATGCTAAAACAAGATTAATGTGACTTCTGAATTATTAATCTGATGGAATTTCATTCTGAAATTATCTATTTCTTTGCCGTATATATTTTCAAATGTAATAACAAGAGGGGGGATGATGCATCTCATCTATAGACAGACTGCAAATCTGTATGATCGCAGCCCAAGCAGTGGCGGTTGGTGGGTCCATGTTAGTAGGGCAGTAGAATCTGCTCCAGCTTTTAGCTGGAAGCTGTCCTTGAAAGTTCAGACTAAAACCTGGAGCAGATTCCACTGTTCCACTGACATGGAGCCACCAACCGCCACTTCATGGAAGAATATTCCATTGGATTTACCAGGCAGGAAAAGGCTGAGAACATCACCTGCATAGAGACCTCTTAGGTTCTGCAAATATTATGCATTTGTAGGAGGCCTATGCGCCAAGGTATAAAGTCCCTCTGTTCCCTACGTGGGAGAGGCAACCACCATTGCAAGTCTTGCCTTGACACATAGACATTAAACCCAAGACACTGTTCCAAGCTGATCTGGCATCTGATCCATGTTCATGGCAACAAGTTTGTCTGACTCAAGCACCATGAAATTGGGGGACAACATTGAACACATTTGTCATGGTATGCAAAATTGCAGGCTCTGCTCTGGGAGGGGAACCAGATAACCCATTTTCCCAAAGGAAAAAATGGTCAATCTGAGATGGGAGTAAAAGGACCTAGCACTGAACCTCCAAAAGCATTGTGTTCTTTGCAACTCTAATCTACAATTCAGTAAAGCAGCCTTTCCTAAGCTAGTGCGCGCCAGAGTTTTGGGCTACATTTCCTGTCATTGCTTTGGGCTGATGGGAGTTGTAGTCCAAAACACTTAGAGGCACCACATAGGGGAAGGTTGCTCTAAACCAACCCTGGTGAATCAGTCTAAGCTTGGTGTTTCAGTACATCACCATAGTAAATGTCCTCACAAGGTCCTTCATTCAGAGTTTCTTTTGAGTTCATGTAATAACTTGTGAGCTCAATAGTGGGGTCCCTATCTTTTTCTTTCAAACTATGTTGAAGGATGAAGACAGACGTCAAAAACTAAGAATGATACAAGTGGTGTGAACAAACATTTGCTGCCATGAAAACCTATTCCAGATTACTTCTGCTACACTTAAAACACATCAACAACGCTTCCACAATGCTCTGTCTGTCTCCACACTTAGATCACTTCAAAAACTCCACTTTCGAAAGTTGCCAGTCACATGTTGTGTCTAAGGTTGCCAGGTCAAAAGCATCCCAAACCCTGAGATTTTAGTGATGCCACAGGGGCAGGCCCAAGTGATGTCATGAAGCATGATACATTAAGCATCAACCACAGTCGCTTGGAGCATGAAATTCAAACAAAAACATTTATCTGATTGGAAATTAAGATAGAAATCTTAGCTAAAAGATGGAACCTGGGTAGGGAACATTTAATCTAGCCAACTTGCTTCTGGCAAGAAGGGTTTAAGTGCCCACAGGCCAGGCCAGTCACCAGAAGGCCATTGTTGAAAGAAATCCTCGTGTTGTGGAGATATTAGATGGGAGCACTCAGGAGTAGAGATGGATGGCCCTGAAGGCTGCAATTCTACACTAACTTACTAAGAACTTATAATAGGACTTACTTCTGAGTAGATATAGATCGGATTGTGCTGTTGGTAAGGCTTGACTAGGGATCCTCTGCAAAGATATCCATATTCAAGAAGGGTTGACAATCCCCTGTCTGGAATGCCCTGCCCCTACCTTTTAACATGGCTGCTCCAAACATCTTTACAGGTTTGACCCTTCACTTCAGAAAGAGGTCTAAGAAATTAGGAAGAGTAAGAAGATTCTCTACCCTTTTCTGTCTGCCTTGTGGGCTGCTATAAACTGACAGCCAACCCAATTCTAGTGAGTAATAATGGACAGAGAGAAAACACACATGGTTTGGTCTACCTTCACAGGCAGCAGCTTGGGAACAACAGCAGTTGTAGCCACACTTCCCAGTATGTGAATTCTCTTTTACCACTATTGGGCAAGAAACAAACCATCATGCAACCAACAAAGTGCATCATCAGTGGGTTTAAGTGGGTTGAGCTGAGCCCATGCAACCACTGTTACTGCTTCTATGGATGTAAGGGAGTGAGGTTAAAGGTAAATAAAATGCAAATAGAAAAATAAAAATAAAAGATAGTGATTATTATTTTATTATTATTATTATTTATTAGACTTATATACCACCCGACTAGCAATAGCTCTCTGGGCGGTGAACACAGAAAATACAATAAAATCACATAGTATAATACAACAAAAACATATAAAATAAAATATATTAAAAACAATCACAGCAGATTTTAAATTAAATTAACTTAAATTAGTATGCCTTGGAGAAGAGGAAGGTTTTAACTTGGCGCCGAAAAGATAATAATGTCGGTGCCAAGCGCACCTCCTTGGGGAGACCATTCCACAGTTCGGGGGCCACCACTGAGAAGGCCCTAGATCTTGTCACCACCCTCCGGTCCTCCCTATGAGTCAGAACCCGGAGGTTCCTAAATGCAATTTCCTAAATGCAATTCTATACCAACCACAACAAGATTCCCATGAGTAAGGCAGAAAACTCTGCATCCCACAACCAGTCAGGATTCCTAACCAAAACTAAAAAAATCCTGGCAGCCAGTCAGCCAAGGTCACAGAAATCCCCATGCAGCACAACCTGACCGAGGGCTGCAGTTAGTGCAGAATGCTGTGGCACGATTGCTGACATGAGTGAGACCCTAGCAGCACATAATACCTCTACTCTGAAATCTGCACTGGTTGCTGATTTGCTACCATGTTATGGGTGCCACATAGTACTTGTTCTGCTCTTGTAAGAAATCCGTCCTTTAGTGTGGCAGCACCTACACTTTGGAACTCCCTGCCTATCGACATTAGGCAGATGCCTTCATTGTACTCTTTCTAACATCTGCTAAAAACATTTTTGTTTAGGCAAGCCTACTCAGGCATTTAGAAGCAATTGTGCTTTTTATCTGTTTTTAACTCATTGTTGGTTTTGTTATTTTGAATGTTTTTAAATACCTGCCTTTAACTGTTTTTACCAGTAATGTTATTGCTTTCATTCCTTCTGTAAATTGATTTGAGATTTTCTACAATAAAGTGGTAAATAAATGTTGTAAATAAAATACATAAATAAATTTTGGAGTAACTGTGGCCCTTGGATCTCTTTCCATTTTTAGGAACAAAAGAATCTGCCTTATACTGACTCAGGCCATTTGGTACCATCTAGCTCAGCACTGATGACATGGACTAGCATTGGCTCTCCAGGATTCCAAGCAATAGTCTTTTCCAGAAATTGAATTGTGGACCTTTGCATGCAAAGCATATGCCCTACCACTGAGCTACAACCCTTGCCCTGTTTAAAAAAGTATCTTTTAAAATTGTTCTTTTCAATCCGCTAATGAATGCACATCATACCTAGGGCAGATCCACACCATTCATTTAAAGGACATTCAACACACATTTGAAGCACATGAATCTCACCACAGAATCATGGGAATTGTCGTTTGTTAAGGATGGTGGGAACTATAACTGAGAGGAGGAAACTACATTTCCCAGGTTTCCTTAGGGGAAATCATGTGTTTTAAATGCAAGTTGGATGTGCTTTAAACATATTGTGTGGATCTACTTAATAAACTTTGCCTGCATGTAAATCGTTTTAATTATTTTTTAAAAATGGAAATGAGATGTAAAGTTTAGTGAGTCACTATGGGGTACCCACCATCTCTCAGCCTAATCTGCCCATCAGGATGAAAACAACAGAGGGGAACCATGACCACCCCAAGGAAGAAGGGCACACTTAAAATGTAGAGGAAATAATAATGTACAGCCATAGTATGAAATCAGATACTTATCGGGACATAGTATGAAGGAATATTTATGTAAGCATGACTGTCAAAGATGTTTATTATTTACACAACATGTAAAGATATTTATAGTGCAATCCTGTGTTTGTTTACACAGAGGACTGCAATCTCAAATGATAAAGAACTTCACTCACCCAACCCAAAATTTAGAATCTATTTTACAACTGTTTATACTTGTTTTTATGGTTATTGGATTTTAAAGGGATTTATTTCTTATTGTGAGCTGTCTTGGTTTCCAGACGGCAACCCTACCTCACAGTGTTGTTGGAAAGACTCCATATACACACATACACTGGAGATGTAAAATTACATACACCCTATATAATAGTTTGTTGTCAAAACCAGTTGGTCGTTGCAGATTTTTTTTAAAAAATTAGTTTCCTACATAATAGAAGCAATGATACCTAAGTAAGTCCTGCCTAATTGCTTTAAAAATAGGATTGGAGAGGGAGAGAAAGATTTATAACACGAATACTATTTTTTATATTGTTTTAAATTTTTAAATTGTGTTTTAAATTGTTTTTTAAAAGATGTATTTTTAAATTGTATATGTTTTTAGTTACTGTAAACCACCCAGAGAGCTTCGGCTATGGGGCGGTATACAAGTATAATAAATAAATAAATAAATACAATTCTTTGCTATGTTCACTCAAAAGTCGTCTTAATTTACAGCACAATCCTAACCATGTCTACTCAAAAGTAAATCCTATTGAATTCAGTGGGGTTTACTCTGAGTACATGGGATTAGCATTGCAGCTTTACTCCCAGAAAAGCGCGTATTGGATTAAAGCTTCATATTGGGAAAGTTTTCAAAACCCTGCCCTCTTCAACAGCCTGGGAAAATTTAAAGTTGTTTGACTCTTGCACACAAAAAAGAAAAAGACTAAAGGCAGTATACTTACTCAATATATGAGACCTTCAGATAAGCAGGAAAAAAACCCAATAGTTTTCTGGCCTTGCAATGGGGTCCAGATACTGCTTGGGGTGTGTGTCAAGAAATCCCTTGTCAATCACAACCCTGACTTCACTTATTGGCTACAAACCTGAAAGGGTGGGGTTAGAGCAGCCAGCTACAGCTCATTTAACAGAAGTTGCAGGGGGGCTGACATTTTGGTGTATATGTCTTGAACGAGACCACCTAGAAACTTATTTTTTTTTAAAATGAAAGCTGATCATCCGGATATTAAGCTTATTTACCCGGAAACCCAGAGAGGATGCCAAAACCCCGGTGCCTCTGGGAAAAACCGGACACCTGGCAACCCTAGTTTTGTTAGAAACTTCTGTTAGAAAGGAAGTGGGGAGCCCAAGATCCTTTTGGAGATATCCAGGTGTCTGCCTGGATTGCAGCCAGGATATCCAAGCATAACCATGCACATATGTATCCCAAAGAATAAATTCCGGTACTTCAAGTTTTGCTTAACATCATAATATTTTACAACTGGCTTCAAGGCATGGTTTTCAGTTAATTAGCCAAACCTCTAAATACTAATGATAAATGTGGTAGCTGCTACCTTCTTTGGATATGTTATGCTCTTTCAACTATCACTTTTCAGACATTAAAAAATGTGTAACACATAGCAGAAATTACAAAAACATGAGAGACTGATTACCAAAGCACGAGTGACTGGTGAGATTATTACTTCTCAAAAGAGGACACAGTTCCCACACCAACACAATTTGAAGAAATGCATTGTATGCATGGACACTACTTGTCTATCTAACAGCAAGGTTGGATCTCATAGTACCCTCAAATTGTGTGCCTTGCCCTTAGGGGGGAGTGCAAACCCATCAGTGGAATTACTGTTGGTAATCGATCTATTGGCCCATGAAAGTCAGATTCAGCCAATACAGGCTTGGTTACTGCAATCTGTTACATGTAGAACTACCTTTGAAGACTGTTTAGAAACTATAGCTGGGTCAGAATACTGTACCAGATTTTTAACTGGGATGTGCTGCAAGGATCCTATTTCCTCTGTATTGACTTCCAGTCTCTCGGGGAACATTCAAGGTGTTGGTTATGACTTACAAAGCCCTAAATCGTACAGAACCTGCCTGCTTCCAACACAAAACTGTCCATCAATTAAAATCCTGATCTGAGACCCTTTTCAGGATGCACCCAAGAGAGGCCCTTTTCTATGGCGGTGCCAAGGTTGTGAAATTCCCTCTCCTGAGATGTTTGCATAGAGTCATCATTATTGTCTTTTAGATGCCAGACTGCATCCAGCCTGTTTACCCATGCTTTTAATAATATCGATTGTTTCAATCTGCTTATTAGGTGTTTGCTGGTGCTTTTGATTTTTCTGTTTTGAACTAAAACTGGATACAGCCCAATTTATATCTGATATTAGTCATACTCAGGGTAGACCCACTGAAATTAATGGGCATAACTAATTGAGGTCCATTAATTTCACTGGACTTTCTCTAAGTAGAACTTAGTTGGACACAGTTCATTGAGTTGTTTGTCTTCTAGGGTTTCTATGTTATTTTATTTGTTTTGATTGTAAGCCAGCCTGGGGGGGGGGTTAAGGCCAGTGAATTAAACAACAAAAACTACTGTCACCACTTACCTTACAGTGCAGGAATAAAATGTAGATGGGACGGATGCTTTCCAGTTTAGTATTTCAAAGATTTAAGAATCTTTAAAATTTAAGATTTAAGAATTCTTAGGAAAAAGAAACCAAACGCACAGTTATAAGATGGGGGATACTTGGCTCAGCAATACAACATGTGAGAAGGATCTTGTAATTGTCGTTGATCACAAGCTGAATATGAGCCAACAGTGTGATGTGGCTGCAAAAAAGGCAAATGCTATATTAGGCTGCATTAACAGAAGTATAGGTTCCAAATCTGGTGAAGTATTACTTCCCCTCTATCCAGCACTGGTTAGGCCTCATCTTGAATACTGCATCCAGTTCTGGTCTCCGCACTTCAAGAAGGATGCAGACAAACTGGAACAGGTTCAGAGGAGGGCAACAAGGATGATCAGGAGACTGGAAACAAAGCCCTATGAGGAGAGACTGGGCATGTTTAGCCTGGAGAAGAGAAGACTGAGGGGAGATATGATAGCACTCTTCAAGTACATGAAAGGTTGTCACATAGAGGAGGGCCGGGATCTCTTCTCGATCGTCCCAGAGTGCAGGACACAGAATAATGGGCTCAAGTTGCAGGAAGCCAGATTTCGACTGGACACCAGGAAAAACTTCCTAACTGTTAGAGCCATACGACAATGGAACCAATTACCTAGAGAGGTAGTGGGCTCTCCGATACTGGAGGCGTTCAAGAGGCAGCTGGATAGCCATCTGTCAGGAATGCTTTGATTTGGATTCCTGCATTGAGCAAGGGGTTGGACTTGATGGCCTTATAGGCCCCTTCCAACTCTACTATTCTATGATTCTATGATCTTCTTTTTCTGCTTTTATGAACTGTGTTAGAGCACCAAAGAGAATCAGCTGTGGAAGCTGCAGGGGAAATGTCTTTTAAGGATAGACAAATGGTTCTCTGAAAATCTTGACTGTGTAATGACTTTTTTATGGTTTTGTGTAATGCCAGATGGTTGCAGTTTGTCAGCATGGCCTTAACATTTTATGGGCTGAAATCCGTGTTCAGTAACTAAAGTCAGGCACTTTCAGAGCATTTGTTCTTTCAAGACCATATTTGTTTATTTTTTAATAAAAGTTTGTTTAATCTTTTTTATTATTTATAACAGTTTTGATGGTCTGAGGTCTTAAACGGTTTAAACATTTGTGGAAAACTTTGTTTCTCACCAGTGGGGAGGACTTGCAAGAATGTAAATGTGAACAAAGTTCCAGGGTTCAAACAGCTTTCCATCTTCGGATAAGTTTCTGTTGAAGGGTTGCCTTTTAGCTCCAATCAAACTACATGCTGTCAACTTCGTGGACCAGTTTTATTAGCATTCTGTGATGTGGGTGTGGTACTCAGACAACACTTGTGGCACTGGTCAAATAACTATTCCTAAACAACTGGCAAGTATTTTGAACCATATTGCTCATATCAGAACATTATTGTTATTATTATTATTTATAAAGGTCCTAAAATTTCATAAGCTCTGCGCATAGATTAAAAACAAGGCAGTCCCTGCCCACAGGCTTACCATCTAAAAGGCATGATACAAAAGGAAGTGGGAGTAATGAGGATGAAGAGGAAATTGAGCAAACTCAGGTGCCAGTTGTTCAAGATACGTCATTCTTATAACAACCAGCTTGAATGGAAACAGTTCACGGAGGGGAGGGGACCAAATGGCATCATCTGAGCTGATGGAGTGGGCCCTGCTGTCCCATTTCTCCTCCTGCTGCAATCTGGTGGAATGGCTTGGCTTGGATATGACTTGGCTTTTTGGTATAATTAATCAAATGGTGTTGGCAAGGTGGTTAGGGAAGCTGCTGAGCATTTTTACTAGGAAGGAGAGAAAAGTCACTTATTGTGTGTGTATGAGGGACTGGGGCTTTACCCTTTAGAATCCCAAAGGGTTTCATCTTACAGACCCTCATGCTTGATAAGTGTATGTATGAGATTGTGAAGAGTTTTGAATTCTTTTCTTTCATCTACCTTCACTCGTGCAGTCACAGATAGAGATGCGATCCACTGGCTGGTGCCGCTTCAAAAGCATTCCATTGACCCAACAGGCCAATCAACAATCAAACTGAGTTCTTTCTTTGTTCGCTACCTGAAGCTTTTACCAGTCCAATTTTTCTCTCTCAAAAATATCAATATTAATATTAATTGATATTGATATTAATATCAATATTTTGAAACTAAATATTGACAATATTCAATATTTTGAAACTAAATATTAATATTTTAAAAGGAACTATTAATGAAGGAAAGGAAAATGGCTTTGCCACCTCCTCCCCATCCCCTGTGACTGAAGCTGGTCAGTGTTCACTTTAGCAAGCAGAGACCGGCTGCAGGGCCAGCCCAAGAGGTCAGCCAGGTCAGGCCCTGGCTGAGGGCCCCTGCGGCTCAGGGCCCTTTCTTAGGGTGGGAGGATAGCGTTCCCAATCCGCAGCAGCGTTGGCTCCCAACCCTGCCGCAGATAGCAGAGAGGGAGCTCCCAGGCACCCCCTCCCAATACAGACTGTGCAGGCTTCAATAAGTCTGCACGCATGCCCCACCTACCTCTCCTGTTGCCAGGAATGCAGTGTGCAGTGTGCCCACATGCCTGCCATCAAACAAGATAGTAGCGGAGGCTTCCCTAAGGGGCTGACGCCCCCGCCACCATCTTGGTTGATGGTGTCCACGCACACACAGTGTGTAAGCAGTTAACGTAAGGCAATGGGAGAGGTACGTGGGGCCTTGATCAACCAGCCAAACCCTCCAATAAAGATAAAAACAGTCACTTAAGAGTGTAAAGATGATAGACTAAATATAATTTCTTACATTGGTAAGTCAATAGAATCATGGACATAACTAATTTAAATCCGTTGACTTCAGTGAGTCTACTCCAAGTATGACTTAGTCAGATACAACACATTCTTGTTGTTTTGTATTTTAAACTTTATATTATAATAAGGTATAATTGTATTTTTTAAGTTTGCATTTTGTTCACTGCCTTGGGTGGACTTGGTCTAGAAAGGCGACTTACATGCATTTAAATAAATAAATTTGGGGTTCACACAGAGGCACGGTTCATGCATAGCACTAACCCAACCCATGGCTTAGTGCAAATGAGCAGATGCGCAGGCTCCTGGAGAGGAGGTCGTGGCTGCTTTGCTTCTCCTTTGGTTATTCTGCTGCTGCTCTGAGCTATGTCATAGTTTGGCTTAGCATGCCATCTTAATCTGGCCTTGTAGTTTAGCTCTCTTTAGATAAACATGAACTGTAACCAAGGTTTGGCCTATGGTTTACAGCTTCCAGTTTGTCTGAGAGGTCAAAGCCACAAGCCCAGGTTTGGACGACACGCTAAACTAAACAATGGCTTAGTGCAGCAGCAGAATGACCAGAGGAAGAGCAAAGTGGCCACGCACTCCTTTCCAGGAGCCTGCACCTTTGCTCATTCACATTAAGTCATGGTTTGGCTTAGTGCTACATGCAAATGAGGTTGGCGAAATTGTGATTCCAAGACTGGAAAATAGACAGATTTCCAACACTCGCCCTCTTAAATGTTTCATTATATTTCAAAGCTGATGCCAAAAAATTCAGGGAAAACAGATTGTCCAAAATGGTATCCGTAGTCGTACCCTAGCCCTTGTTAAAATAACAGTTTGTGTGGGAGACATGATGACATTTCATCCTACCTTTTAATTATCTGAAGCCTGAATTGGAAAAATTATTGAAGAACCAGTGGTGGTGTCTGATGGTGGGGGAAACCTAGCAGAGCTGTGCCAATAGAAATACTGCAGCCTTCCAATAAAATGACAATATTTTCTGGCAAAAGTCCAAACTGTCTTTGACAAAGATTCCAAAGCACATTATTGACAATAAAACCTATACCTTTTGTCCCCCTAAGAAGGAGAGGGCCCTCTTTCCCTTACAGGTCAAGGTTTCTACAGAGTTACTGCTGATATTTGCTGGTCATGCCATAATTGTTGTTTTATTATTGGTAGACAATAATTATAGTGATATTTTTTGTCAAACCGGAGTTTTACAGTTGTGTAGAAATATATTCTTCCTACAAAATGTCAGGGATGAAGAACAAGGAAATAGAGGACTGTGCAACCCTTCCCTGACTGGATGTCTGTCTTCCAGATGTTTTGGACTCTATGCTGGCTAGGGCTGATGGGAGTTGTAGTCCAAAACATCTGGAGGGCACCACTGTATTGCACAGTGAGCATAGCTGTCCACCCCCAAACCAAGGACAAACATATTTTTAAAATACCTATAAATGGAAGTTTATCTTATATTGCTACACTGATGGCAAAAAAGTATTCTGGATATTTTGCTGCATTGTGATGTAGGACTTCCATGATTGGCTCTGCCAAGTTTTTTTAATGTTTAAAATAGCACTTGTGGGATCCTTTGATTTTGATCAGATTAACATTGGTGATAATCCCTCCCCCCCTCCACAAATGCCATTATCTCAACTACAGCTCTTATGTCCAGTGGAGGAAAAAGACAGAAAGTAATAGTTAACTGTCTTTTTTTTATCATCAGAGCAAATAGCTGGGGGGTGATTTGGATGGGGGAAGGCATGGGTAATTCACAACACTGCTTCCATTGTGCACTGTCCAGAACGCCAGTCCAGCCATCCCATCTGTGCCTTAGCTTTGGGGAGCGCTGACAGTGTTATGAGGCAGAGTTCACATCCCGAGTCTCAGAGGAGAATGTCCTATTTTCAGAATTTTCTTGCAATTGTGATGAGTTGGAATGCATGTGAACTATATTTCTGGTTCCTGTGAGCTGTTGGAAGTACTGTAGCAGTTTTGATAATCCCCATCAGTGTATGCATCAGCAAAGTTCAAGTTCCCTTATTTATAAATGAACCCATCCCTTCACTGAGGTCATTCTAAGAGGACCTTCTGTTTTCTGGGGCGTGCCTGCTGCTGGCTGCATCAAACAGGGTCTTCTCAGTAGTGGCATCAAGACTGTAAAGCTCCCTTTCAAGATAGCTTTGCTGAGCTCCCTCATTATTAGGATTCAAGTGGCAACTCAAAATGCTGCTGCTTCAGAGAGGTTTTGGATTAAATTGAATGTTTATTTGCTCTGCTGCCTCTTATGGCTTCATCACAGGTGTGGGGAACCATTGGCCCTCCAGATGTTGTTGAACTACAACTCCCATCAGCTCCAGCAAATATGGACAATAGCCAGGAATTATGGCAGTTGTAGTTCAGCAATATCTGGAAGGCCAAAGGTCCCCCACACCCGCTTTATTGCTATGTTGAATGTAGCTTTATTGCTTGTTTCTTACTGTTCTGTTGTTTTTATTCTGATTTACTTTATTGTTTTATTATCCTTTTAGAATCCTTGTGGGTGTCTCTGAGAAAGAAAGGCAGGATAGAAATGTTTTAAAACAAACAAACAAATATACAAAATGATTCTCATGTTATTTAGCCAAAGACTTAATATTGTGCAGCAGATCATTCTCATCAAGTCTGGACTAGATTAAGCAAGTTGATAAGCATGCTGTGTCTCTTCTGCTAGGATGACGGTTTGCACTAAAATCCTCTGTAGCTCAGAACACAGTGTCTGTTTCTTTACTACTGTGGAGCATTGTCTGGATTTGGCTCCCCACCATAAGATGAGAAAGGTAGCTATTGAAACTCCAGAACATTTTAAATGGAGGACCATTCTGGTCTGAGGCATATCAACAGATGAAACCCACCCACCCACCCCAGTCAAGGTGAGGAGTATCCAAGGCTGGCCAAGTTATTTTGGAACCTTAAACAGAATATTCTACAATCATCTGTCCCTGGGAGTAAATACAACACAATAAAATGTAAAACTAACCATTTATTGCCTGTCTATGATATCCTCTTCAATGGCCACCTGAGGCTTGCAGGGGAACGGGTAGCATCTGGTAAAGTCAAATCAGAGAAAGCAAAGTCAGGTCAAGCAGGTAAAGCCTAGACGAGGTCAGCAAAGTCAAGTCATGGCTGGCAACGGCAGGTCAAGGCAGGGAAACTCTGGTCAGAAGCTGTCTTATGCAGAGGGTAGAGGCCTGGAGAGCTCCAAGTGAGCCCTAGTGGCTGACATTCTCTTCTACTAAGGTTCTGCAGGGAGATGTTGTCCCAGCAGGGAGCTGAAGACTTGTGTAGGCTTACAAGACCCGTAACATGGTTATGTCCAGTTACCTAGACTTGCTGGCTGGATTGTTAAAGGGCCCTCACCTGATTTTGCAATCTTCGGCTAAGGAGGAGTACTGAGTCCAAGGATGATAGCACTGTCTCCCCAGCTAAGGAGGGTCTTGAATGTGAAGTCATCATTCTCCCCCTGAGGTCTGAGACTCATCAGAGAGCTCTGCCACACACACAAGATTTCAGGGTTGGGAGTCATGAACCATAACACTTAAACCCAGCTGCCTCACTCTACCTGGTGGTAGGCCCAGTGCGTAGAACAGAGGACTGATATCACACTAATTACCTTATTGAAAATCCAAGCACAGGAAACAATGTACACTCCATGTAAATATGGTGGAAAACTAGAAGTTGTGATGAAAGATTCATGTGCTTTAGCATGACCCTCCCCACATAATTCAATTTCACATATAAATATTAGAAATCAAAGGGGCAGTTCTGGCATTTGGAAAAGGTAGTCTCTCTGTAGTTTTTTTTTTTTTTTTTTAATGTCTTTTGTTCACTAAATTTAAATACATTATTACACTAATTATTATGTTACATTAATTCAAATACAAATTACATTATTGCTTAAAGCTCTCAATATCTGCACGACTGCCACCTACCCTACAGGCCTTCTTGGATGAAGATCAGCAGAGGGAGTCCTCTTGGTAGTTCCACCACCCTGAGAAGTTTGGGGAGAGGCTTTCTCTGTGGCAGCCCCTAAGCTGTGAAATTCCTTCCCCGCAGCAGTGCATTTGGCACCTTTGTTGTGCAGCTGTTGTTGTATGCTCTTTACCCTGGCCTATGACACCTGAGATACTGTTTATTTTTTAGGACCCACCCTATGCTCTTGACTGTCATTTGCTTTAACAGTTTTAATACTGTACTTTTAAACTGCTGTAATACACCCAGGGGTCTCATAGTGAACGGCAAGTAAGAAATCTCATAAATAATAATACTGGTTTTAAGAGAAGCTGGAGTATGGCTAGTTAACACTTGTAGGCATTCTAAAAAAAAAAGTCTGTCTTTTAATTAGCGGCTGTATTGCGGCTTTCACTCCATAAGTTATTATGGGAGTGCAGTAACCAGTGCTTGCAAGGATGTTTCAGGTTTTCAGAGCTTTCTGAACTCTGAGGGATTTTATGTTCCTTGATGGTGTGTGGTACTGCCTCTTTCCCCTTGAGATCCTCCTAGGCAGTTTTGCATTTATATTCTATCTAAAATACAGAAACCCAAACAATCCTCCGTTGCTATTTACGAAGTGAGCAATCCACCAAATACTGCAACATGATTCCAGTTTCTCTTCATCTCAGCAGGGTTTGCACAGCAGCCCCTTTGAAGCACTAAAACACATGGAAATTTTGCAGCTACATTTATGTGCCTATAGATGTTGAAGTGCTTTCCTGTTTGAAACAAAATTACAGGCCCTGAGTACAAAAATGGTTGTAGCTGTCTAGCAAACATATCAGCACAGGTTTTGTTTTTCAGATGTGTGTGTTTGTGTGATTCTGTAAATTAAATACTGATAATTTTGTGTAATGCAATGGATATAAAAGCACATGATCTCCACTGGACTATGCAATTTGCAACTTTTAGCAGCAGCAGCCTGTGACTGGTACTTTGGCACCTACCTTAGAGAGAGCCAGTGTAGTATAGTGGTTAGAGTGTTGGACTAGGACCTGGAAGACCAGAGTTTGAATTCCCACTCAGCCATGAAGCTCACTGGGTGACCATGGCCCAGTAGCTGCTTCTCAGCCTGACCTACCTCACAGCTGTGGGGATTAAATGAGGAGGGGGAGAACCACGTACATTACCTTCAGCTCCTTGGAGAAAAGATGAGATATACATGCAACAAATCAAATGAATAAGTAAATAATACCTTGCTCACCTCTCCTGCGTCCAAATCTACATTTGCTTTCTCTGCTTACGTCCAATGGAAAACATTAATAAAAGTAACTTCCAACAGAAAAAGTGGAAGCTTTTGTAAGTCAAATGAAGGGGCAGTATATGGCCCATTTGATATGGGCTACTTTTACCAATGTTTGACCACAGTCGGGCACTCATTGTAATAAACTCTTCATCAGAGAGATGGAAGTACCCATTCTTTGCAAAGCAAAAAGTAAAGGAGAAGAAGAAAATACAAATTTTGTTTGGATGCAAACAAAGCTTTGAAAACGCTGTTTTTGATACACAAAATGAATGTCATTGGTTGAGTTTTGGTGATAGTTAAATATAAAACAGTTGGAACAATGTGGGACAATAATGATTTAAGTACCTTCTAGGTGTTTCTGGAGCCTTTTATTGTAATTTTATGTACATTTTGTGTATGAAACCTTTTGCAAGATAATTGTGGTGCTAGAGGCAGAAATACAGAGGAAACTTTTTTTAGGCTATTGAATCATAGTGTTGAAATAAAGAAGAAAATGCATTAAAAATAAAGTCAAATTTATACTTGGGTTCTGCCAAAAATGGACAGTAGCATCCTCCTCTAATATAATGCGGTTTTTTCACTGCATTTGGTTTATTTGTAGTAAGCTATATTTTACGGTAGTATTTCTTTTCCTTTTAAAAGTACTCAGGGTTTAAAATAATCTGCATGAGAGAAAAAATAATTTTATTTTGAATTCATGTGTGGACAGTATTCTTTGGTTATATGAAAGTCAGGCTTTTATTTGGAGGGGGAGTTTTGTAAGAAAATTATCTGAAATCACATTAAGTAGAGGGGGAAGGAGGAAATGACGAGGGTGTTGTAGATATGAGATATTTTGACAGGCATTTGTTATCATTGCCAGCTTCATCTGGGACAGCTAGTACTTGCCATTCATAAAGCAACCCGTTATTAACTTATGGCACTCACTACATGTAGTTATGGTCACAAGTTTATACAAATGTGTGAAGGTATTATCTATGACAGTGAAATGCAGGTTGCAGTAGGAAGGGCAGACAACAAGGGGAGAGCTCTTGCTTTTGTGGTATGCTATAGGCTTTCTGGGAGCATCAACCTGGCCATGTTAGAAGTAGGATGTTGAACTATATGGACCATTGATCTGATCCAGGGGGAAGCCAGTGTGGTGCCCTCCAGAAGTTGTTAGACTATCACTTCTTTAATCTCTGATTATTGACCATGCTGGTTGGAATTGGTGGGATGTGAGCAGGGACTTTGAACCATGGGTCCTAGCCCAACACACTGTTCAATAAATCAGTGTTATTTGCTTAATCAAAAGCCATAACAACCTGAGTCGGGGGAAAAGGTAGCCATTTGGAAGCATATACAATGAAGAGGCACACGTGTCACCTGGTCAGTCTTCAGTATGGTGAGATGTACTGTATATCTATTTAAATTATAGCATTTGTGTCTATACATTTAAATTGATATATGCAAATTTTTGTGATTTTTTTTGTCATGCATAATTGACCGCCCTAACCCTATACATGTAACAAATCAAGAAATAGTTCACTCTGACTCTTAAGCAGGTCATTAAGGAGTTTGTGATTCCACATCTAGGACATCCTTGCCAACTTCATGTTACTCAGAGCAAGGCTACAACCCAGCTGATCAAAACATGGTGTTCTATGGGGAAGGTAAAAGCTGACTGTATCAGGAACTCATTGAGAATTGCTGTCATAGAGGAGTGGTTTCTTTCCTGGGACCTATCACACATTTCCATATGTATGCCTGGATTTCTGTGCATATGGCGCTGGGTTGCAGTCAAATAATCTTTTTTTTTTTTTTTTAGCTAGATCTCCTAAAAGCCTTTGGTGAAGGAAACCAGAAGTTGTCATTTCTGTTGGGACTTGGTCTAAGAAGTGGTTAAGTTTTAATTAATTCATTTTTTTAAGAGCAGTTCTTGGTCAGAAGAAAGCCTGGTTATGTTTTAAACACAATGTTCTTTATCTTTGCTCTTGATCAAAACTAAAGTGAATCCAGCACAGGAACATTCAGTGCTGTTTTTTTGCATGTACAAATAGCAACAAACGTCATATTGGAACATAGTATTTGAAGTTCAATATCTTTTTTTTTAAGTCCTGAACTAATTTGTTGATCAACATGCAATGAATATGTGGATTTAAGTAAATGAAGTATAAATGAATAATCAATTTCAATTCAAAGTACTGCCTGAAGGAATCTTAATTAGCTTTCCTTAGAAAAAGCAACAAGTCTCAAAGCTTACTAACAATTCTTTTCAGTTGTGCAACTGCACAAGGAGTGAGCAAATCTATATTCATTCCTTTGATTTCAGTAACAGATGTGTTCTGCTGTGCTAGCCTTTTGAGCGTCATTTGTTGTTAAAAACTACCTTGAAATATCCTGCTTTTTCGTTTCTGCAGAAGTATGCATAGTGTACAAAGAGACTAGGGAGAAAAAGTAAGCCCTGTGGCAGGCCTGAGCACAAGGTACATTGGGATCTGCTGGTAGGTTTCTGAATGATGTGAAGTAGATAATCAGGAATTTCTAATGACTTAACACTGGCAAAAACAAAAAGGACTGTGAACTCAGTTCAATTCTGGTACTTAGAACAAATTCCTGGGCTCAGAATTTTTTAATGCAAAGTATGCCTTTTGCTTCTGGCTCTGGTTGGTGGCTCTCAGAGTTCTAGTAAAAACAAAGTAGATCCCTGAAGCCAAGTAGATCCCACAACCTGCTCTGATGTAGGAGAAACAGGAAGCCCCAACTTCTGAAAGTCTACTAGAAAAAAATAATAAAGTTAAAATTTAAAAGAAGTCTCAGAATGTTTGTGTGATTGCTTATGCTCTCCCACCTCCTTAAATTTTCATTTCATTTTATTGTTTTTATCAAAGCTCCATTGATTGCCATGGTTTAATTTCATTTAACTTTTTTTTAAATTAAAATACTGCACATCAATAGAACTCCACCTGAGAGCCAGCACACCATAGCACAAGGGTTCCAGCACTTTAAAGAGGGGCAAACCATTGAAAAGGCACCCCAAGCATCTGGCAGGTCAAATTAATTTATATCCCACCTTTCCTCCCAGAAGGAGCCCATGGCTGCAAACAAAAACACTACAAACACTCTAAAACATCTTAAAAACAAAAGACATTAAAACATATTAAAACAAATGTCTTTAAAAACGCCTTCAAAAGCAATTCCAACACAGACACAGATAACACAGTGGTGGCAAATCAGCTGTCAGCACACTTGGAGGAAACGGATTATTTGGATCCATACCAATCGGGTTTCAGGACTGGACATGGTACTGAAACAGCCTTGGTCGCTTTGGTTGATGATATGAGGAGGGCTATGGATAGGGGAGAATTCACCTTCCTTGTCCTCCTGGATCTCTCAGCGGCTTTTGATACCGTTGACCACGGTATCCTGTTAGATCGCCTGGGAGGGTTGGGAATAGGAGGCACTGTTTTACAGTGGTTCCGTTCCTTTCTCTCTGACAGGCATCAACAGGTAGCATTGGGGGATGAGATTTCAGACCCTTGGCCTCTCACTTGTGGAGTGCCACAGGGTTCTATTCTCTCTCCCATGTTATTTAACATCTATTTAAAACCGCTGGGTGGTATCATCAGGAGATTTGTGCTGCGGTGTCACCAATATGCTGATGACACGCAGCTCTATCTCTCGTTTAAATCTTCACCGGAGTTGGCTGTAGAGACCTTATCCAAGTGCCTGGAATCCGTGAGTGGATGGATGGGAAGAAACAGGCTGAAGCTCAATCCTGATAAAACCGAGGTACTGCTTGTGGGTGACAGGGGAAAGTTGGGTATTGTTGACCTGGAACTCAATGGGGTAAGATTGCCCCTGAAGGATCAGGTCCGCAGCCTTGGGGTTATTCTTGACTCCAAGCTGTCCATGGAGGCTCAGATTTCGGCAGTGAGCCGGGCAGCTTGGTATCAGTTACACCTGATACGGAGGCTGCAACCCTACCTCCCTGCTCATCAGCTCCCACTGGTAGTGCATGCACTGGTCACCTCTCGACTGGACTACTGCAATGCGCTCTACGTGGGGCTACCCTTGAAAACGACCCGGAAACTACAGCTGGTACAAAATGCGGCGGCCCGTTTACTTACAAATAGCCGCCACCGTGATCACATTACGCCGGTGTTAGTTCATCTACACTGGCTTCCAGTTGCTTTCCGGGCCCAATTCAAGGTGTTGGTATTAACCTTTAAAGCCCTATACGGTCTCGGCCCAGTTTACCTGAAGGAGCACCTCCAGTACCACCAACTTAGCCGCCCGACCAGATCAGCCACGCAGGGCCTTCTCTCAGTACCACCAACGAAAACAGCTAGGTTGGTGGGAACTAGGGAGAGGGCATTTTCAGTGGTGGCCCCCACTCTGGAACTCCCTCCCGTTCGATCTTCGACATGCCCCTTCCCTGGATGCATTTCGCTGAGCATTAAAAACCTGGCTCTTTGGACAGGCCTTCGGGACCTCCGGGGTGGGCTAAGCTTTTATCACTATTACTGAATGCCCGTTGTTTACATACTGTTTTATGCTGTAATTTAATCCTTTATTGTCGACTGTATTGTATTGCTATGTATTTTAAATCGTATTTTAAATTGTATTTTACTGGAATTTAATTGTGTACGTCGCCTAGAGTGGCCTTGGCCAGATAGGCGACACAAAAAATAAATTATTATTATTATTATTATAACGTGCTCAAAGGAGGGGGGCGGGGAACCTCAAACAAAGTACCCCCTACATTTGGCAGGCATAAGAACCTGAGTAAGCAAGGAGAGACCTTCTGGGTCATGCCAAGGTAAGTTGGCTAGTTGCCAAAAAAGAGGACCTCCATCTGTATATGGCAGTTTATATGTTCAGATGCAAATTTAGAACTAATTTCTATAATTCAAATCAAAATTCAGTACATCTTACCATAGCGGGAAAGGCAACAAGTGACTTTGTTTCCTCAGTCTGTTGAACAGGCGCTGCTAACTGTTGAATTTCAAGGCTCCTCCTCTCTTTCCCCCGTTTTTTTATTTTTAAAACAGACTTGGGCTGGATAACCCTCAAGCAAAGGGCATCTTGAAACAGAGGATTGTTCTCTGACAGCCCTTGAAAATAGAGGATGATCTGTAGAGTAGGACATGTTGCCACCCTGGACCAAAGGCCTGTAGCTCAGTGGTAGAGTATGTGTTTTGTATGCAGGGGGACCCGACTTTCATCCTTGGCATCTCTGGGTAGGGCTGGGAGAAATCCCTGCCTGAAACCTTGGAGAGCCACTCCCAGTCATTGTAGATAATACTGAGCCAGATGGACCAGTGGCCCAATTCAGTAAAAGGCAACTTCCTGTGTTTCCTGCATTCCTACCTAGTCCACCTTTCTCTTCTCACAGTGGCCAGCTAGATGCCAGTGGGAAACCCACAAGCAGGGCATGAGCACAGCAATACTTGTGCTCCCCAGCACTTGGTACTCAGTTCTCTGATACTGTAATTAATATACAGCAATCATGTCTATTAATGCATAGCCATTATGACTGCCTCTGATACAGGAGTATATAATAGTATAGTATGTAGATTGCCATATCATCCACAAATTTGTCCAATCCCCTTTTAAGCTCATACAGATTGGTGGCCTATCACCATATTGTGCTGTAGCAAATTCCATAGTTTTAACTATGTGTGCAGTGGAGGAGAAGCTGATCTTCTCTTCTGGCACAATCAGACTCCCGCGCTCCAGCTGATCGCACTGGAAGAGGGAAGATCAGCTGTAGCGAGCTACAGCTGATCTTCTCCTCCTGCGTGATCAGACCCCCCACGCTACAGCTGATCTTCTCTTCCTGCAAGATCAGACCCCCACACTACAGCTGATCTTCTCCTCCTGCGTGATCAGACCCCCCACGCTACAGCTGATCTTCTCTTCCTGCGTGATCAGACCCCCCACGCTACAGCTGATCTTCTCTTCCTGCAAGATCAGACCCCCCACGCTACAGCTGATCTTCTCTTCCTGCGTGATCAGACCCCCCACGCTACAGCTGATCTTCTCTTCCTGCAAGATCAGACCCCCCACGCTACAGCTGATCTTCTCTTCCTGCGCGATCAGACCCCCCACGCTACAGCTGATCTTCTCCTCCTGCGTGATCAGACCCCCCACGCTACAGCTGATCTTCTCCTCCTGCGTGATCAGACCCCCCACGCTACAGCTGATCTTCTCCTCCTGCGTGATCAGACCCCCACGCTACAGCTGATCTTCTCTTCCTGCAAGATCAGACCCCCCACGCTACAGCTGATCTTCTCTTCCTGCGCGATCAGACCCCCCACGCTACAGCTGATCTTCTCCTCCTGCGTGATCAGACCCCCCACGCTACAGCTGATCTTCTCTTCCTGCAAGATCAGACCCCCACACTACAGCTGATCTTCTCCTCCTGCGTGATCAGACCCCCACGCTACAGCTGATCTTCTCCTCCTGCGTGATCAGACCCCCACGCTACAGCTGATCTTCTCTTCCTGCAAGATCAGACCCCCCACGCTACAGCTGATCTTCTCTTCCTGCGCGATCAGACCCCCCACGCTACAGCTGATCTTCTCCTCCTGCGTGATCAGACCCCCCACGCTACAGCTGATCTTCTCCTCCTGCGTGATCAGACCCCCCACGCTACAGCTGATCTTCTCCTCCTGCGTGATCAGACCCCCCACGCTACAGCTGATCTTCTCTTCCTGCAAGATCAGACCCCCCACGCTACAGCTGATCTTCTCCTCCTGCGTGATCAGACCCCCACACTACAGCTGATCTTCTCCTCCTGCGTGATCAGACCCCCACACTACAGCTGATCTTCTCCTCCTGCGTGATCAGACCCCCACACTACAGCTGATCCTGCCGGAGGAGGGGAAGATCAGCTGTAGTCCACTACAGCTGATCTTCTCCTCCGGCGCGATCAGCGGGTTAGGTTCCAGACCCCCGCACTACAGCTGATCCGCTTTTGGGCGATTTTCGCTTTTCTGCGGGGGTCTGGAACCTAACCTGCCGTATGAGTGGGGCACTACTGTACATTATAATGTTATTTCCAAGAAGCTCAGGACAAAATGTATGGAGTTTCCATATGGCAGCCTCCCTGAACCTGATGCCCTCCAGATATTTTGGACTACAGCCTCCATCTAGACTTGCTTAATTTCATAACTAGACCTGTGTTGTGGGGAGGGGAGAGGAGGGATGGAAGTGGGAATTGTGCAACTTCATGTATTATTGTATTCAAAACAGGGTAAAATACAGGAATAGCACAAGTCTTTTATTAAATAGGTATTCCTCTGTTTTAATTGTACTGGTTCCTAGTTTTGCTGCTCCATATTACATTTTAACAGAGCTCTTGTCCCTTTGCAGATTTATTTTAAGCCTTGACTATATGGAGGCTGCCACTTAAACACTTCACTTTGATGGTGGCCGCATTACAAGGCCACTTTCAGAAGGAATCTTTTTGTGAGTATAAGCAACATGAAATCACAATTTTGTATCTACATTGCTCAATGACTCTAAAGCCATTTATTTTGGCAAGATGAGGAATTAAGAGAATTGCAGTACTAGGCTCTGCTCTATCTCATCTTAAATTCACTAGGTCTTGGAATGCTGCAGCCTTTTTATTTATTTATATATTTATTAAATTTATTAGTCACACATCTGGCTGGCTGTCCAGCCACTCTGGGCGACGTACAAAATAAAAACATACAAATACATTAAAACATTAAAAATTTCAACAACAATAATAAAACCTAACCCACCCCAAAAGCCTGCCTGAAGAGCCAGGTCTTCAAGGCCCGGCGGAAGCTCATCATAGAGGGGGCATGGCGGAGATCATTTGGGAGGGAATTCCACAAAGTAGGGGCCACAATTGAAAAAGCCCTCTCCCTAGTTCTCACCCGTCTAGCTGTTTTAATTGGTGGGATAGAGAGAAGGCCTTTTGAGGCTGATCTTGTTGAGCAGCATCCCTGATTATGCTGGAGGCGCTCCTTCAGATAGACTGGGCCAAAACCGTATAGGGTTTTAAAGGTCAGAACCAACACCTTGAATTGGGCCTGGAAAACAACCGGTAACCAGTGCAACTCCTTCAGCACTGGAGTGATGTGATCTCGGCAGCGGCTGCCTTTAATCAGGCGAGCCGCCGCATTCTGTACCAGTTGCAGTTTCCGGACCGTTTTCAAGGGTAACCCCACATAGAGCGCATTACAGTAGTCTAGGTGAGAGGAGACCACGGCATGTACCACTGATAGGAGCAGATGGTTGGGAACGTAGGGGCGCAGCCTCCGTATCAGATGGAGTTGATACAGCGCCGCCCGGCTCACAGCCGAGACCTGAGCTTCCATGGACAGCTGGGAGTCAAGAATGACCCCCAGGCTACGGACCTGGTCTTTCAGGGATAATTGTACCCCACTGAGCACCAGGTCAACATCCCCCAACATTCCCTTGTCTCCCACAAACAGTACCTTGGTTTTGTCAGGGTTCAGCTTCAGCTTATTCCTTCCCATCCAGCCACTCACCAACTCCAGGCACTTGGACAGGGTTTCTACAGCCAACCTCCGTGAAGATTTGAATGAGAGATAGAGCTGTATGTCATCGGCATACTGGTGACACTGCAGCCCAAATCTTCTGATGATAGCCCCCAGCAGCTTTATATAGATGTTGAACAGCATCGGGGAGAGGATGGAGCCCTGTGGCACCCCACAAGTGAGAGGCCAAGGATCCGAAACCTCATCCCCCAATGATACTCTCTGGTACCTACCAGAAAGGAAGGAACGGAACCACTGCAATACAGTGCTTCCTATGCCTAACCTCTTCAGGCGGTCCAGAAGGATACCAGGAGGACAAGGAAGGGCAGTCAAAATGATAAGGAGGTTATCCTTGAAGAAAGGAACAGCCTTTGAGGCTGTTTTGCAAAATTTAAAAAAATTAAAAATGACATTATAGTGTCCCTGATTAGTCATTCCCATAATCTTAACTAAGCTCTTCAACCTTTCTGCTTTTGAAAGGTGTGAAATGAACCACGACTGAACACTGTATACTGGGTGGGGAACCTTTTTAGCCAAGTGGGCTAGATCTTTGCCTCCCCCCACCCCTGTGGACCAACTTTTATTAGGTGGGTGAAACCACCATCAAACATTTGACATCATAATGGTGATTGATACCTGTCAAAGCACAGCACTTCGTGCAGCAATTCCCAAATGTCCCACAACCTGCTGACTGTCAGGCATTTGGGAAGTGCTCCGTAAGGTACTTTGGAAGCCCTGTGCAGCGCTTCCCTGGTGCCAAGTATGGGGCTTGCAAAGTGCTTTGTGTAGTGCTTCCAAAGCACCCGACAATCAGCTGGTGGCAGTCACTTCCAGTCACAGCCGCACACCCCTGCCCTACACCTGAGATCAACTATGACCTCAGGTGTAGGGCAGGTTAAGAGTGGGGCTTGGCCAAACAGCCTCACGGGCCAAATATGGCCCATAGGCCAGAGGTTCTCCACCTCAGCTCTACAGGTAAACGTTCCAGAGACTGAATGGATGGCATTGTATTTGCTGGGGAGGGGGGAGAGACACAAACACAACCCCCCCACCTGAAATAAGCTCAAAATTGTGTGCTCTCTGTTGTGCCAGTCAACATGGAAATATTATGAAGGTTTCAAACTGATTGTCTCCTCAATGGGCAAATTTGACTGAAAGATCTATCGGGGAAGCAATATTCATGCATGCAAATATACCATTTGGAAAAATGACTGTTTTCAACGTATAGGTTTCTAGTTGTATTCTGTTTATAGAAGTTGCATTGCAATTGTAAGTGTCCATGACATTAATCTATATAAACTGTATCTGAACTGGCTGCACTCTTTTCAAAGTTGCTGGCCCTGTTCGTATGCCATGGTAAAACATGGTTTAGCAAGACAGGCAGGAGCAGAAAGGAGGGACCACAAATTTTGGTTTCCTCCATTTCCTTTTCAGTTCCCATGAGGCCGAGAGGAGAACTTCAGCTGCTTCCCTCCCCCTTTCTCTAAATCTCAGTTTGCTGTGTCATCAGGATCAGAGTTATTGCAAACTCTGGTTTATCACGAACTATGTTCGATTTCAAAAGAAGTCACTTCCAAATCATGAACTAACCAGAGAGTGACAAACATTGATTCCTGGTCTGGACAGCACAAACAACAGGCCAATATTCAAGGAGAATGAAAGTAAAAGTTGCGAAAGTTGTCCTCCTACCCACATGAAAGGATGAGAAGGAGTAAACTAGCCCAAGGCTCATCGTGACCCCTTGGCTCTTAGGTGCATCTCACTAAACCATGGATTAGCAACAGGTGAAGATAATCTGTGTCTGAACTGGAACTAACCAGGGAGCTTTTAAAAAATCCTTATGAACCTGAACTAGAACTAAACCATTAAAAAAATGATTTGGCTCTCCAATGAAGACACTAGGAATTCTCGCTGTTAATATTAGCATCCCCTAGTTATCAGTTAGTACACAAGCACTCATGATACTCCATTAATGGCAGTCTGCCAAGCTAGGCCCATCACCTTTTTATTACTGTTTTTGAGGCTGCTATTTCCGTATTGAAAGACTGTAGCCAGGAATGGATTTTTACTCTCTAAGATAAGGTACTGATAAAGGCTTCTTTGCAAGCTTCATGACAACACAGGGAGGAGAACTAATTGATGTTTAACTAGTGAAAGCTGGTGCATTCTAGAAGTTGATCGGTGATGTAGAGAATCATCCAGTGAATGTAGTTTGTTTAGAATAGATTCAAGCTTTAATTAATTATTCTATGCAATTAATCAATTAAAGCATTGCTAGATGATTAGGATCTCCTATAATCAGTGGAATAATGTATGCGCATATCTATGGCTGGGGACATGATTGACTGCCCTAGTTTTTATGTATGGGAAGGCTCACATGTTTTGCATTCAGAAAATCCAAGATTCTGTCTTTATCACCTTCAAGCAGGACTAGAAACATTTTCTCTTGGAAACCTTGGAGAGCCACTGCCAGTCATTGTGCAGACAATATTGAGCTAGATGAACCAATAACCTGATTTGGAATGAGGCAGTTTCCTAATGTGTTCCTATGATATCAAAACGTTTATTAAGTTTTAATTAAGAACACCATTGTATTAATACGGAAGGATTAATGTGTAGCCCAATAGTGGGTTCAGAATGTGTGTGTGTGTGTGTATGTGTTGTTGCTATACTAAAGAAAGAGAAAATAAATGATAGAGCAGCTATAAGGTATGCTACTTGCTTTCAAATTATCTGTCTTGTTTTCTGAATCAAATTCCTGTCCAATGATTCCCAATAATGAGAATGAACCTTATTAATATGCAGTGTGTGAATATGAAAAATAAAGGATCAGTACAATTGTTCAAAGGCCTATCCTTGAATGCTGGCAGCCATGAGAGGGTATCCCTGCTCTTGAAAACCTGAGTGGTTAACAGGAAAAACAGGGTTAACCTATCACTATGGATACCAACAAATATCACAAAGAAAAGTGAGTTTTATCAGCTGCTGTGTAACTCTTTTACCTGGTCTCACAAAGGCCATTCCTCCTGAGGATTTTTTTTAAAGTCCCAGTTGTTAAAATTTTGAACTAGATGAGTCATTGGCTTGATCTTATTATATTTGTCTGTTTGTATTCTAATCTGGGGAGCTACAGAGTCCCTGCCCCTGACGTAGACCTTTAGCTGCCTGGTGGCACACTGGAAAAGCTCCATGAATGGAAAGAGAAGCTCAGTAATGCTTATTTTATTTATTTATTTCATTTGACAAAATCTATATACTGCTTGATTGTAAAAACCTCTAGTTGTTATGTGCCTTCAAGTCGATTTCGACTTATGATGACCCTATGAATCAGCGACCTCCAATAGCATCTGTCATGAACCACCCTGTTCAGATCTTGTAAGTTCAGGTCTGTGGCTTCCTTTATGGAATCAATACATCTCTTCTTTGGCCTTCCTCTTTTTCTACTCCCTGCTGGTTTTCCCAGCATTATTGTCTTTTCTAGTGAATCATGTCTTCTCATTATATGTCCAGAGTATGATAACCTCAGTTTCAACATTTACAAAAAACATATCCAGAGCATTGTCTTCTCTTATCCCACAGTACAAATCCCAAGAGGTAGTGTGAAAATGTGCATGCTTAAAATAATATTGAGCAGATTAGAATCTGCAGTTTAGAATGGGCAGTGGTAGAAGGTGAGGACATTTTCAGGAAGCCACAAGGCTGCTTGCAATTTGGGGCTGGACCATTACACAAGCAGAGTAGTGAAAATGTTATATGTCCCTGCCACTTGTACTGCCCCTTCCATCGCCTTCAAAAATTCCTCTAAAATGGAGACTGTACCCAGTTAGTGGAAAGTACAGCTATGCTTAGTTTGTTCTCAGCTGGATGTGCACAGGAACACAGGTCGCTGCCTCATACTGAGTCAGACCATTAGTCCATCTGGCTCAGTATTATTTACCCCAGGGTTCCAGAACTGTAGTCCACAAGCCACCAGTGGTCCGTCACATTCATTCAGGTGGTTTATGGTGTGTCTGTAAAAATACAGTTAAAAATCATACAGCATCTAGCACAGCACATTTCAATGGTTACAGCAGGCAGAAGAGTAATTGTGTTTTCCACCAAAACCTTCAACAGTTGTCAAGGAGGCTGTGAGGAAAAAAGTTTGGGAACCACTGGTCTACATTGACTGGCAGTGGCTCTCCAGGGTTTCAGAAAAGGGACATTCTCAGCCCTACCTAGAGATTCCAGGGATTGAATTTATGGTCTTCTGCATGCAAAGCAGCTGCTGTACCACTGAGCTATGGCTACTGCATGTGAATGGACACTTTCTCAGGTATTATGGTAAAAGCATTTTAATATCTTATTTGCCCACTCCATATTTGGTCAATGATAAATGAGTTTAGAATTTTAATAACCACAATATAGTGAAAGGTTGTACTGAGATTATTATTATATGGTATTTTTTTCTCGACAGCATCTGGCCTTCTTTTCACTCTACAGGTTTTTTGTGCGCAAGTCCTATGTATCAACATTTTACACAAAGCTCTTGTAGAAACTCATCTGGGCTCTCTATCAATGGGTGCTTCTAGATGGGTGTTTATTGTGTGATGGGCACTTTTCATGCATGCCAGTTTATAACAACAACAACAACAACAGTAACAATAATAATAATAATAATAATTTTGCGGCATCCGCGCGACATTGCAAGCATCAAAACACCAGCCTTTATTCCTCCCCCTTTAATCCACACATATCCTTTCTGAGAAAAATCTGATAAATGAAAAAACAATCCATTTGCTAACAACCCGTTTGCAATAACGGAATGACCCAATCTTAAAACCCCAGTCTAGAAGCATACAATATTAAGTCCAAATCCTAATGCATAGATTAGAAGTTGGTTCCCTTGTTGTTTTAGACTCCCATCTAGTGTTCATAATGTTGTACTGCAATAAAACACCTGAACACTTCTGTTTTTGTTTGCTGCCCTGGGCTCCTTCTAGGAAGATGGGTGGGATATAAATTGAATGAATGAATGACAAATGTTCCGGAGTGGTTTTGAGTAACTGTAAAACAAGTCTGTTCATGTCTCAAATTATTTTTTTTTTTTCAATAATTTTTATTCAGATTTTCATAAAACATACAAGACAAAATCATAAAACATTCAAAGACAAAAAACAAAATCAAAAATAGTTAAACAAAAAGAAAAAAAGAAAAGAAGAAAAAAAAAAACAAAAATAAAAAATAAAGAGTAAAATATTGACTTCCCATTTGTCAAAGATCAAATCAGTTATAAGTCTATAATATATAGCAATCCTGTCTCTTAAGTCATATTATAAAATCACTTTCCTCCAGTAGTTATCTTACTTAATCATCAAATCTCATAAACATTACTTTATTCTTTCCACAAAAAGTCAAAGAGAGGTTTCAATTCTTTAAGAAATATATCTATCAATTTTTTTTTTCCAGATAAGCATATCGATTAATCCATCTCATTACTAATTATGATAATCTTATTGTCATAACCATAGTCAAAATAAACATTTCAATTAATCCATCACATCAGAATCTGTTAGGTTCAGTAATTTCAGTAGCCATTGTTCTATTATCTCTATTAGTTCCATTTTCCATCTTCCATCTTCAGTAGTCTTGTTAAGTCCAGTAATTTCAATATCCAATCTTCCATTATCAGTATTCCATAATAATCTTGCTGTCAAAGCCATAGTCATATAATAAGAGTCTGATGGGAATTACCTCTATCCCAAATATTTTCTTGCCATCCATTCTGAATAAGTTGCTGAAATACTGCTGTAAAATCATATCTCTGTTCTTTTTTTCAAAATACACTGGGTCATCTCTTAAAAGTTTTTCCATTGTCACATGGCTGCAGTTAATTCCATAGATTTTCTCTATATTGGGCTCCATCACATCATTCCAGTCCAGAAGATAATCCATGCCATTGATAACTTTATCTCTAGAATCTTCATTAATTTCTTCAGAGATAACATTGAGTTCCAAACAATAGATTTTATTTCTAAAGTCCATAGACTCCAAATCTTGTTCCTGTTCCACGTTTGTTCCAATCTCCGGGATCTCCTCTCTCACAGGGACCCCTATTCCAGTCTCCAGGGTCTCCTCTCTCACAGGGACCCCTATTCCAATCTCCGGGGTCTCCTCTCTCACAGGGACCCCTTCCAGGGTCACCTCTCTCACAGGGACCCTTATATCTTTAATCTCCTGCTTCATTTTACTCAATTCAATTTTCGTTATCTCAATCTCATTCATTATTCTCTGAAACATAGTTATTTCCAGATTCTCAGCCACTTTCTTAATTGCCATTTTAAAAGAAAAATATAGGAAAACCACTTCTTATTTCAGCAACAATTGGGTTAATACTCCAAACTTGGTGACATCACAGTATAAACAGAGCAGACAGCCTTATCTCTCCAATAGTTAAATAAACAAAATGCAGTTCCCAGGATCGAAGCAATTAATGGCAATCGTCAAGAAACAGATTCGTCAAAATAAAATAGACCAAAAAGAGAGTAGTCTCAAAACAGTATAATATTTTTCAAAATAAAAATCTGGAATAGAAATCCCTCTTCTGTGTGTATCTTTAGAATGCAAATCCAGGACAGCTTTTTGCAACAAAAACAGAGATAAGCTATTAATTAGTGCGTAGCAGAGAGAAGTTACGGCTCCCCAGTGAGATGTCAAAAACCGATCAATCTGGCAAATCTCTTTTAAACAGCAACAATTTAAGTCAAGTAAAAGAAAAATATAGAAAGAAGGGTGCTTGCCTGTTAGTGCGTTCTCTCTTAGAAGATAAGATGAACGTTCGCTTTAACAGATAGAGCTTGCTGTTGAAAATCCGTCCCACCTTCGTCGGCTGGACCTCGTCCCATAAATTAATGAGATCTGGTCGTCCCAACAAAAATAGGCTTTGAGGTTAATCTCTTCGTTTCTCCCTACCCGGGAGAAGTTTAATCAGTCAAAAAAAAAAGAAAAAACTGACTGATATATCTGAATAAGCTTCTTTTGAGGCAGGAGCCCGTCTCAAAAGCAGGCACAGGCTAAGTCACCCTTCCCGGAAGTCCCATGTCTCAAATTATTAATGGAGAGCTTTGTGGTTTCCTTCCAATAGGTTACAAAACAAAAACAATTCCATGGACTTTGATGGGGGGGGATCATTCTATCCATATACAATCCATTGGAATATTCAGATGACCAGATTCCAGGGTATGGCCTGAAGGCAGCACCTTGTTAAAGCAAAGCAGGTCTAGGTCTGGGTCTGAATGGTGCCTGGATAGGTGACCATCTGGGGACCATCTGGGGAACTGCCTTGGGTTCTATGATGGGAGAAAGGCAGGATATTAGTGCAAGGAGGGAAAATTAGAAACATGCCAAGGGGTTGTCTCCTGTGGTTGAATTAAGTGCACAACAAATCTTTCCCTTCCCGTCCTCCACCCTGCAGACCCCTATATGTACTGTTCTCTCAGTGGCTAATCAGATGCCTTTGGGAAGCTCACCAGTAGAACCTGAGTGCTCTCCCCACTTGTGATGCCCAGCAATTGGTAGCCAGAAACATACTGCCTCTGACAGTGGACGACACCTTCCTAAAAAGACACTCCAAAGAGTAAAGGAGACATCATCATCATCATCATCATCATCAGAAACTATTACCCGCCCTTCACACAAAGGTCCCAGGGTGGGTTACAACAATTTAAAAACATATAGTTAAAAAAAGTTAAAAACAACCCAAACAACATGACAGAAAATAGGGTGGGTCCTAAAAATATACATCTCAGGTGTCTGCCAGGGTAAAGAAGTGTGTCTTCAGCATTTGCCGAAATCTGTACAGTGAAGTTGCCAGGGGCACCTCAGTGGGGAAGGAGTCCCACAGCTTAGGGTCTGCCACAGAGAATGCACTTTCCTGGGCACCCCCCAAACTACCAAAAGGGCCCCTCTGCTAATCTCAACACCCAAGAGGGTCTGTAAGGAAGGAGGTGGTCTTTCAGATATTTGGGACCTAAGTCATTTAAGACTTTGAACACTAATGTGAATACCTTGAACTGGGCCCAGAAATGAACTGGCAACCAATGCAGCTGTTTTAAAATGGGCTCTAAAGGGAACCCCAGCCAGTAATCAGGCTGCTGCATTTTGGACCAAGTGAATTTTTTGAGTTGTCTTCAAGGGCAGCCCCACATACAGTGTATTGCAATAATCCAGTCTGGAATTTACCAGAGAATGGAGCACTGTGGCCAAGTCATCTCTGTTCAAAAGGGGCCAAAGCTGGCAAACCAGCCAGAAGTGGAAAAAGGCACTCCTAGCCACTGAGGCCATCTGAACCTTCAGTGACAGTATTGGATCAAGGAGTACCCCCAGGCTGCGGACTTGCTACTTCAACCCCATCCAGAACAGGCCATCTTCCCACTTCTGCACATGAGAACTCTGGACACATAACACCTCTGTCTTTTCAGGATTCAGTCTCAATTTATTGGCCCACATCCAGTCCATCACTGCCTCTAAGCACTGGTTCAACACCTCAACTGCCTCTCTTGATTCCGATGGAATAGGGAGGTAGAGCTGGTGTTTTCTGCATATTGATGGCACCTGCCTCCAGATCTCCTGATGACAGCTACCAATGGCTTCATGCAGATGTTAAATAGCATGGGGGACATGATGAAACCCTGAGGAACACATGGTGCTGAACAGTAGCCTCCCATAGCTACTTTTTGGAAGCACCTCTGGAGGTATCAGCAGAACTACTGAAGCACAGTGCCCCTAACCCCCACCTCCTTGAGACATTCCAGAAGGATACCATAGTCAACAGTATCAAAAGCTGCTGAGAAATCAAGGAGAATGAGCAGGGTCACATTCCCCGTCATAGGCGATCACTCGTGGTTGAGTAAGATTGCCTTCCAAGGTGGTTGGAAGACGCCTGTGCGTGAATTTGTTTTATGTGGGGAGATTGCCGCACAACGATCAACACACAATCTTAACAGGAAAAGGCTTTGATCCAATGGCATGGGTACCACGACGACTGGAAGTCTTTTGTCTGCTGCAGCCTTCATCCGCCTTCACAGCCGTTGTAATAACACATTGTTACCCTCCGCCTGTTCTGCTGTTGAGGACATTCTTGGATTGTTCTTTGTCTGGTTCCTGTCCCTTGACCTTACCGCCGTGGGTGACCCTGCTGGGAATACATGACTCCCAACGGCATAGCTCATAGGGTTCATTGGAACACACAAGCCCACTCCCCACTACAAGGTGACAATCCAGCGAGGGGATTCCCTGTATCTCTCTCCTGACAAATGTCAGTAACCAGGGCGACCAAGCAGTTTCAGTGTGATGGCCAGGCCAGAAACCAGACTGGAGTGGATCCAAGTAATCAGTTTTCCCCAAGCATACTTGAAGCTGGACCACCAGAATGGCTGTGTTGCATTAAACAGTGGGGAAAGGGGTAATCATCTGAAATTGGGTGTAAGACTCTTGCACCAAGAGAGCTTTGTCTTTTAATCTGTTCTGATTTTCAGCCATGCCTAGATTTTCTCATTTTTAAAAGATTGTTGTACTTACATACATTGATTTTAATAGTGAACTCATATCTCCTAATTTTCATTATATTACATTTTGTGTATGTTGCTTTGATCAATTGTATAGAAAGGAAACAGATAAATGTAATATAAAGACAATTTTCAGATTGTCAGGCTTCCAGATGGATGTTTGTTGTGAAAGCAATACTCCTAAATACACTGACGTTTTACACACTGTCCACACAATGTCACTGGCATCAAAGTTCCAGATCAGATTTCCCACCACTTTCATCTGGATTTACACTTTTTATGGAAAATCTGGTAAGTTAGAAAAAGCTGCAATTGCTCATGCCCCATTTGCAGTATTAAGCCCACATCTGGAAGCACCCAAAGTCACCAAGAGCAGTTTCCCTTCTATTGGGAATTGGATCCTATCCGTAAGATAGCTCAAGGGGAGCGAAGCATGTAGTTTTAGTGCTGATACGATTTTTAAATCTGAACAGCAAGTTCTTTGGTGAAATTACAGGAAAAGGGGGGTCCAATAATTGTTTTGCAGACATCAAGAATCCTTACATTTCTTTTATCCATTGCTGTTTGCCCCCAAGAACTCAGGGTATTAGCAATGCCCTACATGGGAAGCTATTTGCATTGAGTGGTTTCTCTTGTGATTTGATTGTTGTAAATCTGATTGCACCACCCGAAACAGAAATAGGTGTGGGGGAAACACCTTTTCAAATAGAGGCACGCCCAGGGTGGCAGCACTGGAAGTGGCCATCTAGGTGAATGGGTGTTTGTATGGATTATACAGCCACAAGAGCGGCTGTATACTATAGCTATGGATTTTTCACATTCTACTATGTTAAGTTGAAAATAACCCCCATGACATTCTGTTGCTTCCCATAAGCTCATTTGAAAACACAATCTTACAAAACTGATAGTCCTGAACTCAAAAACGCTTGCTTAGCAATCCTCTACGTTTTCATGATGATACACAAAACACTCAGAGAGAATCCAGAGTTCAAAGTGTAAAACATGAGAAAAAAACCCAGGTCCCTGTTGGACTTTTTTCTGCCAGTGGTCTCATAATTTGTTAAAATTAAAAATCAGCCATGTTCACAGAGTATCTGTAATCCTACTACCGACCTTGCCCCATACTCTGACCTTTATTTTCTGCAGTTTAAACATTTAAAAAGTGCATGGCTGATTTTTAATTAATTTAAGAAATTTAACATTGGAGTCTATGGTAGTGCAGGCATGCTCAGTAAGAACCAACTGTCAGTGTTCTAAAAGCCAGACTCACAGCTGCTTGGCTTGGCTAATCAGGGGGCCACACCCACAGCAGACATGACTGTTTAAGAGTGGAATAAATGTCTGGTGTGGATGTGGCCAAGGATAGCTTTGGTTTAAATTTGGGTGAGAGACTATAGGTCTGGTGTTGAATAAAAAGGTGGGGGAAATCCTAAAAATCATGATACTGTTAACAATGTTTTGCTTTTGGAAAGGAAAGGGACTTTCCCTCTGCCCAGTGCCAATCTACCCAATCTCCTCTCCTCCTCCCCCCCTCCCCTCTCCATATGCTCAGAGGCACACGTTACTCTTGATCTCTATGTATGGATGTGAAAGTTGGACAGTGAAAAAGGCAGATAAGAGAAAAAATTCATTTCAAATGTAGTGCTGGAGGAGAGCTTTGAGCATACCATGGACTGCGAAGAAGAGAAATAATTGGGTGTCAGAACAAATTAAACCAGAACTGTCACTAGAAGCCAATATGATGAAACTGAGGTTATCATACTTTGGACATATAATGAGAAGACAAGATTCACTAGAAAAGACAACGATGCTGGGAAAAACAGCAGGGAGTAGAAAAAGAGGAAGGCCAAAGAAGAGATGTATTGATTCCATAAAGGAAGCCACAGACCTGAACTTACAAGATCTGAACAGGGTGGTTCATGACAGATGTTCTTGGATGTCACTGATTCATAGGGTCACCATAAGTCGTAATCGACTTAAAGGCACATAACAGCAACAAACACAGGAAATAGATTGGACTGTGAAAGATCAACCCAAATTGTGTTTGCATTTTTACAAATTTGTAGGGCAGTACATTATCTCAGAATGCTCCCCTGGTGCATTCACTATAGCTGTCCAATTTCCCTGCTTTTTAAAGTTTGATAGAAATATTTGTTGGCTGTAGGTACATTCTTAAACCACAAGGGGTTTTTTTTGCCTATTAGTGAATTATCTATGTACATGAAATGGCAATATATTTGCTGCAGTTTTATTGTTTTAAAGTCCTATTTCAGTTCTGACGAATACATAGCATGTGTAAGTTTAAAGAAAAAGAAAAAAACTCAGAAGTGCTTGAAGTGTTATGCTTGAAGCACATAATAAAGCTCCAAGGCTCACTGAAATAAATGGGATTGTATTGTAGCAGAGCAGAGTCAAGTGCATTAAATGACTGCCTGTGTGGGCACAGTGCGTCCAATGCACACATGCATTCATTCATTTCTGTTGATGGGGCAGCTCTGTGCATGCTTTCCTTCACATGGGAGGAGGGACCATGGCTTATTGGCAGAGCACATGCCTTGAATGCGGAAAGTCCCAGGCTCAACCCCCCCAGCTTCCTTAATAAAAACGATTTGGGAGTAGCTGATGGAAGTGCAGTAAGAGCAGCACTATCAACCAGAACATCGGGGAAGCTGAGGAAGAAGGCCTACCATCTATGCTCTTCCCAGCAGTTCCCTTTTATGGCTGCCTAACTCAACTGGAGGAGAGCCAGTGTAGTGTAGTGGTTAAGGCAGCCTTTCCCAACCAGTGTGCCTCCAGATGTTGTTGGACCACAACTCCCATCAGCCTTAGCCAGCATTGCCAATGGTCAGGAAGATGGGAGTTGTGGTCCAACAACATCTGGAGGCACACTGGTTGGGAAAGGCTGGGTTAAGGTGTTGGACTACGACCTGGGAGACCAGAGTTCGAATCCCCAAATAGCCATGAAGCTCACTGGGTGACCTTGGGCCAGTCACTGCCTCTCAGCCTCATGAAAACCCTATTCATAGGGTCACTATAAGTCGGAATCGACTTGAAGTCAGTACATACATACATAACTCCACTGGAGAAGAGATGAGGAAGCCAGCTGTGAAACATCTGGCCTCATGAGAAGACCCTGAACTGTATTTAGGCCAAGCTTCTGTGGCTCCTTGGAGTGCAGTAAGACTAGAATGAGTAGTGTAGATTAGTGGTCAGTTTTGTGTATTGGCCTGTTAATTTTGATTTAACTCTGTATATTTAAAGTCCAGATGATTTCATTGTTATTTTGTATTTATCTATGTTTATGGAATTGTTGATTTTGTCTTAATTGAATTCACTGATAGTAATTTATAACAAATTCCTTTACCACCACAACCTATGTTATGCAGTTTGATAATAAGGCAGTTTTCAATTGGTGATAAAGTTTATCGTGAGCTGCTTTGGGCAAAGCTTACTGAGCAAAAGCAGCATATAAATTAACTTGCAATTTTAGAAGTGCCTTATACTAGACAAGCCTAATGTTTTTCTTCCATTGAAATGAATGGGAAATTACTGCCTGCCCCCACATGAACCAAGCCGGATACTGTTTTCATCCGAGGGAGGCGCAGAGGGTGGCCACATGAGAACAGATCCTTTCAGTGGCGGCTCCCCATTTGTGGAATGCTCTCTCCAGGGGAGCATGCCTGGCGCTACCACTGTCTGTTTTTAAGTGCCAGACAAAAATATTCTTATTATTTTATTTGATTTATTTATTGAATTGATATCCCACCCTTCTTCCTGAAGGAGCCCAGGCTTATGATTTTAATTGGCATGATAACTAGATATATTTTTGTGGCTTTTCTTGTGTTCATCTTTTCACTGGAATGGGTAGGACTTGTTGCTTTTAAGTATGTTGTTGGATGAGCATTTTAGTTTTTGTCTATTGCTTGATTTGTCTGATTTTAATGTCTTTGTTTTATTTTATTGTGTAAGTCACTTTGAGGCACAAGTGCAAAAATGTGATGATGATGATGATGATTTGCACAGGCACTGATGCACATGAGGCTGGAGAGCTGAACTGGCATTTCTTAGGCTTAATTCACATAAACGGCAGGTGGTGTGGTAAACATGTGTCTGAGCTGTACCAATTCAGATATTGAATACTGCTCAATGAAATATAATGCCCTGCATATAGAAAGCAGGGAGGAGGGTTCTAGCCTAGCCTTTTCTCTGACATGCTAGTTTTCTATGTGTTGAGTGTTCTTCTCGTGGTACAGCCAGCCATCATGTGAGCCCTCACTTGCAGTCTGAAGTGGTACAGTCCAGCCACAGGTTTCCCCCCTCATCAGCAGTTGGTTAGAACTAAGCTTTTGTTTCCATACTGCTGTGATTTGGGCACATTTGTCTACAGGAAGTATGACTGAGGATAAAGGACCCTTTATCTAATAAAAGGTTTCAAATGCTGCCAGCCAGTTAAAGGTGTAATTTACCATGACATCTTGCTGAGTTTAAGTAAATAAAAATCCTTTCTTTTCATTTAAGAGTTGTATAGAAGGAAATAGTTATTACAGTGCAGCTCCTTCCCGGTGGCTGCCTTACATTTTTTCTTGTTATCAAGATTTCTAATATGCTTAGTGACACCAGCCATAATTTGATGATTAGCTGTGGTTTTACCCAGGAGGAAGATATTTCAAGTAGTGAAAGAGTTTCTTGGTAATAGCTTTGTGCAAGTGTGGGGTTCATAATTCTGTAGCATTAAACTTTTCTTCCTTCCTCGCAGTTTCGACGTAGACAATGGCACCTCATCGGGACGGAGTCCCTTGGATCCCATGACGAGCCCTGGATCGGGGCTAATTCTCCAGGCTAACTTTGTTCACAGTCAACGTAGGGAATCTTTCCTCTACCGGTCAGATAGTGACTATGACCTCTCTCCAAAGTCTATGTCCAGGAACTCCTCCATTGCCAGTGATATGTAAGTATTTGAAACAGTGTCTAAACTTGGGGGGGAGGCTTAAAAGGACTATCAAATTCAACAGGGCATGAGCTTTTACGGTCTAGAGTGTGCTTTATCGGGTACAAGATGCATTGTCCTCAATTTTTAGGTTTATCTGTACATCTATTAAAAAGTTGAAAACAGTGCATCAAGAAATCACGGCATGTAAAAAGGTACAGTGCATGAATATTCAATTAAATGATTAAATATACAACACAACACAATCATCCTTGCATTGCTAAATTGACTGACACCTGTAGTAGATTAGGAAGCCATTGATTGTCTTTATATGGAAGCAAGTGAACAGAAAAGGAATTTACGCTCAACATTAGGAAGAGCTTCTTGGTAGAACCAGCTGTTTTGCAGTGGAACAGACTACCTTAGAAGGTGGTGGACTCTCCTTCATTAAAGGTTTTTAAGCAGAGGCTGGGTGGCCACCTACAAGGGGATGCTGTGGTAGTGGATTTCATTCATTGGCAAGGGGTTAGACTAGATGACCTTTGAAGTACCTTCCTATTCTATTATTGTAGCCTAAACACATACAAAGTGTGTAGATTCTATATGTGCAATCTGGGATGTTGTTTATTGATAGGAACATACAAACTGCTGTAGAAACTCAGTATGGTCTGTATTCTGACTAGCGGTAGCTCCCCAAAGCTTCAGACAGAGCCTTTCCTAGCACTCCCTAGAGGAGCTGGGAATTAAATCTTGGAACCTTCTGCATGCAGAACATGTGCTCTGTCACTGAGCTATGGGCTTTCCAAATTCAAGGGAACCAACTTGCATGTACAAAGTCTATGCACGTACATTTTATATGCCAGTGGGCTTCTTCACAGCAGAGGGCTACTGAGTGTCATCCCACATCACCTGTACATGTGTTCAGCGAAAAATGGGACTGTGCAGCTACAGCCTTGGGCATGGTGAATATTTCACACCTTTTTTTAAAAAAACTTTTTTTTGAAAACATAAGCAAGTATAAAAATTTATATATTTAATGGCAAATATCAATATGTGGGTTTATTTTAACTAGCTAATTTGGCAGCATTCATGGGGGAGAGGACTTCTAATCTAGATCTACATTTCTTGTTTAAAAGAAATCTGATAATTTGTTTCCATTCTAATGACAAGATTGCTCTTCTGGTGTGTATTTGACATAGGCATAATTTGTTATTAAAAGAAATAATTTTGTTAATTAGCCTGCTAAATTATCATTAACAGAATCCACATAAAGCTGATTTGGAAGCGTCCAGAGACCTTTCCTTTCAGTATGGCAAGAGTTATAACACCTATTTTGCCAAAGTGAGGGGGGAGGTAGTTTGTATTAACTTTGAATTGTATTACAAATTGTATTCTTTTTATTGTTTATTGTTTTATTGATGTGATGTTTTATTGATATATTATTGATGTTTTATTGGTGTATTTTTATATTTTTTGTAAGTCGCCTTGAGGGCCTTTTGGCCGGAAGGCGGGGTAGAAATATTAAAATCAAATCAAATCAAATCAAATCAAGAGTTATAAGAGAGTCCTCCAAGAAACCTTCTTTTATCTTCTCAGCTGCTTCCTTCTTCCTAAAGTAGTTAACCTTTATTGGGACTGGGGGTCACATTGACCCTTCATCCACCCTGTGAGTGCAGCATCCCAGCAGTGGCTATGACCATCACATACACATGCACACAGATCACACACCACACATATAGATCATGTGTACACACACGCACATATTTATTATTTATTTATTTGTTCGACTTATTAGTCACTTATCTGGCTGAATTGTCAGCCACAGCACTTCCCCTCACCTTACACACATAGCCCACATCCCACACATGCATTCTGCACACAACACACACACCATGCAGTGTGCACCCTGTTGTGGTGGCACTGTGGGACTGCAGCAGCAGTGAGCAAGCCACCCTCATTGTGACTGCAGTGATTTGGGCAGCAGCTTCAGTGACTTCTGCATTAGCGCTGCACCAGCCCCTGCCACTGAGAGCTGCTCAAAGAACTCCAGAGGCAGGAAGGAGCTCTCCAGTGTTTCACAGGCGTTTGGGAAACACCAGAGCAGACTGGAGCGCTCTTCTCCTCTAACCAGCTCTCAGTGGGGATGGCTTGCTCAGTGCTACCTCAGAACCTGTGGGGACCGCTGCCAAAACTGTCAGAGTAAAATCTGCAAAAGTTCTTGTGGTGAGAGGGCTGGCAGGCCATTAAAAAACTGCTTGATGGGCCAGCCCATGAGTCTACCTCCTCTGTTCTTGGCCACATTCACACCATGCATTTATTCCACTTTAAACAGTCATGGCTTCCTCCAAAGAATCCTGGGGAGTGCAGCTTGTGAAGGGTGCTGAGAGTTGTTAGAAGGCATCTTATTCCCCACATAGAGGTACAGTCACCAGAATTCTCTGGGAAGAGGGGCTGACTGTTAAACCACTCTGGGAATTGTAGTTCCCAGAGAGCCCTGAGAGCCCAAAGGGGACTACGTATACTTAGTAGCCATGGAATGTTGAGTGTCTGTGGAAGGGAAACTGAGGAAGGGGAAAGGGAGTGACTGGGATCCTGAACAGCAGTACTCTACATTGCAGAATTTTGTTTCAGGTCCCACCCTCTTTCGGGTACGCTTTAATTTGGATCCCTGCATTGAGCAGGGGGTTGGACTCGATGGACTTATAGGCCCCTTCCAAATCTACGATTCTATGATTAATTTATGTCCGTCACTTTGGAAGCAACTTCTCAAATACTGGAATAAAGGCAAATGCTAAATGAGCCATGCAAAACTGGTATTATGTAGAGACCACATTTTTCTGCCAATCTCTGATCCATTTAAGACATCCCTCCAAACTGTCTCAAACATTTAACTTAAAGTGCTGTTCTCTCCTGACCAAGATTCGAGTCCCAAGCTTGGACAGCCCATGCGTGTGTGGTGACCTTAGGCCCATATCCATTGGGGACAGTCATGGTGAGCTTTCAGAGGCATCTTCCTGGCTGTTGGAGGAAGTAGGATGGATCTTGATCTAGCAAAGGGTTTATTGTATTCTTATGCAAAGACCATGAAATTCAAGGTGGCGGTGTGCAGACTACTATGTGCAATCACTTCAAGATGGCTATGCACAAAGGTTAAGAATCCACCATGCTGGGTCATGAGAAATTCACTTTGCCACCTCAGCCCACCTCTAGAAAACTTAAAAAAGGACTATTCACATTGCTACCTGATTCTCTTGATACAACCAAAGTTTAGTTGATGCTACTGCCCATTGCTATACCTGTAGTTATGAACTTTCTGTGAATGCCTGCAGAGGTCTCCAGAGCAGGTAACAGAAGTAACTGGGCATAAATGCAACCTCAGTTGCATAATCCTAGGCATATTTATCAGAAGTAAGTCATATTGGGTAAGTATAGTAGAATCTTGTCCTTATCCCATCTGCAGCTACAGCACTGGAGGACTAGAGAAGACCTGCTCTGGGAATGAGTACCTGAGCATCTGGGTGCTTGCTTGCTTGCTTGCTCCTTTGGGTTGCTGTCTCCTGAGACAGCTGAAATCCCCAGTGAGTGCTTCAAGGACTGGGACCCCCTGCCTAACCCTGACTCCTGCCCTTGGGTGGCAGGGTTGCCACTGAAGGGTCACCACCAAAGGGAATGGCTCTTGGGGAAGCCCTTAGAGAGTCCTGAGGGCAAGGGTCCTACCCCCTTCCATATTTTTTTAGACCAATCTAGAGGAGATTGGTAGTGGGGAGTGCATATGGTGCATGTGTAGATCCTGTGCATGTAGATCCTTTGCATGGTGAGAGCCTGTGCAGTGAACTGAATGATAGGAGAAAGTCACCAGATGTCTTCAGAGTGAACGTCTGCAACTGGCAGAAGGCTGGCCCTCCCTGGGTGTGAAACAGGGGGATGTAGATGTGCTCTGTGTGAAAGATATTGAGTGGGCCTGACTGTTCCCAATTTTCTCAAAGGCCTACTGGGAAAACTGGTTCAGATAGGTTTTGTTGGTGGGTCTTGTTGGGTCCATATCAGGTGTTTAGGAGGAGTGGAATATGGGTGATGCCACCCCAATTTCAGTGATCACGGGTAGAAGGAGATATAGCCATGGGGAGGTAGTAAACTACCATAGAAGATGAGGGCAAGGCTATCTACATGTTATTCCTCACCCCCACTCCCCTCATGGATGGGTTCCTCATCGCTCATCTGCCTGTGTGTGTTGTTGTTTACAATAAGTACAGAATAAGATCACACTCATCCGTGATTTGATCATGGATGAAGATGCTGATTTGGTGTGCATTACCGAGACCTGTGTAGGTGAGCTGGGAGGAGTTGATCTGACCCAGCTTTGCCCACCTGGATACTCGGTGCAACACCAGCACAGGTTGCAGGGACGGGGGGGGGAGGAGTTGCTGTGGTCTACAGAACTTCCATCTCTGTCACCAGGAAACCACTATGTCTTGGAGCTGGCTGTGAGGGCCTGCACCTGGTGTTGGGCCAAGGAGACAGTAAACTAGGGTTGCTGCTGGTGTACCGTCCACCCTGCTGCCTGGCAGCTTCTCTGACTGAGCTGGTGGAAGTTGTCTCGGCTGTGATGTTGGAGGAGCCCAGAACGATAGTCCTTGGTGATTTCAATGTCCATGCTGAGGCTGCCTCTAGTGTTCTGGCTTGGGACCTCATGGCCTCCATGACGACCATGGGGCTGTCTCAAGTTGTCACCGGCCAGACGTATAGGGCAGGGCACACCCTTGACTTGGGTTTTACTCCAGATGGACGAAGGAGTGGTCTGGAGATGGGGGGGTAGATGTGACCCCATTGTCATGGTCAGACCACTTCCTGGTAAAGTTTAGACTTATTACAAAAATCCTCCCCTGCAGGGGTGGTGGACAGATTAAGATAGTCCATCCTTGGAGCCTAATGGAATCCACAGGATTCCTGAATGCCCTGGGGGAGTTCCAAGTAGATAGAGCAGGTGGCCCTGTTGAAGCCCTTGTCACGCTGTGGAACAGTGAGATGCATCAGGCTGTTGACATGGTTGCCCCCAAGCACCCTCTCCGGCATTGTGGAGCCCGGTTTGCACCTTGATACACTAGTGAGCTAAAGGCAATGAACCAGGCTGGACGACGGCTAGAGTGCAAGTGGCAAAAGACGTGCTGTGAGGCTGATCGGGCACAAGTAAAACATCATAACCGTGCCTACTATGCGGCATTGAGGGCAGTGAAGAAGACCCACTTCTCTGCCACCATCGCATCCTCACGTAGCTTTTCTGTATTGTCAGGGGTCTGTTGACATCAACTCCAGAAAATGGAGTTTTAGACCCTTCGGAGGCTTACTATGAATTGTTTGCAAGGCACTTTGAGGGTAAAGTTGCTCGCCTCCGTAGCAAACTTGATGCCCCATCCACATCTACTGTAGTCCCCAGTGTGGTGTCCAGTGCAACGTCTGCTGCAACTTCTTGGGAACTGTTTCAGTTCATGTGGCCTGATGACAAGGTGCTTGCAACAATGGGGCCAGCAACTTGTCCTCTTGACACTTGCCCTTTTTGGCTTATTAAAGCTTACCAAGGGAGTTTGACCAAGTGGATCCAGGGTGTGGTCAATGTGTCATTGTGGGAGGGAGTGGTTCCAACCTCCCTGAAAGAGGTGGTGATCTGACCGCTCCTGAAAAAGCCCACCCTGGACCCATTGGTTTGTGATAACTACCGACCGGTTGCAAATACCCCCTTCTTAGGGGACGTGATTGAGATGGTTGTGGCGCAGCAACTGCAAGTACTCTTGGATGAAAGAGATTATCTTGACCCATTCCAGTCTGGGTTCAGCCCTGGTTATGGGACTGAATCAGACTTGGTCACCCTAATGGATGACCTTTATCGTGAGAAGGACAGGCGGAGTGCGACCTTGTTATTCTTACTTGATCTCTCGATGGCTTTTGATACCATTGACCATGGTATTCTTCTGGGCTGACTTGGTGAGATGGGTATTGGAGGTCATTTTCAGAGTATAGCATTGGGTGACTGTCTTTCGGTTCCCTGGCAGTTGTGCTGTGTGGTACCACAGGGTACCATCTTGTCCCCCATGCTGTTTAACATCTATATGAAGCCCCTGGGAAAGGTTGGCAGGAGATTTAGGGTGAGCTGTCAGCAGTATGCTGACGATACCCAGCTCTATTTCTCTGTAACATCTGAATTGGGAGAGGCTGTGCAAGCCCTGGACCGCTGCCTGGACTCGGTGGTGGGCTGGATGAGGGCCAATAAATTGAGTCTGAATCCTAGCAAGACAGAGACACTGTGGGTTGGTGGCTCCCGAGTTCAGATAATTGGTCAGTTGCCTGCTCTGGATGAGGTTGTACTCCCTCTGAAAGAGCAGGTCCCTAGTCTGGGGGTGCTCCTGGACCCATATTTGTCGCTAGAGGCCCAGGTGACCTCAGTGCCTTTTTCCAGTTTCGGCTGGTAAGACAGCTGCAACCATTTCTGGACTGGGATAGCCTGACCACTATTGTCCATACACTGGTACCCTCCAGGTTGGATTACTGTAATGCACTTTATGTGGGGCTGCCCTTGAAATTGTTCCGGAAGCTGCAGCTGGTGCAAAATGCAGCGGCGAGACTGCTCACTGGGGCAGAGTATTGCCAACACGTGACCCTGCTGCTGAAAGAATTGCACTGGCTACCTATTAGCTACCAAGCTAAGTTCAAGGTTGTAGTTTTGGTATACAAAGCACTATACAGCTTGGGACCAGGATACCTGAAAGACCGTCTTATCCATTATATACCCAGTCGATCACTGCGCTCTGCAGGTGAGGGCCTCTTGAGATACCATCTTATCAGGAGGTCCATTCTGCACAACATAGGAAACGGACCTTTAGTGCAGAGGCACGTACCCTATGGAATTCCATCCCCTTAAATATTAGACAGGCGTCATCTCTGTTATCTTTTCAGCACCTACTGAAGACCTTCCTCCTTCCACAAGCTTTAAGCAGAGACCTTACCCCAGTCTGCATCTGTGTTGTAATTGCTTTTTAATATGTTTTTAAACCTTTTTTGTAAGATGTTTTTAAACCTTTTAAAAAGATGTTTTGTTTTAATATGTTTTTAAGGATGTTTTTGTTTTAATATGTTTTTAAGGATGTTTTTGTTTTAACGTATTTTAAAGTCTGTTTTATGATGTTTTAAAGTGTTTTTGGTGCTTTTGTTTGCCGCTCTGGGTGCCTACTGGGAGGAAGGGTGGGATATTAATTTATTAAATAAATAAATCATCCTAGCTAAAACAAGCAACTATTTAAATTTTGCTTCTAGGAGAACAGTTATGCAGGGATGTAGTGGCCCAGGTCTCGGGGGGGGGATAGCTCAGACTCCTTACTTTTTGGGAGCCAGGCCCAGTAGGGTCCCTATGAGCTATTCAGCATGAAAGGGGAGTGTGTGGCCCACTGAGAAGAGTCTTCTAACTTGTTTCTTTGCCCTTTCCTCCTAACTGGAGCCAAACAGAGTGAAAGAAGGTGAGTCAGCCACTGAGAAGACTCTTCTCAGTTCCTCACATACTCCCTTTTCATGCTGATTGGATCATAGAGATGTCTATTTTTGTGGGAGAAGCACCAGCAGATAAAAATGTGGACACTGAATTCAGTAATTCAAGCAATATATCTGACAGTATGAAAAGACAGTCAAATGGTGACAGTGGTAGAGAAGCAGGAAGCAGTATTGAAGCCTGGCCAGATTATTCTATTATCTTAGAAGGTTGTATAATCTTAGAAGGCAGTGTGGCTGTGAGGGGGTGTGCCTTTGACTATATTGAAGGGACCCTGCACTTCTGAATTTTTCACTGCATTACTGTAGTGATGATCACCAACTTGGATGGCATCAAAACAGAATTAGACAAATTCATGGAGGATAAGTCTATCAGTGGCTAGTAGCCACAGTGGCTAGGTTCTACCTCCACTGTAGGAGGCAATATTTATTTATTTATTTATTTATTTTATTAAATTTCTATACCGCCCCATAGCCGAAGCTCTCTGGGCGGTGCACTGAATGCCATATGCTCTGAATGCCAATTGGTGGAAATCACAAGTGGGGAGGGTGCTATTGCACCCAAGCCCTGCTTGCAGGCTTCCCATAGGCATCTACTTGGCCCTTGTGAGGATAGGATGCTGGACTAGATGTTCCAGCAGGCTCTTCTTATATTAAGTACAAAATTTCATTTCTTTATGAAGGGTTCCTTCCTCACAGTCAGATGTGAAGTCACTGACTGCAATCCTGCAGCCAGTTCCATCTGTTTTAAACCTGATGACTTCAGTGGGATTAGCTTGGCGCAGGAATGTCACCTTTGTATTTGTTTGGAGTCTACCCAAAGCATGTTTTGGAAGAAATTGTTTTTAATTATGGGCTGCCAGATTTTGTGAGAATGTGTTTCAAAGGTTGGCCTGTCTGTTTGCTTTCACTCTTTGTGAGTGTTTCAACTACAAAATGAGCGACTTTATATATTATGCCATCTCTCTGATTAGTTTCCTTCGCAGGTTATCCAATGGCCCTGGTCACTTTTGAGCAAAATAATCTTACACAGCCTGTATCTATATGTGTTAACTTTTGCGTGACTCTGACATTTTATTTCTGTGAGAGTGATAAGTATGGAAGGTGTTTTTCCCCTGCAACCGTGATGGTGGTCTTTTTGCTTTCCCCCTTCTCCCTCTAAGAGACATCACCCTGATAACTTTGCCCCTACGTCACAGTGTGATGTGGGTATGGTTGCTCCAGCAACAGCACACACTCGGTAACACGGAGGACATGTGAGTCAGTTGAAGTAATTTTACTGGGTTTTTATTAGCCTGCGAAACACTTCCCTGTCATCTACAGTAACTAGCTCATCCAATCCTCACAAATTATTATACATTAGTAACACTTAATGCAAATCACTTTCAGTGTTTCAGTGGGCTGGCCTCTCCAATAAAAAGTAATTGTGGACGCTACCAACTTCCAGGGCATGCCTGTCTACTTGTTAGGGTACAGGATTCCTTTGAGTTTAAAGGGTAAAGAAACACATCCCTCAGCATTCAGTCTTTGCTCATCTGTCTGATATAGCTATGCACCAGTCTAAATAAGTAACACTGGAATCATGGGTACTTGCCTGTCCCTAAGTTACTAGTCTACAACTGTATTCTTTCTTAGCCTTCAGATAGCAGAGCTGGAATGAATGCATGGTGGGGAAGTAATTGATGGTGAGATTAATTTTAAAAAGTATCATTTTTGAGCTGATGGAGGGGACCCACAAAACCATCCATCACATCTAATACTGGCTTTTTTTTTTGTTTGCTTGTTTTATTTTTCAGACATGGAGATGACTTGATTGTGACACCATTTGCTCAGGTAGGATCCAGGTACCATGAAGCCATATGTGAAACAATCAAAGGGGGTAAACTGTTTTCAGGTGATGCATTTTGGAGGAGCTACAGCTCTTGTTTCCATTGTTAATGTTGAATGATGGTGATGATTTTGTTCCAAAAAATAACATTCTGAAATGGAACTGCTTCAATTAACCTATATTGCTTAGCGATGGTTAATAAGACAGTGCACATGCTGCATCTGATGATGCCTAGGATCTAAATTTTATTTATTTGCTGTTTGATTCCCCCTTTCCTCCAAGGAACTCAAGGTGGCATACATGATTCTCCATTTCCCTACCCTGTAGGGTAGGTTAAACCGCGAGATAGGTAACTGGCCCAAGGTGAGTTCATGGCTGTATCGGGATTAGAACCCAGGTCTTCCTGATCCTAGTCTGGTTCTCTAATCACTGTACAACACTAGCTTTCTGAAGAGCTGCTTAGACTTACACAAGGAGCATACAATAGCCCAGTGGAGCTGGTTTTTTTCAAAAAAAAATTTTTTTTCTTTGAACATCAGACTGCCACACCATATAATGAACTGACTTTGAAGCATGGTGAGCTTTGATGGTGCAAAGTGCCTCTTAGTCATAGTCAGAAGCAAGGGCACATTACTTGCCATCTCTGCCCCAACCAGGAAATCAGCATTGCCAGAGCTAATCATACCAGCAGTCTATGAATTGCAAGGCACTGATGCATGTGAGATTCTCTACCAACTGTTGTCATTTCAATCAGTAGAGCTAGTGCTTCAGTGTAAAAACTTCCAGTGTTTACATACACATGCATGCATCTGTGTGGAGGTAACAAAACAGGATGACATGGATTTCTTTGATTCTAACTTCAGATGGATTTCAAAAATGAAAGGTTCTTATTGTGCAGATGTTAACTGCTGAGATAATAATAATAATAATAATAATAAATTTTATTTCTGAGTCGCCTATCTGGCCGAATCAACGGCCACTCTAGGCGACGTACAATTTCATCAATAAATACAATAAAACCACAAAAATCATAATAATAATTAATAATATCAGTATTAAAACTAAACCACCCCAGAGGTCCCGTAGGCCTGCCTGAACAGCCAGGTTTTCAAGGCCCGGCGGAAACCTATCAGGGAAGGGGCATGGCGAAGATCAAAAGGAAGGGAATTCCAGAGGGTGGGGGCCACAGTGGAAAATGCCCTCTCTCTGGTCCGCACCAGCCTCACTGTCCTAACTGGTGGGACCGAGAGAAGGTCCTTCGCGGCTGATCTCGTCAGGCGGCATAATTGGTGATGCTGGAGGCGCTCCTTCAGATAAACTGGGCCGAAACCGTATAGGGCTTTAAAGGTCAATACCAACACCTTGAATTGGGCCCGGTAAACAACTGGTAGCCAGTGTAGATCTATCAACACCGGAGTGATATGATCACGGCGGCGGTTGTTCTTAATCAAACGTGCCGCCGCATTCTGTATCAGTTACAATTTCCGGACCATTTTCAAGGGTAACCCCACGTAGAGTGCATTACAGTAGTCTAGGCGAGAGAAGACCAGGGCCTGTATTACCCCTGGGAGCAGATGGGCATGCAGGTAGGGTTGCAACCTCCTAATCAGATGTAATTGATGTCAAGCTGCCCGGCTCACTGCCGAGATCTGAGCCTCCATGGACAGCTGGGAGTCAAGAATGACCCCGAGGCTGTGGACCTGGTCTTTTAGGGGCAATCTTACCCCATTGAACACCAGGTCTATATCCCCCAGACTGCCCCTGTCTCCCACAAGCAACACCTCGGTCTTGTCGGGATTTAGTTTCAGCCTATTCCTTCCCATCCATGCACTTACGGATTCCAGGCACTTGGAGATGGTATCCACAGCCAACTCTGGTGAGGACTTAAACGAGAGATAGAGCGGGGTGTCATCCGCATATTGGTGGCACCGCAGCCCAAATCTCCTGATGATGGCCCCCAGCGGCTTTACATAGATGTTGAATAACATGGGGGAGAGGATAGAACCCTGTGGCACTCCACAATTGAGAGGCCAAGGGTCTGAAACCTCCTCCCCCAATGCCACCCTTTGATGCCTGTCTGAGAGATAGGAACGGAGCCACCGTAAAACAGTGCCCTCTATTCCTAATCCCTCCAGGCGTTCTAAAAGGATACCGTGGTCAACGGTATCAAAAGCCGCTGAGAGATCCAGGAGGACGAGGAAGGTGAATTGTCCCCTATCCAACGCCCTCCTCATATCATCCACCAGAGCGACCAAGGCTATTTCAGTTCCATGTCCAGTCCTGAAGCCCGATTGGAATGGATCCAGATAATCTGTTTCCTCCAAGTGTGTCTGTAACTGTTTGGCCACCACTCGCTCAATCACCTTGCCCAGAAATTGTAAATTAGAGACTGGGCAGAAGTTATTTAACTCTTAATGATGCAAATGGCACTGGGCAGCAATAGGCCATTCTTTTCTAGCTCTGTAATTTCAGAGTGTGTGTTTTGTAAGAATTTTTTCTCCTATTTGAACAAGGCTGTTTATAAACAAATGACTTGTGTTTGTAAGAAAGCAAGCAACAGAACGATTGTTCTTGTGTTTCAAAAGCTTCCTTGTAAAATAGCGGTCAAAGGCTTCAGACACCAAAATAATCCTGGAAAGTTTAACAGCTTGTTTTGAAAGTCTTATGCTTGTTAACCAATGGGACAGAGAGACATAGGGAACACACCTGGTGGAAAGGAGAATGAAGCATCCTCTTTTATTTACTACAGGTGCTGGCCAGCTTACGTACTGTACGGAATAATTTTGCTGCATTAACCAACCTACAGGATCGAGCACCCAGCAAGTAAGTGTGGGCTTCTTCACTTTCCTAACTTTTTAAGTTAATGCCTTCTTCATTTTGCATAGTTCCTCTTTGCTGTTAAGTACACCAGCCTTCCCCACCTGGTGCCTTCTGAATGTTTCAGACTACATGAGCCCTAACCAGCACGACTGTGTGCAGATATACGCTGATATGCAACATCATGAAGAAAGGTTACTGTGAACCAGGCTGTGCACGTGATGAGCCAGCAGCTGGTTCTGTGCTTGGAATGGCTGCTGGTCAATGTATGAACTGTCCAGTTCATGCTAACCTGTCTTCACTCAGGCCAAAGTCGCAAGTGACATTAAATGTGTGGCCACTGCTGAAATAGCAGCCATGTTTAATTCCCCACTTTCCCTTCTGTAGTGTCTGTAACAATTTAAACTCTGTCCTGATGCCATGATGCTGCATGTTTTTCCACCTCTGCTCTGCCTCATTGGCTGCCATTGACAGGCAGGTGGGAAAGGCACAATGGCATGATGCCAAGGCAAGTTGTCATAGACATTACAGACACTGCCAGGCCTTTATTCTAACTTGTAGCTTTGGCGTCTTTCAGGTGCATATCATCACATGGAGGAATATAGCTGAGTAAACCCAACCCCTTTTTGTCTTTCTTTGCCTCTGCTATGATCTAAAACAAAGACTTTGCAGGAGGTTTTCCCCTGACATGAAGTTATCTCTGGTTGAAAGCAGTAGATCTTAAGCTGGCATACTTTTAAAAATTAATTTGCTGCAATTGATATCCTGCCCATCTTCTAAGGCAAAGATGGGGAAATTGTGCCCCTCTGGATGTTGCTAGAATACAACTCCTGCCATCCTTTTGCATTTGGCCTTGCTGGCTGGGGCTGATGGAGTTCTACAGCATCTGAAGTGCCACGGTTTCCCCATCTCTGCTCTAAGGAGCAAAAGGCAGCATTATGTCCTTTTATCCTCCTAACCATATGAAGAAAGTTAAGATAAAATACTGTTACTTGTTCAAGGCCACTCAGTCAGTCTGAGTGGGGATTTGAATCCAGGTTTCCCACATCTCAACACACCTGAGCCCAGTATAGTACCTGACTGGCTTACCCATAGTGAAGAACTAGGCAAATCAAACCAAAGGTATTTCTAGGATCTAGACAAGTTTGTGATTAGGATTTCCCTCAGTTTTTTTTTTTTAATTTGGGAAGCAGTGCTCTGAAAGAAGCCTGTGACTGTTAAGTTACCTGTTCCCTCCTCTTCTTCCCTGGTTGAAATCTGTTGGCTCCAAGGAAGAAAATACAAGTGTGGCATGTAATCACAGGCATCCTGCACCACATCTAGTTTGGCTCAGATACTCTTGTTAAACCTTCCTCTCTTTTTTGTTTATCCGCTCCCCCCCCCTGAAATTATTCCTCAGTGACCCACATACAAATTGTTTCATGCTGATGACTTCCATTTTTGTCCTCTTTCTATCAGACGGTCACCCATGTGTAACCAACCATCCATCAACAAAGCAACCATAACAGGTAAGACAACTTCATGGGGTCACACCATTCTGAGGAGGTTTTGCTGTGGTTAAGGCTGTACCTTTCTGTATTCTGGGTAATACATTATTGGCTTGTAAAATACTTAAGGACATATGTTAACTATAGCGTAGCATTTTAAAAGGCCTGTAAAAAATTCCTCTCTTAGCCCATAGCATTTCCACTTCTGTGATACTAAAGATATGCTAGAGTTTACAGGAATACTCTGCATTAACGTACGCAATGGGTCCAGAGTGAGTACGTAGACCAAAAATGCACTTAAAGTGAAGCACTACCTTTTTTCACTTGCACCGCCACTGTGCCACCTCTCCTTCATGCGGAGCCTCAAAGCCCCGCAATAAAGCCTCTGCTGCTGCGCTACCGCGCCTCTCAGCTGATCGCGATTGTGCCTCCCAGCTGATCGCAATCGCGCCTCCCAGTTGATTCGCGGTCGCGCAGTCGCGTCTCTTTCCACCCCCCCACGCACCGAAAGAACAGGCCACAACCAAAGGTTAAGTGTCAGTTCTTGCAAAGCAAGCGTATGTAAACAGGGGAATGGTGCTACTGTAAGTATGTCCGTACTCGCGAGTATCCTTAAAGTGAAGGTCCGTATACCGGGGTATTCCTGTATTGCCTTCCTGTAACTTAAACACCAGTCATATGAGTGTTGGCTCAAGTGCTCAGGCAGATCACACCAACAGTGATGCCTGTGTTGACACCTGCTTTTGCCCTCTCACCCACCCCCAGCTGTGGCCTTTTCTGGCATCAGTGGTTGGGTCTAGGATGCTGCCTACCATTTAAAATTTTGCACAATGCCTTGGAGTAGTGCTACACTGAGGCAAGTAATGAAAATGAAGTGCCGCTCGCAATTGCCTACCACAAATCATGAGACTACTGCTGCCACCTGCTACCACCAGTATGCCTTTTAGTGGAGGCAATGATTTCAAGGGGGGGGCAGTGATGTGAGGTGGGCCCACCTTGCTGAAGATAAGCAAATTTAGGTCTTGTTAATGCCTGGATGAGACACCATCTGGGAGCCCCTTTGCACACTGCCTTGAATTCCATTATGAAAGAAAAGTGCAGTATAAATATTATGAATAAAGAAAACTGAGCTCCATCTGTGCTGATGTATAAGCTGGGCCTGCCGCATAAGAGGACTTTCCCATTCACTTCAGTGGAGAAGAAAGCTCTGCAAAAAACATGCCTTTTGCATTGACAAAGTTTCCGCTTATAGTTGAAGCAAGCAGGGAGACTAGTGCTGTGTCGAAACCTGGCATCCAGTTTCTCAAAAGTGTTCTTCCTCTGTTACAGAAGTTTCTGTTTTTCTACTTCAATCATAGCGCACTTGAGAATTTCTAGAGAATTCTAGTCAGTGCAGGATTTTGAATGTACCTTATAATTACGCTGTGGCAGAGGGTGTATGTGTTTCTTTCCAATAAACATTTTTCCAGCACTCTGCAGTCTCTCTGGCTGCCCGCGTTTCCTGATCTGAGCAAGAAAACCCCTTGTGTTACCTCCATGATGTCTTCCAATGTGCTTTCCTTGAAGTGCGGGCACCCAGGAAGACTACAGAGTGCAGACCACTGGTGAGATGGTTTGTACAATGAAAAAAAGAAGACTCACAAGCACCTCTTGTCCACCCCAAAAGTAAGGTAAACACAACATAAACCCTGTGCCCCACCAACAAGAATTTCATCTAAATTTTCTCTTCCCTCTTCTCTTCCCTCCTCTGTTACATTTTTAAATGTAATTTCTGTTCTCATAATTTAATGGAGAAGGGTGGGGGGGGGAACCACAGCAGAAACGACACTAGGAAGGAGTCAGTGTGCATCCCACAGTCCCTATCTTTGCCTTCCAAGAGGTGCTGCTGGGTTGTGAAGCAAGCACTTTTTTTAGAACCAAGCATTAATGTGGTTATCTCACATGGGATCACTCTTAAATATAAAAAGTATATGAAACATGCATTGGTTGTGTGAAGTAGTGATAATCCTCCAATGTGTGTGTTCGTGGCAGATTGTAAACCTAATTGTTTTCAATAATTGAGACTTTAGTTCTTCTTTTAATAGATTAGCTTTGTGTCATTTCAGATTCCATGAAGTGTAATAGCAGTGTTTTGTGCGCGAGGGAGGGTTCCCCCCCCTCCATTTGTGGGAGCAAATTAAGTATTTGCCGCCTGAGGACCAAACTAGATGTGATGCCATTCATGAAATGGGACTACCTTTTAGGTTGGTCTGGAAGCTTTAGATGGTACAAAGTGCAACAGCACGACTGCTCACTGGGGCAGGCTATTGCCAACATGTTACCTCTCCGCTGAAATAATTGCACGACTGAACCATTAGCTACCGAACTAAGTTCTGGTTTTGGTATATAAAACTCTATACAGCTTGGGACTAGGATACCTGAAAGATTGTCTTGCTCCTTATATACCCAGTCAATCACTGCACTCTGCAGGTGAGAGCCTCCTGCAGCTACCGTCTTATCAGGAGGTCCGTTCCGCAAACCATAGGAAGTGTTGTGGCATTTACCCTATGGAATTCCTTCCCTTAAATATTAGGAAGGTACCATCTCTGTTGTACTTTTAGTGTCTATTGAAGACCTTCCTCTTTCAACAAGCCTTTTAGTAAGAGGCCTTACCCAGTTTGCATCTGTTTTGGAATTGTTTTTAGGATTTTTTTTAAAAGATGTTTTAAAGATTTGTTTTTAAAGATGTTTTTAAACATGTTTTGTATTTAAGATTTTAAATTATATTTTTAGTGTTTTTGTTTGCCACCCTGAGCTCCTTCTGGGAGGAGGGGTGGGATATATATTTACTATATAATAATAATTAGTGATAGCTTGAATGGCTTTTTTTAAAGGTCAATTGGCATTGTGTGTAATAGTGCCAGTCCAAATCAGGATGCTGGTGTGAGCAGTAGGAAGCTTTAATCCTTCCCACGCGCACACACTTTGGTCTTGCTCCAGAATGGTGCCTCCATACCATGCCTGCAATTTACTTTTTAAAAGTCACTCACTGCAATCGCTAATTGCGTGAATGGCATCTCATCTCATTTAGCCCTCAGTCACTAGAAAAGTTAATTGTTGAAAATTCTGTTGTTCCTAAATCAGTGTTGAGAATGACCTGGTACTTGCCATAGACAGATTTATGGTTGTGATTAACTTTTTAAGGATGCCTTGTCCGTAGTTACTGCTTTATATTACATTATGCAAATCCTGGTACAGATGAGTTCACAAAGGCATGCTAATAAAGGTGAAGCTACATTTTAGCCTCTTGTCAAACACCTGAGTAAACATAATTCAGCTTCTTCGTAGTTTACAAAGTGACTAAAACTTTCATTTTGGATTCCTTTCTTCTCATTACTTTGTTTAAAAATATAAATAAAAGCTCTGGGTTCTTTATGCTCTTTTTAGCCAAGTCCTTTGTTTTTAGCTAAAAGGTTTCAAGTACATGTCAAGAAAATGGCACATTTCAGACTCGTGTCACGGATGGGGTATCTGTGTCCCTCTTGATGCTGTTGGATTGTGCAGCTCCCATCATCCCTGACCATTGGCCATGCTGGCTGGGGCTGATGGGATCTGGAGGGTCACAGGATCCCTGTTCTTGAGCTAGAGGAATGTAATGTAAGGGAGTAGATCAGATGTGTTGCTTTCAAAGAGTCATGGCAATCCTTTTTTCTTTTCTTTTTTTGGCACATCTGTTGCATGTCAGATCCAAAGTATGATGTGGTAGCACTCTAGTGCACCCTACAGTACATATGAATCCCTCTCCACAATACCTTGGAATGGCTTACCATTATTAACCAACAGAGGGATGTATGATATAAACACAAATAGAAGAGTATGCCCTTAAAAACAAACAGTTTCTTATATCTGTTAGGGACAGGAAAAGATTACTTGGACGGTACAACCCCAGCTCTGGAAACAGCTAGTAAGCACTAGGCAGCATCCTGTTTGAGGGGACCCTGGGCAAAGTGCACTTCAGTAGGCCCCCCTCCTCTGTTGGTTTACCTTACAGTGACAGCAGGAAGCTGCTGCAGTCTGAATAGCACTGGGGGTGAGATGGGGACACCATTTTAATTTCCCAGAATGCCTCAAAATGATGCTACATCAGGGGCATTGTGGGAAATTAAAACGGCAGTAAGACCCAGCTCCCAAGTACAGCTCAGAATGCCAGTCCAGTTTTGTTTTGTTTTTAATTTGGGCCTGGAGCATGTGTTGACTGAGGCTCCAGCAGGTGCCAAAGTTTGCCAGGTACTGATGCTGGCCCTGGGAAGTACCCAGACCCCCTTCCCTGCACCTTGGTATGTATTTGTGGAGGGAGCACAGCTCACCTTATCACATATGCCTCAAAAAGAGCATTGTAGAGCTGAAAAAGTTTCAGAAAAGGGCAACCAAAATGATCAATGGATGGAGCAGCTCTCCTGCGAGGAAAGGTTACAATATTTGGGGCTTTATCGCTTAGAGAAAAGGCAAGTGAGTGGAGTCGTGATAGAGAGATATAAAATTATTCATGGTATGGAGAAAGCAGACAGAGAAAAGCTTTTTTCCCTCAGAACACTAGAACTCAGGGCCTTTTAGTAATGGAAGATTGCATGTTGGAAAATTCAGGACAGACCAAAGAAAATACTTCCTCACACAGCGCACAGTAAAACTGTGCAATTCCATACCATGAGAAGTAGTGATGGCCACCAACTTGGATAGCTTCAAAAGAGGATTAGACCAATTCATTGAGGATAAGGCTATCAATGGCTTCTAGCCACAAGGACTCTTGTTTTGTCTCCTCTGGATGCCATTTGGTGGGAATCACAACTGGGGAGAGTGCTTTTGCCCTCATGTCTTTCTTTCAGGTTTCTTGTAGGCAACTGGTTGGCTACTGTCAGAACAGAATGCTGGACTAGAAGGCTTTTAGCCTGATCCAACAAGTATCTTCTTATGCTAGTAGGTCTGTGCTTGAAGCTGCAGGTGTTGCTGGTGGAACATGGCAACTTGTCAGCTCTGCCCTTCCCTGCCTCTCCCCTGGCATTGTCCACTGCTAGGTTGCTTGTTGTGAACTAGGATGCTGCATCCTTCAATGTCTGTCCAGTGTGTTTTGAGCCACTCATGAATTGGCAATGCCACACCTCTCCCAGCCCAGCACTATAAACATCCTGATTTGGTCAGGCGCCGAAAAGATAACAAAGATGGCACCTGTCTAATATTTAAGGGAAGGGAGTTCCACAGGGTAGGTGCCGCCACACTAAAGGCCCTTTTCCTATATTGTGCAGAGTGGACCTCCTGATAAGATGGTATCTGCAGGAGGTCCTCACCTGCAGAGCGCAGTGATCGACTGGGCATATAAGGGGTAAGACGGTCTTTCAGGTATCCTGGTCCCAAGCTGTATAGGGCTTTGTACACCAAAACCAGAACCTTGAACTTGGCCTGGTAGCAAATGGGCAGCCAGTGCAATTCTTTCAGCAGTGGGGTGACATGTTGGCGATACCCTGCCCCAGTGAGCAGTCTTGCCGTCACATTTTGCACCAGCTGCAGTTTCCAGACCAACCTCAAGGGCAGCCCCACATAGAGCGCATTACAGTAATCCAGCCTGAAGGTTACCAGTGCGTGGACAACAGTGGTCAGGCTATCCCGGTCCAGAAATGGCCACTTAGAGCTTACTGTGTCCATACCTTTCCCTCAGGACTGGCTGCCATGAAGATGGTAAGAACTACGAAGCCCCTGAGGTGTGTTGTTTCTCCTTTAAACTAGATCCCAGTTTTGATGTTTCCTCTTTGTCTCAATCCTTTAAAGTTCCTTACTAACATAATAGACCATTTGTGTTCGTAAGCCACAAATGCTTTTGCAGTTGTAACTGTAAAGCGTTTTGCAAACTAGAAACGTACTTTAAGGAACTAAAGGCTGATGGGGGAGATTGAAAAAGGGCAGCAGTGTGGAACTGGGGACTGATTTTCGTCAGGCAGAAGAGTTCTGGGCTTCCATGATGCCTTACTTCTCTTCTGTTAAGAAAGCCTGCCAATTTCACCAGGCCTAGAGTTCAAATTAATGGGTGTGCTTTAGTGCCTCAATAGTTTGGCTCCAGCTGGCTGGAGAAATGTGAAACCAATCCAAAGAGCTGAGATGTACCAGAGGTTCGACTCAGATGGTACTTTGCCTGAACTGGTTAGCCCTTCCCTAGTCATAATGCTGTATTTAATGTTATAGGCATCACCATAACAACAGACTTTGTGGCACAAGCAGAGAAGACCTACGAAGGGCACATAACCCCCTGGTAACTGTGGCAATGCACATTATGGGAAGGCAGAGTGCCAAGGCAAGATAGAGGCTACCCTCCCCTTTCTACACCAATTTAGAAATTTGGCACCAGCTTTTCGCCCGAGAGATTCTTGCCAGAGGTGTTTGAAGTGCCATCTGTTTGTCTTTGTTGCTGCTAGTAAGTTCTCCTGCTATTGCTTTACATATGCAGACTAAGGCAACCAGAACAGAGAAACCTGATGGGTAGGTGAGCTTTCCATTTGTCTGAGGCCCCAAATTAAGAAGATTATCTGCCAGGACCAGAGGAGGCTGGGAGGAATGCTAGGAATAAAGAATACTGAGCTCCCTACCTCTTAAAGCACCCCAAGAACCTGGTAGTATCAGAAGTTTATCTTCCTGTAGAAACTCTCCTATTTTCTGTTGGACAGGGTACAAAAAAACTGAGGCCAAAACTAGACAAAACACTAGGAAATCCCTGATTGGAGCTACTGATTTATTTATGGTTGGCCACTGTGAGAACAGGATGCTGGACTAGATGGGCCACTGGCCTGATCCAGCAGGCTCTTCTTATGTTTTTATGTTCTTATTTTTAGCTCAAATCAACTGGGGGGGGGGTTCAGGTCAGTGGAGTAGTATACAGGGGAATGCTGTAACCCTTTCTGTCAGGAGTGCTGCTGATCTAACTTGCTGCTCTGAAGCTGCTATTTTCACCACTGTCTATGCCGCTGCCCAGCTCAGTAACACCCATCAGGGAAGCAGTGCAGGAGGTATCAAAGCTGTATTTCTGTGGTACCTGTTTTAGTGCTTGTATGGCAGGTAGAATTCAGGGCAGTAGCAGGCAGTGTTGCTTACCTGGCTTCGGTACACAGAGGTCGCTGTCAGTAAGAGAGAGGGGTAAGGGGAGGCGGTGGGGAGATCAGTGCAAAGAGACAGAGCAACATAGCCATTCCACCACTCCTGCTGCTGTGCTTGCACTGTGCCAACCTCCTCGGCCCTCCCTTTCTCCCTCTCGGTTCCTGCCAGCAACCTCCGTATTGGGAAGCCAGATGAGCAATGCCGCTCCACCCCACCAGCCATTACTGAATCAGGTTAAATACACCCAGCACTGTTCCTCCAATCCAATTCACTCCCATAGCTACTTTAATAACAGTTTCAAAATACATCAGGCAGTCCTCCTCCATTGTCTGAATCCAGAGAGAAAACATAGAGTAATCCATGCACCAAAGAAGATCCAAAAATGGCTTCAGGATGAACCAGGAAGTCCCTTCTCTGTGAGCTTGTGTGACTCTAAAATGGGTGTGGGGAACCTGTGGCCCTCTAGATGTTGCTGAACTGCAACTCCCATCATCCCTGATCTTTTGCCATGCTTGCTGGGGCTGATGGGAGATGTAGTTCAGCAACATCTGGAAGGCCAGAGGTTCCCCACACTTGCTCTAAAATGTCTTTGTAGCGCTTGTCAATCACTGCTCTGACTTCACTCATTGACCAAAAATCATGAAAAGTAAAAGCAGGCTCATATCTCTCAAAGCAATTGCTTCAAATGGTGCCTGCATATATTTTCTTCATACCTTTCATTCCAACAGGGCTAGAGACTTAATTTTTATTTTTTAAATGAAAGTTGAGAGTCTGGGCCCCTGGCTGCCTGTGAGCCAGAGGTTCCCCACACTTGCTCTAAAATGTCTTTGTAGCACTTGTCAATCACTGCTCTGACTTCACTCATTGGCTAAAATTCGTGAAAAGCAAAAGCAGATTCATATCTCACAATGCAATTGCTTCAAATGGTGCCTGCATATTTTTGCATCATACCTTTCATTCCAAAGGGGCTAGAGACTTAATTTTTATTTTTTAAATGAACATTGAAAATCTGGGGCACTGGCTGCCTCTGGACCAGTGCAGTAGTACAATCCCCAAAGCAGTCCTGCCTACATTTATGAATGAAAATATTGGACAAAAACTCTGTGGGGAGCAATCCTAAGTGGGAGGCAAAGGACCTGACAAAGCAAGTCCTTATGTGTCTTCGTTTCCAAGTGTTGAAGTAGATGAGACATAAAGGGAGATATGAAAAGTACTTAGATGGTTTGTCGCTTTCTATTTATTTTTACTGTTCATTCTAGTCTTTCTTTTTGTTGTGATTCTTTGTCATGGTTACAGCCAGTGCTGTCTCTGCTCTCTGAGGACCCTCATAAAGAATAAACACACGGCGCCTGGCGCTTTAAAAGGCCAACAAACACTAGATATTTTTGGGTTTCCATTTCCTATTGTAAATGTCTGCCTTCTCCAGCCTGATGCTTTCCAAATGGTTTGGACTACAACTCTCATTAGCTGTAGCCAGCATGGAGTTGTAGTCCAAAATATCTGGAGGGCACCAGGTCATAAAAGGCTGGTAAAACTATTCCTGATTCTTCTTCCAAGGATGTCATCTGACCTGCTAGTTCAGTAGAAAACCTGGGTTAAACTAGCCTGCAGTTGTGAGGTCTTCTGGAATCCTATTGTAGGATCTATGAATGGATCATACATACCTTGGGTATATCCAAAGTTACAGTCTCAATTTGCATGAGGTATCATCCAGGTGTGTAGGCCTGCCTATTATCTATGCAGTGCAGGGGAAGAACAGTAAGGTGTACAAGCTGTCTTTTGAAGTGTCATTATAAGATTTTACTCTCAAGATAACCTTTGAAGAGACCTTCTTGGAGGTCACTGATTCATAGGGTTGCCATAAGTCGTAATCGACTTGAAGGCACATAACAACAACACAACAACCTTTGAAGAAATAGCAGAGTTTCTAACAACTCTAGGTATCTAGTGGATCACAGTGAGAACAGAATGCCAGACTAGATGGGACTTTGGTCTGATCCAGCAGAGCTTTTCTTACATTCTTAATTCAAACAGAAAATCATAGTTCTACGATAGCTTCTAATGGCAAAAATCTATATACAAAATGTGTATATTTCTACATTCTGTATAGTAATTCTGCCACGTGCCCCCAGAATCTGTGTTGTTTAAACTAGTGTTGATTGCAGGATATGAATAGTACCTTTCTATTCTGCCAATCTTACCAATTTATCTTCTTTGCTTTCTGGCCAAAAAGGTGTTTCCCCTTCCAGTGAGTCATAGTTTAGGTGCACTGAAGCATGCTTATTAAATAAAGCCTTCAGTGTATAATAAACATTGGGCACAGTCCAGCCAAAGTTAAACACTTGTAAGCCTCATTGGTTTTCAATAGGAGAGATTTAAACACTAGTTTAACTCTCCCAGCAAGTGTGGGACTCTGATGTTTAACTTTGAGTGGATTGTGCCCATTATTTGCACTGAAGCAAAAATACTAAGGCTTAAGAAAATTTCATTAGAGTTCCTTGTTCATTTTCCTTGATTTTCTTGACTGCACTGACTACCAATTAGTTTCTGGGCTCAGTTCAAAGTGCTGGTTTGGACCTATAAAAGCCTCATGCAACTCAGGACCCCAGTACTTCATGAACTGCCTTTCCCTGCGTGAACCAGCCCAGACCCTGTGGTCTTCATCAAAGGCCCATCTCTATGTGCCTCACCCAAGGGAGGTGCAGAGAATGGCTACACGAGAACGGGCCTTTTCAGTGGTGGCCCCCATCTGAGGAATGCTCTCGCTAGGGAAACATGCCTGGTGCCATCACTGTCAGTTTTTAGATGCCAGACTACTAAGATCTTCATAGGACATGTGTTTATTAATATGTTATTGGATGATCATTTTATATATTTTTGTATTGTTCAATGTTTTAAATTTTCTGGTTTTAATAGTTTTGTCTGTGGTATTTTAGCTTGTTAAGTTCCTTTGAGACTTTTTCTTTTGTATAAAGTGATGAACAAATTTAATAAATAATAATAAAAAATAATAATAATAATTACTTCCAATAACACAGTAATCAATAAGCAGATTGGCTTCGACAGTCTTCTTATACATTCAGTTGTTGTTGTTGGTGGTGGTGATTTCAGATTTGTAGACTGTTCTCTGTCATCTGGCATCTAAAGTGGTGACATCCATAATAAAAGCAATTCAAATCACAATAAAGCTCTTTCAAAACATACATCAAAATTGCAACTTAATTAACCCCTCTCCCCAAAAAAGGATGTCAACATAAGTCCTAGCAGAAGAAATGAAGCCCCAACAGCCATTAGCCAGCATAACACACGTTTTGTAAAAAAAGCACATTTTGACTAAGTGCTAAAAATCCAGCAGATGAATAGCCATAAATGCTCCTGTTGGCAGAGTATCGCAAAATGTAAGAAGGTGTAGCCCTATATCCTTACAGTATTTACTTCTGTACAAAATAGTACATGGAACATCACCTCCCACATAGATCTGATGGTTGTCCCTAAGGTTCACAGGCCCCAGATTGTTTGATTTAACCCACAACAGATGGCATTGAGCTTCATGGCATGGAACAAGTCACACCATCTCTTATGAGTTAAATTGAGACAAAAGGATTTTTTTCACACTACCTGTATTAATTAGCCTACCAATACCAGGATATATGTGCTATCTATGACTGTTTCTTGTCAATTATCAAACAGGCAAATGGCACAGCCTCAGGGACTAGACTCATGCCCCACTACTTAATATAATCATCTCAACAATGCTGAGTAAATTATTGCCAATCTACTACTGAAAAAAGTTTTCGTATTTAACATCCATTTAAGCTCTAATTATCAGTGACTGCCGTTTTTGCATCACGTGTTGCCATTCAACTCCCACCTTACAATTTTATCCTTTATAGACATGCCAATGAAGATTTCACTTCATGCATCTAACGAGGTGGGCTAGAGTCCATGTGAAAGCTTTTGCAATTAACACATTTGTAATGATTAAAGAGAAAAAAACCCTGACAAACTATGACTCCAGCATGTGCTCAGCAGCATTTTCTAAATTTAATATGCAGTCATTGTATGCCTCTTCCATGCATAGAATATCTGATTAAAAGAAGGGGGAAGTGAAATTGCACAACCATTTTCATTTAGGGTACTGTCGATTAAACCAACTTCTCCCAGTGAAAGCAGCTGTCTGGTATTGTCTCCTTTTTTGGATATTTCCACAATCTCAACCCCAGTTCAGCAAAAGTTGGGAAAATGTTTGCAACTGCACGCAGTACTGCCTAGAATAATTGGGGCTATTACTGAAAATGGCAAGAATATCTAAAATGTCTGTGCTTAGACGGCAGAGGGCAAACAAAAGTAAGGAACAGTTTATTATTCTGTCAGAATCTCAGACGTCTAAGGCATTCTTATGCTTGATCTTTTCTGCAGTTGACACAGGCCAAATGATAATAGCAACCATGTTTGCACACAGTCATCCCTTGTTAACCCTTGCCTCTCCCTTTCTTCCTCTTTCCACCCTCCCATTGTTCTCTTTCAAGTTGTTGATACTTGCATTGTAAGCTCTTCAGGACCAGGGACTGTCCTGTTCATTACTACTCTGGCAAGTGTCATGTATGATACTGTTACCTATATATTGCAACTGTGAAAAATAAACAGGTGCTCTCATTCTTGCCAGACTGCTGTGCCCGAGTAAGATTGAGGCCCTTTTTGATCAAGAAGTAGTTTGTGTCTTTACTTGGTATCTAGACAAAAGTTCAAACGGGTAATTGGGATTCTCTCAGCTCGCACTCCTACCCGGGTGTATTGAGGTGAGCAGTTGGCAGCTTTTGCCGGTTTAAATTATCCTCAACAATTCGTAAAATAACAACTACCACTACTACTACATTGCAATGCATTGTACATGGAGCTGCCTTGGAAAATGGTCCAGAAATGTCAGTTATTTGAGAATATGGCTGCAAACTGCTCGCTAGGATTGGGCAATATGAGCACATCATACCATTGCCTCACCATCTTAACAGGTTTTCAGTCTGATTCTCGGCTCAATTTAAGATGCTGGTTTTGACCTTTAAGGATCTTCATGGCTTGGGATCAGGATACCAAAGGGGCATCTCTTTCCATATATATCTACCCAGACATCAAGATCTTATTTGGAGGCCCTTCTCTGAGTGTCCCTGCTGAGTGAGGTGAGGCAGGTGATTAGGGGAGAGGCACCTTTTCATGGTGGTGTCCCAATTGTGGAATGCTTGCCCCAGAGAGGTTCACCTGGTGTGTGCCTTTGTGTCATTTTGGAACCAAGAGAAGACCTTTTTATTTTTCCTGGCATTTTAGACTGTTTTAGTTTTAATCTGTCTACTCGATGTGACTTTGTGCTGCATTTATATTTCTATTGTTATCTTTGTTATTAAATTTTAAATGGTCTTGTTTCTTGTTGTAAGCCCCTACCCCATCGCCGATAATGTTTGTATAAGGCCCTTCAGTTGTTGCTGGACTACATCTCACATCATGCCTGACCTTTGGCCATGCGAGGCTGGAGCTAATGGGAGTTAGAGTCTAACATCTGGAGGGCTGCAGGTTCCTCACCCCAGCTACAAATACTGTTAAATAAGGGTAAAATCCCATTGCATCTGTGCATACGCAGAAGAAGCTTCTGCTCACATAATGGCTGAAGTTACCTTCCTCTTCTTTGCCCCTGCCACCCAATGAGCCCCCCAAATCCAAAGGATTAGAAGACCCTCTGGAGCAGATTTGAGGAGGCGGTGCAGGGACCGTAGGAAGTGGAAGTCTAACTGTGCTAGCAGAGCCGCACTCACATTACTGTATGTAAGTAAAAAAGTAAGACTGCAATCCTAATCCCACTTACCTGGCAGTAAATCCTATTGAATTCTGTAGAATTACTTCTGAGTAGATATGGTTAGGATTGTTCTGTAAGTAAATAGGGGACAACAAGAAAGACTTACAGTGCAATCCTATACATATCTACTCAGAAGTAAGTCCCAAGTAAATGGTATAGGATTGCAGCTTTAATGTTTTTATATACACTAAATAACCTAGCCCTGAACAGATGACATGAATTCTAGGGATAATGCTTGAGGGAGATAGTGGGATAGGGACAGTTGATCCCAATCCAAACTTCCACACATTGATCAGGTCTTAGACCTAATCAATAAATGGTGGTTGATTGCAGGGTGTGCTGGTGCAATCCCACTCCCTGCCCACCATGCATTGATTATCCCCAGATTTCATGTTATCTGTACAAGCTTTCGATATGGGTCATATATGGCTGCAGAAGAAATTGATTAGCTGGATGGAAAGGAGGGCACTTTCTCTCTTTTGCCTTCTCCACTTGTATGACAAATAGTAAAGTACACATATAAATACACGAGGGGGCAACAGAGAGTAGAAGCTGCCTTTCTTGTTAGCAGATACAATTGCTGTGAATTTCGGCGGGATGTAATGCCTTGAGAACAGAAAACGGAAAAGATTTAGTGGCCCCACATCATTTTAAACAAAACAGTACTTGATGGTGGTACCCACTGCCTCCCCCCTAAATAATTTTAAAGACAAAAAAAAAGTTGCTTTGCAAAATGCATATGAAGTCCCTAGATCTATGAGAAAAGTGCAACATGGCATTATTAAACAGGTATAGCATTATTAAACAGATGGACTGAAATTTAAGAGTTAAATTTAACAGCTTGAAATGTATGCACATGCTGGCCATTTGTTTAGCCTGTGTGGGCATTTCCCTGGGCTAGAAACCAAGACTGCGATCCAATACATGTCTACTCAGAAGTAACTCCATGGGGTTCAATGGGACTTACTTCCAGGTAAGTATGTATTGGATTGTAGCCCAAGTCTAGTCCCTGAGGTTGTTCCAACTGCCTATTTGATTATTGGGTCTAAGAAAGTTTTGTGTGTATAACTGTATATCACTTAGATTAATCAATTAAACGACTGAAAAAATGCACCTGATACTAATTGGGGAACAGATGTTTTAAATGTACATATTTTAATATATATATTTAAAAATCTACAGACAGTAAGCACCATTTAAAAAGAGGCATTACCCCCTTCTCTCTCACATTCAGAAGGGATATCTCTTCCTCCTGGAAATGTGTGCATAATCTAAGGGCAAAGAAAATATACTCCTTGCTTTAGAGATATTTCCCTACATGCAGTTATATCCTATGCAGAATTACTTGGCAGTAAGACCCCCGAACCTCAGTGAGGTCCACTGAGTTCGGTGGGGCTTATTCTCCAATAAGTGGGTATAAGATTGCAGCCTAAAAGCCATGTGATTCATTGATTAAAATGCAGTTAGTTGAGTTGCAGCCCTAATATACACAGGCATATATACATATGAATGTATGTCTGCTACCTAAAAATCCTAGGCCTCACTGGAAATTTACTCTCTAAGTATCCACATCACCTTTTGTCTTCTTGCTGGACAGACTACTGTTGTGACGTCTAGTTCTGAAGAGGAACAACTGAAGAGCTCTTTGAAATTATGGGGAGAGAAGGAGGGCAAGGGGTCATGACCTTTTCTGGGGTGGTGGTCACAGGTTTTTGTCAGTGCATGACGCTGTCTAGCTCTGCTGTCATGAACTGAGACAGTCAAACGAATCTTGACAGTGCCCCATACATGTCAACACAGGTTAGCCTTTCACACACCATCATAGCTGTAACAGTTCTTTGAGACCAGACCATACAACCTTACTGAAGTTAAAATTTAAAGAGCTCTCAAGGATCTCATAGTAATCAATCCATCCACTTCTCTTTCTCCACAAACAAACTTTGCTCAAGTGTGTAGCATTTCAAGGTACTGAAAGATTATTCACTTGTTCTTTTGTAAAAAAAAGCAAGAGGGAATGAAAACATATGAAATAGGTGGGATATTCTTGCTCAAAGATGGGAAAAGAAGTGTGTAAATATAAATTAGAAGAACCCTGCTAGATCAGAGCAAGGGAATGTCTGGTCCAGCATCCGGCTTCTCACAGTGGCCAGCCAGGTGCCTGTGGGAAGCCCACAAGCAGGACAAGATGGCAACAGCTCACCTCAGTTGTCTCCCCATCCAAATCACATGAATAATGTCCAGAGGGATCTGGACATTCCATTTGGCTGTCATAGACAGTACCTCCATGCATTTGTCTAATCCCCTTCTAAAGCTATTTAAGGCATTGGTCATTTCTGGATTGTGTGAAGGAGTACTTTCTTTTGTCTGCCTTGATGAATGTTATAGAAGTACAGCTGTGTGATACTTTTATTGCCAAATGAACTGTGAACTTTTTGCAGTATTTGGGAAACAGGAAATAACTCAGAGGTCAAGTTGTGCAAGTGAACTACTCAATTAGCCTGACCTGTTAAAATTCCCCTCATACTAAGCCCTTTACCATTAGCCTAATAACTTTACAGCGGAATGGGGGGAGAAGGCTAGTGTGGTCTGTGCCAAAACAAATGTTACGGAAAATCTCCTGAAAACCATTTGACATGACCAAGTGACTCCGCCTGGCCAAACATTATTCATGGGGTGTAGAAAGGTCTGACACATGGTAGAGAGAGCTCCAAGTGGGAAAGAATCCAGTGGCAGATCTGGGAATGTGTTGGAACGGTTTTCAGGGAAAGATTGCTGAAGGTTAGAGGAAGAGAGAAAAGGGAAATTGCTGAAGAAGAGAAGGGGAACAGAGAGATATTGTCTCTTTTGTTGAACAAGGAAGAAATATACAGCATGACTTTTTCTCCTGTATATTTGGTGGAGAATCAGGAGAAGGTTGTTTGAGGACACGACCGAGTGGACAGTCCCATTGGCCAGACTCTGAACTGCATCTATCATGTTACTGAGCAGGACTTTTGATGATGGAACTGTGTGTAATATTCTGGGCCTTTCACTTTGATGGGTAAAAGGTTCCAGATGCTGATCCTCAGCAGCTGCAATAGGACATTCTCCCTTTCTCTCTCACTCTCTCTCTCCACCCCCACCACCCGGTTTCCAGAGTGCTGGTTTTTCTGCCACAGTTTATCTGGGTTTGCATTTGTGAGCAAGACACAGTAATAATTATTTTGTTTGCTAATAGTTTCCTCTGTCTATGAAGTGTAGTTTTCCATGTGAAAAATGGTTTCTTTATCCAAACTTGATTTGATTTTTAAAGAGAAAGAAATAAATTCAGGTGAAAAGTACACAGGATAGCTAGCAACCCTCTCTTTAGGATTGTGTACTCTGGTGTTCTGAAAGCCCTTCCCAGAACTTTGATATTGCTTTATGCATGACATCTGGCTTTTGCCAGGGGTCTTATCCATGCCCTGACCTGGCCTGACCTGACCCTCTTTGAATGGAAATATCTATCAGCTTAGAGTTGATTGCCTAGAGTGCTCTCTACGTAAAGCTGATGAGCCACAGTATTTTTTTATTTTACTAATAAAATGTCATATAAATTCTGATTTCATGAATCCATCTTCTGCTGTACTAAAATTCACCATAGAGCTAGGCTGGCCAGGTGAGAAAGCGGGACAGAGCTCCTGGGCAGAAGAGGGGATTTCAACAGGGCAGTTACTGCATGTCATGCAAACTACACCTGCTGAAATTCCCTCTTCTGTTCAAGGTGCAAGAACCCTGTCCACTTTCTCACCTGGCTCCCCTATATAGAGCTGAGAAGACGTCTGTGCAAAACATTATTTTGCAGTAGTTCAGCAGAAATGGTGGAAAGCTGCAATCTACCCTGAAGTCAGTGGTGCAGCTAGGACTAGATCTTGGGGCAGAGGTCAAGGGCTCGACAGCCGGGGGGGGGGATGACCACCCAGAGAGTGACAGGTGTTGGGAGTAGTGGCAAACAAACTCCCACATCAGCACCTGGGCCGGGATGCCCACCAGAACTGATGGTGGTTGCTGCAGTATTCTATCTTATTTTTTTAAAAAATGTTATAGTCCAGGAGTGGCTAGCTGGTTACATGCATTGGGGTGGCTCACTTTTTGGGGCCAAGGGTCACATTGATCCACAGCCAATCTTTCTGGGAGCTGCATTTCAAAGCGGGTGTGGCCAACATGTAAAAATGGGAGTGGTGAGGACTGTGGCTCTCAAGCCTCCCTTCCAGAAGGCTTTCTCACTAGCTGTTCTACACTATTTTAAATCATTTTATCATTATCATTATCATCATCATCATTATTATTATTATTATTATTATTATTTAGACTTGTTAGTCACTTGTTACCCAAAAGTCCCCAAGCAACTTACAACACATTTTACATAAATATATTATGCCATTTTTAAAATCATACCACATATATATCTCTTTTTCTTTGATATGACAACCCCCATAACAGTTACAGGAAACTTTGGCAGCACACTAATACAAACAACATCATTTCATTCTATCAAAACCTTGAATTATTAAATTGAGGGGGAGGAGTTAATGCAAGCTTTAAAAAAATTATTTTGAAAAAAACAAATTTTGGCACGACTGGGAGGGGTCACAAAAGCCTATTGCTTGCCTGGGTAGAAGACAGAAAGGTGTGTGTATAGAAACTAGACTACTATCCAAAGGTAAAATCTACATTTGTTGCACTATCTACTTTTGACTCCAGCTCCGCCCACCATTGGCATGTGTCCCTTGAAAGGTTATCCAGAAAGGAATGTGGTCATTGGGCCGAACAGGATTCCCCACCTTGCCTTAAGTGAGCTAGAGTCCAACTGTTGGGCTTCTGGAACATGCATGTGTCCACCTTTGGAGATGCCAACATCTCTTCCACTCTATTGGGTTTTTACATTTGTATACTCCATTGAGCATTCTTATAGAGTAGGGTTGGGGAACCTAGTCCAGTATCCCATTCTCACAGTGGCCAACTAGATGCCCCTGGAAAGTTTGCAAGAGATGAATGCAAGAGCACTCTCCCCTCCTGCAATTTCCAGGAACTGGTATTCAGAAGCATTCAGAAGCACATTGTTGGACTACAGCCCCTGTCACCCCAGCCAGAGCTTGGAAAAGTTACTTTTTTGAACTACAACTCCCATCAGCCCAATCCAGTGGTCATGCTGGCTGGGGCTGATGGGAGTTGTAGTTTTAAAAAGTAACTTTTCCAAGCTCTGCCCCAGACCATTTACCATAGTGGTCGGGGCTGATTATTGGGAGTTCAACAACATGCAGAGGTACACAGGTTCTCCATCCCTGCTGGAGAATGATCCACTCTTCTTTTTTCAGGGGTGGGGGGAGAGACTAATGACAGATTGTACCATGCCTCCCTTGCCCAGGACTGGCATTGTTTAGATCATCTTCCATCTCTGCCTCTATACTTAGGAAGGCGTGCTTCCAGAGAGCAGATTACTAGATCTTTTCAATCTGTGAAAAGGGTGTTCTCTTGCTTTTATCACAACTAAAGAAGATGTTGAGAGTGAACATAGACTGGAATGAAAATTCAGTCCAAGTACTGAGCGTGTGCTTGACTGCTTCTGGGGTTCCTGTCTGGTCTCGTCATTTGACATCTCATGTCGCCTTTGCTCCATCAACATGGAATAATGAGCTGCCGGCAGTAATGTGTCAGCAAAAACAAGCTAAGATTTTCCAGATGGAGCATCATTTTGTGAACATGTGGTGTTTTCAGACAAATACTGTCAGCCTGTTATAATTTGTTTAGCTCTTTTGGTTTTCCATGTTTTCTGAACTTTTAAAATTAAGTGCCAGCTTATTACAGATGTTAGGCAATAGTAGAGTGTTGCTGAAGAAATCAGACAGCTTTCCTGAACAAAACTGTCCAACATGAACTGTAGCAGATGAGAAGAACCAAATGGGACTTATATTGGCTTTAAAGGACTTTTTATCATAAAACCTACACATATTTTTCACTTGGGCGGCAATCCCACAACTCAGGAGTCGAGAGTCTTAGGCCCGGTGTGTGTGTGTGTGCTGAATGTAGCCTTCTTGGCCTCTCTATCTGGCCCTTAGAACTCTCCTCAAAGCACTCTCCTCCCTGCTTTACATCCCCACAGTGTTTTTGCCTGGCTGGAATGTGTCCTTGACTTCTGATCATGCCTCTTGATTGCCAGGAAGGAGGATACGGGGGAGTGTGGGAGGATGTGCAGAAACTAGCCTATTGCACAAAGGTCAAATATACATGAGTTGCTCCGCCTTATTTGTTGCTCCACATGCCTCTAGCCCCACCCGTCTCGGGCATGTGGCCCTCAGAAAGTTGCTCAGAAATTGCCCTTGGTCTGAAAAATGTTCCCCACTCCATTCATAACACCTGAGAGTAAGTCCCTTGGAATTCAGTAGGGTTTACTTCTGTGTAGACATGTATAAAATTGCAAAGTAAGTTGGTGATGTTTAGAATTACATCTGTATCCCATATGTTCCCCAACTGAAAGCAGCATCCATAAACGTATTCCAATTTCATCCTCACAACAACCTGATGAGGTTGCTGAGAGTTGGTGGCTGGCCCAAGGTCTCCCACGGAGCTCTACTGATGATCTCTCCAGTCCCAAGCCCAACAATGACACTACACTACACTTGCTCCCACTATTATTTAATGTAGTATACGCCACTGTGTGCTCATTGTAACGCAAGGTTTTCCAATCTGAATTGGCAATCTTCCTGGCAATCATGGTGTTTTTACAATGCGGTCCTGTACACCTTTACTAGCAAGTCCTCCAGTGCTCAAGTGCAGTGGTTCCCAAACTTTTTTGCCCATGGACACTTGCTGACAATCTTGGTGGACCACTTAATGATTGTTCTGTGTTGTGTGCTGGGCTAGATGCATTTGCTTGGCTTCTTTGATTTCTTATATATTGTATTTTATTATATTACAGTATGAATTCTATAGAATTCAAATGGTAGTACAATAAAATACAATATAAGAAATAAAAGGAGCAATATAAACTCAGTTAAAATCACTATATTTAATATGTTGGATGTACCATCTCCCATCTTCAACCACAAATCCGTAGGCAAGTCACAGATCCCTTGAATGAAGCTGACAGACCACAGTTTGGTTGCTCAGGGGGACTTACTTGCAAATAAATGTGTATAGCAAGAATGAGGAACTTCTGCCCCATGGGCCCATTCGTACCCTCCAGGTCTCTCCTTCCAGCCTTTGGGATTCTCCTCAGGCCGCAGCCCCTCATTGGCCTTGGTCCACACCTCCCTTGAGTACTTTTGCCTTACTGGAATGTCTCCTTTGATATTGCATCTTGTTGGCTAGCTTGGAAGGTGGAGAGATTTCAGGCAGAAAACTCCAGGTTTTGTGTGGCTAGAATGTAGCCTACTGTAAAAAGTTGAGTCATTTCCATTACTCTGCCCTTTTTTTTCATGGGGCCCCCAGGTTCTCCAGAAAGAAATGTGACCCTGAGCCTGGAAAATATTCTCCACCCCTGATATATCGGACTGGAGCCGTAGATGTTAATAATGCTTTGGAAACAATTGTGGAGAGTGAATGTCATCTTTCCACGCAGAGTGAAAATACTAATACAGCAACAGAGCTTCAGTTTCTAGTCCATTATCACAGAGCACAGAAACAGAACAGTATTTCCAAGCCAATGTTTTCAGCATGGAAATTGGACAATCTTTTAGAAAAATAATTGAGATATTTATTTACTTGTTAGATCTTTTTTAATCCTGTTTCTCAGTTAAATATATTCACAGAAACTCATAAGCCCTCCAAATACAATATATAACAGCATCAGTCATTAAAAACTGTAAATACAAACAAAAACATAAAAACAATATACCCAATTCCAGTGTATGCATTATATAGGAGTCAACAAATCTCTCAGACATTAAAATTTGGCTTGAATAAATAGGCTGTGAACATTTAGCTAATGAGTCTCCCCAGCACAGGCTTTCCACAGATTTGGCACCACCATCAAACAGGTTCTCCTCTAATGGCAGAGGACAGTTCCTGCTTTAAACTTCACCCCCCAATTCACAAGGGTGGGGGAGCATAGTGTGCTTGTCCCCACTTCCCCTTCTTGCCCATAGCCTTTATGTATGAGCAGCATGCCTGAATAGGGTTTAGATCCTAACAGGGTGTAAACATTTCATTTATTTAAAACATATGCTCCCCACCTTTTCTCATAAAGAGCTCAAGAGAGCTAAGAACAAAATCAAACCATAATTTAACTATTTAAAATATCAATTACACAACTTTCAATATACCAGTTATCAAAACCTTTTCATATTGTCCAGAGTCTGTTAACATCTACTCCAGGAAATGGAGATTTAGACCCTTCGGAAGCCCACTATAAATTGTTTGCAAGGCTCACCTCTGTAGCAATCTTGATGCCCCATCCACATCTACTGTAGTCCCCATTGAGGTGTCCAGTGCAATGTCTGCTGCAACTTCCTGGGATCAGTTTCAGTTGATGCAGCCTGATGACACGGATAAGGTACTTGCAACAATGTGATCAACAACATATCTTCTTGACCCTCTTGGCTTATTAAAGCTTGCCAAGGGGATATGACTGAGTGGATCCAGGGTGTGGTCACTGTGTCTTTGTGAGAGGGAGTGCTCCCAGCCGCCCTGAAAGAGATGGTGATTCAACTGCTCATTAAAAAGCCCACCCTGGACCCACTGGTTTGTGACAACTACTTCCCAGTTACAAATACTCCCTTTTTAGGAAAGGTGATTGAGACAGTTGTAGTGCAATTACAAGTACTCTTGGATGAAACAAATTATCTTGACCATTTCAGTCTGGGTTCAGGCCTGGTTATGGGACTGTATTGATATTGGTCACCCTGATGGATGAGCTTTATTGGAAGAAGGCCAGGGGGAATGCAACCCTGTTATTCTTACTTGATCTTTCAGTGGCTTTTGATACCATTGACCCTGGTATCCTTCTGAGCTGACTAGTGAGATGGGTATCAGATGCATTGTTTTACACTCTTTCTGAGTCTATTTCCAGGTTCAATTTCAGAGAAAAGCATTGGGTGGATGTCTTTTGGCCCCTTGGCAGTTATGTTATGGGGTGCTGCAGGGTATCATCTCGTCCCCAATGCTATTTAATATCTATATGAAGCCATTGGGAGCAGTCATTAGGAGATTTGGGGTGTGGTGTCATCCGTACGCTGATGATATCCAGCTCTATTTCTTGGTAACATCTGCATTGGGAAAGGCCATGCAAGCCTTGGACCAGTGCCTGGACATGGTGCCAACAAACTCACTCTGAATCCTAACAAGGTGGAAATGCTATAGGCAGTTGATTCCAGAGTCCAGATCATTGGTCAATTGCCTGTTTTGGATGGGGTTTTACTCCTTCTGAAAGAGCCCGTTCGTAATATGTGTATGCTGCTTACAGACCAAAAGCCTTCTTTAAAAAGAAAAAGGTTTTGCTAGCTTCTGGAAAGCTATTAAAGAAGGCCTGAGACATGTCTCCTTCTGGAGCGAGTCCCAGAGTCTAGGCATGGTCACAGAAAATGCCCTCTCTTTGGACCCTACCAAGTGTATATCAGGGCATGTCGGACATACCGAGGGGCTTTTAAACATCATCACCAGGACTTTGAATTGTGCCCAGAAACAGCAAACTGTTATAAAGGGGGGTTGCATTCTCCCTATATGCTGCCCCTGTTAACAGTCTGGCTGAATTTTGGACCAACTGTGGTTTTTGAGTACTCTTCAAAGGCAGCTGTATGTAGATTGCATTGCAATAATCCAGACATGATATAATGAAGGGATGTATTGCTATGGCCAGATCTCCACTCTTCAGGAACAAACATAGTTTGTGCACCAGTCTCTCTTCTGTTTGTTATGTCTGGTCTTTGTATGCATTTGACCTCTTTGCAAGAAAACATATTGTAGTAAAGTCTATAAGGCTTTCTCTGGAAAAGAAAAATGTGCCAGCAAGTGTGGGATAATACTTGCCTTGATGCAACATCATCTTACCTCCCTGCAAACAAATCAGGATGAATGCTCATTAAATAGTCAACGTCATCTACTCTCCCTGCAAACAAATCAGGATGAATATTCAATAAACAGGTAGTCTGGAAGCACTGTAGCTCTTCTATACACGTATAGAATGTCTGGAGAAAACTGCCATTCTCCTGATCTTTTGGGCTCTGCTTTTTCAAACCCTTGACATTTTGTCATCTTCCAGCTCAAGCTACATAGTAGAGATTTAATTTTATAAAGCTTCACTCCGGCTTTGTCCTTTTTGTCTTTTCTGCTGCAGACATTGCAGTTGCACGTCATATCTCCATCTATGTATATAAATGGCCTTGACTTTTCTAACTGCTGTGCTAATTCTGAATATGTACTTTCACTTTTGAATAGTTTGTCCCTTCCCCCACCCCACACTCTGCCAAGCAATCAGCTATACTACTGTCACAAAACCTGAATGTTGTGCAAGGGATTTTCATAAAACAACCTTCTCTGTGTGCACCACTGAAAATGAATACTGCAATGGGCTTTTTGGACCTGAACCTAATCTCATGAAAGTTTCTTCAGATCTGCTAAGCTAAATCCCTTTTTGCCCTGGGGTAAATCCAAAGCAGGCACATATATGCGATTGCCCCTTACTCTGAGATATAGTGCCCTATTTTAAAATCAGTAACTCTGGGCTCAGTCATCTTACTTCAGTGCCAGACTGAGAACAGCTGATACAGCTTGCCAAACATGCATCCTGTACCTATGTTCAAGGAATGCTAATATGTTTGGAGAGGTGTTTCTATGTTTGGGTTGGTATTTAACGAGTAAAGTACTGTGAGATAAAAGCATGGCAGGATTGCAGTGTAAGATCCTTGGTTAACAACCCCATGGAAGGCACTAATGTATTCCAAAGCCCACTCTCTGTAATTCGTTTACTTATGTCCTGTTCTAAATGGCATGAATAAATAATAAATAAGTTCACTGACTATGAATGCCAGACTGGGATCTTCATAAGCCAATATTTTAAATTAAATGCATCTGTTAAGTCACAGTCTGCAAATCGTATATAACAACAAAAAAGCAAACACCCCACACAGTGACTAAAACTGGGTGGGTTGGTGTGTGGAGGGGATGAGTTTTGAAAGAGCACAGAATTAGTAAGAAGAGATAAAACATGCGAGATCAAAGTTTGAATCCTGAAACTGGTCTCTTTCACTGGAACTTAAAAGCAAAATCCAGCATCAGCAGTGTCCAAACACCTCATTGCATGAGAATACTGATTTCAGTCTGGGACACTTGACTGAGCTGTAAAAGAGAGCCTCATCAGCTTGAAGACAGGCATGTGGATGCAAAAGGGCTTTAGGAAGGGAGAAGATGGGGGTCGTTACATAACTGGGGGTGGGAAGGTAATTCCCTGACAAGAGTTATAGCTTTAATTGGGCAGGTTTCTGTATGCATCCAGATCTCAAATTGGGAGGCACTAGAACTCTAAGCTGAGCGGAAAGTGACAATTACCTACCTACCAGCATTTAATAAAATAAGCACATGTGTCCTGTGTGAAGTGAACAAATGCTTTTGTAGTCCAGATGTGGACATGCCACCTTTATGCAGGAATTATATAAAATATTTCCACATGGCCCATAGAAAGCGTTCTGATCCATACATCATTGCTGTATGCATTTTAAGCTTCCCAAAACCTACAGATTTCAGAACGTCACAGGTTCAAAACTCACTCACCAGACCTGCCGATCCTGTTTTCAAGGAAAACAAATTGTATTGCTGCAAGTACATCTGAGCTCCAAATTTAGTTACCCTGTGTCCGCAGAAACCTGTATATTAGCGACAGGAGAAAAGGGAGAGACAGCACATTGGTCTGAAATGCTTATTTTCCTTTTCCTTTTTAGCCATGCACAAACTGCAGTAATGTTGCTAATTACAATACTTTCAACAGTGCTTAAAAAACAAACGTGGATTCTCTGTAACCCTTTCAAAAAATATCGCTGTTTCCGTTCCGCATTGTGTACTTACTAGAGACTACAGCAGTCTGTGCAATCCCTTCTGCTAGAGCAGGATCCAGTCCGGAGATTATCAGAAGCCCAAGTGCTCTGAACAAGAGTAGCCTCTGAGGGTTGGTTTCTGATGTCGCGCTAAGCATGATAAGAATGCCATTGACGTCAGCAGAGGCATCAGCAGGGAGAAGAGCACCCTTGCTCTTCAAACCACACCAGGCAATTGCAGCGCTTTTGAAAATTAAAAGCCGCTGTTCACAGGAGGGAGGGAGGGAGGGAGGAAGCCAGGAGTGATCTGGCTCCAGCTGAACTTTCCAGTTGCTTCTGCATTTCCTATAAATAAATAAAAAAGGGGGGGGAAGCTGCAGTGTATTGATGAAGTACTTAAAATTCACCCAAGTCCAGGGGCAAAAGAAAAGGGGGGGAGAAGGATGATTTGTTTTCTGAGCCTTTTGTTTTCTAGGAAAAAAGCTGTGCCGCCCATGTGGGTTGTTGGTTGGCGCTCTTTCACCACCAAACAAAACTAATTCCAAATGCCCCTGAAGCATAAATGTTTGGGGTTGAGTCAGAAAGATTTTAAAGGCGAACACCTACTGAAAGCTATCCAGAGTCCCTACCCCAGCCTGTGCTGCATTTGAAAAGGTCGCAAAGCAATATTCTTTTTGATGGTGTGTGTTCTCCCCCATCCCAAGTAGCTGTGATTCTTCTTTGCTGAAAAATAAAATAAATGTCTGGAATTCAGGAACAATAGAGGCTCCCCCCTGCCCCCTTTTCATAATCACAACAACCCTGTGAGGAAGGCTGGGCTGAGAAGCAGTGATGGCTCAAAAGGTCACCCAGTGAATTTGATGGCTGAATGGGGATTTGAGTTTGCGTCCTTCCAGTCTGACACATAAGCCACTAGACTAGGAATGGGGAACTTCAGGCCTGGAGGCCATATGCCCCCCCCCCAAGCCTTTCTATCTGTTCCTCCGGACTCTCTCCAGGCTACTCTTTCTCAGCCACACCCCTTTCCCCAGGCCGCACCCCTCATCAGCCACATTTTGCACCTTCTTTGAGTGTTGTTGCCTGGCTGGAATGTGCCCTTGAACTCTGATCATGCCTCTTGCTCGTCTGGATGGAGGATAGACAGAGTTGTGGGAGTATGTGTAACACTAGCCTACCATTGTTGTTATGTGCCTCCAAGTCGACTATGACTTATGACGACCCTATGAATCAGTGGCCTCTAAGAGCATCCGTCATGAACCACCCTGTTCAAATCTTGTAAGTTCAGGTCTGTGGCTTCCTTTATGGAATCAATCCATCTCTTGTTTGGCCTTCCTCTTTTTCTACTCCCTTCTGTTTTCCCCAGCATTATTGTCTTTCCTAGTGAATCATGTCTTCTCATGATGTGTCCAAAGTATGATAACCTCAGTTTCATCATTTTACCTTCTAGTGATAATTCTACCATACAAAGGCAAAATTTGCATTTGTTGCCCGGACCGCTTTTGCCTCTGACCCTTTCCACCACTAGCATGCCCCCTCCTCCAGGTTGTCCAGAAGGTAATGTTGGCCTTGGGCTGAAAAGGATTTCCCGCCCGTGCATTGCTGTGATCCTACCTGGCATCAAAGAGCTGCCACTGTGGCAGTAGGCAGGTCATTCAGTGCACCCTTGGAATCGCCATGTGGGAACCCCAACAAGAATGAAACCAGAGCAACTATTATTATCCATGCCTTCATATGCACTACCACCTTTCCCTGTAGGGCGAGCAAGTGAGCACATCAGCCTTGTGCAGTGCAATATTTGTTCAGTGCCAGCCTCCTGAACAAAACAGGAACCTTGTCCCAGTGTTGAAGAGGGTTTGTGGAGAGCGACAGTCATAGATTACTGCCATCAAGACCACAGGAGTACAAGTGAGTGCAACATAAGCAGACCACAGTGGTCTGGATGGCATGACTGCCACAGCAATGTGGCAGAGAAGTATGGTACAGCATGAGGATGGCAAGCAAGCAACTTACACACCCCAAAGAGGCAGTGTCATGGAAGTACCACTTAACTACCCAAAACCATCCAGATCATGGACTACAGTATTAGACTATTTAATAATGCTCTTTATTTATGTGGTCAGTGGGCATGCAACAAATGACAACAGAAGAAAGGCAGGCAACTGCCCCAGGCATCAAGGGCAGCAAAGACACTTCAAGGTCACCACTGCACATTCAACTCCGAAGCAGCAACCAAAGGCTCGAATCACAGCTTTCTCATGAACCTCAGTGGAAAGAGGAGGGCTAGGGTAATATCAAACACATCCTTTATTTTCTCTATTGCAAGTACAATAGGGTGATTTGCCTGTTGACAGATGACTAATACGTGTTTTTCAGGCATTCAGAATTCAAGCATCCTGGCATGAGAGTCAAGTGGTGTAGTGTTAGGCTAGGGTTACATCCACACCATACATTTAACACATACCTCTTTAAGAGGGATATGTTTTAAATGTATATGGATGTGACCTAGGACTGAGGGAGACTCAGGTTCAAATCCTCATTCTGCCATTCTAGTTATTATCTCTTAACTTAATATACCTCACAGGGTTGTTGTGAGAATAAAATGGTACGAGGAGAACCACCCATACCACCCTGAGCTCCTGTCTTCAAGAGCAGCCCCACATAGAGCACATTACAGTAGTCCAGTCAGGAGGTCACCAGGAAAAGTAGTATATAAATGTAATAAATAAATAAAATGAGTGGACACACAGGGTTTATCCAGGCAGGCTCTCAGAGGCTCGATTCAGACTTCAAAACACTGGGACTGCCCTCTAGGCTTGCTTGCTCTTTCCCTTCACTTTTTCCTCTTAGATTTAGGGTTATCCACTCCACCTTTTTCCCTTCCTTAGTTTGAGATTACCATAATTTGACATCCAAATCAGGCAACCTATGGTTCCCCCCCACTTCTGGATTGTTTTCAGGATACAGTGAGGAACCTCATCTGGACCTCTCTCTCTCTCTCTCTCTTCCCCACTCCTTTCCTCCCTAACACAGGGTTGTTGTGAAGATACAGTGGGAAAACCCAAATATATGCCACTCTAAGCTCCATGGAGGAACAGTATAAGTATGCAGTATGCTGATGACACACAGGTCTTTCTCTCCATTCCATCGCAATCAGGAGAGACTGTGAAGGTATTGGATCAGTGTCTAGCCAGCTATGGCCATCCATGCTCTGGTGACCTCTTGCCTGGACTGCTGTAATGTGCTGTACATGGGACTGCCATGAAGACAGTCCAGAGGCTACAGCTTGTGCAGAATGTGGCTGCTAGGTTGGTAAATGGGGCAGCCTGATGGTACAAGGTATCACCAGTCCTGAGAGCACTGGGCCCTATTTATTGTACTAGCCTACAAGACCCTAAATGACTTGGAACTCAAGTACCTAAAACAATACCTTCCCCAATATCAACCATCTCAATCAGCAGAGGAGACCCCGTTGGTTGTGCTGCCACTGGAGGTTACGTGGTTTGCAGTGACCCAAGACATGGCCTTCCCATTGGTGGTCCCCATGCCCTCCCCAGTGAGGTATGGCAGTCTCCCTCACTGTTAACCTTTAGGAGAATTTGAAAAACATTCCTGCTTATTCAGGCATATAATGACTGAAAGCCCTATCCCTGGCAACCCTGAAATTATTAGTTTGAGAGTAGGTGATTGTTTTTAAGAGTGTTAACTGTTTTAGAAGATTTTTAAATGTTTTTAGAAGTTTTGATCATATTGTTTTAGTATTGACATGTTTGCCACCCTGAGCTCGCTCTTTTGGAGGAAGGTGTGAGATATGATTTAATTAATTAATTAACTAACTAATTAATTAAGTCATCATTCAAAATGTAGGGCAATCTAAGTTGAAGTTTTGTTCTGTGTCAGAAATGAGACATATTCCATTGAGATTATTAGTATTGTTTTGGTCCAGATTTCCCCAAAACCTTGCCATCTGGCCTTATCCCTTCATACGTCTGGGGCACATCCTGTGCTTTTCTGCCTTTGCATTCTGACCTCATACCTTCCTAGCTACATCTTTCTCTCCTCTCTCCTTTCTGCCATCTGTCTAGATTTCCCCTTTCCTGACATTGCTGCCAGTATGCGGAATATCATTGCATGGTATTGCCGTTAACCAGAATTCTTTCTGCTGTGCAGTACGTGCTCCGTGTCATCCTTTCTAAACCCTAATTTATTTCCAATTGGTATCTCATAAACATACCCCTTTTCCACCTTAACAATAGAACATTTGTTGCTTCATTTATTGCATGACTTCTTGCTGAAGAGAAAGAGGGAAAGCCAAACATTTTTCTTCACAGAGATAGTCCCTTGTCTGTACAGGTTTGCACATGTTCAGAAGAGGAGGCAGTGCTTATTTGACAGAGTTGTCAGTTCCATTGTGAGTTTACCTGATTCTGGGGAAGGGTGGCACAGCTAAGCCTTTTTGTAGTTATAATTATTTTTAAAACCTCTCACCATTTATTACAGTTATTACAAAACAAAACTGCAAAACTGCAAGATCTGATGTATGGGTGGGGGGAATCAACAGTGCAATTCTGTATAGGCCTATGACCCCATTAAGTTAAATGAGACTTACTCCCAGGTAGATATGGGTAGGATTGTAGCCTAACAGTGCAAGTTCTTATATATATCTACTGAAAAGTAAATGCTATTCAGTTTAATTGTTACTTAATCTGAGATTTGCACCCTAAAAGTAAGAAGTTCCCACTTCGTCTGTGACTTTCATTTCTTGGTTTGCCTAAGCAGTGTTCTGTGCTTGACATCGGACCAGTGCTTAGTCTCTTCACTGTAAACATGCAGAATTGTTTTACACACACACACACACACATACAGAGGGAGAGAGAATAATGTTGGGGCTTAAAGCAGTTATATTTCTATACAATACAATATTGAAACACTGCATCATTTCATGGCACTAATTTAAGTGTAAACCTCATTAAAATCTGCCATGTTAAGCCTTTACATGATGAAAAAGACACTTTCTAGTATATGATGTTGCTTCAACAAAAGCACTGTACATTCTGATTATCCTTCCAGTAACAAGAAATAGGATATTCACTAATAGGCAAAAAACCTTGCGGTTTAAGAATGTACCTATAGCCCACAGATATTTCTATCAAACTTTAAAAAGCAGGGAAATTGGGAAGCTATAGTGAATGCACCAGGGGAGCAGGAGTCCTGACCTCCTCTCTGAGATATTGTACTGCCCTACAAATTTGTCAAAATGCCAACACCATTTGGGTTGGTCTTTCACAGGCAAAGGAAGGGGGAGGGGAGGGGCAAGAGGGAGGGAATAGGAGGGAGAAGGCCTGAGAATTATTCTGTATCTTTAAGAGAAGAGAAAATTCAGCCAAGTACAGGTTTTCTTGCAACACCGTAATGGGAAAAACCACAAGTTGAAATTCTCCCTTCCCCCTGCACAACTTTTAAAGATACAGAAGACCTCTTGGAGGCTGGGCCTGGCAACCCTAGTTTGATCATTTGCATACTTTTTGAGTTCAATGGGATTTATTTCTGTGCAGTCATGTTTGAAAATGGAAATGGACTGCCTTCTAGTCGACTGAACTTATGATGACCCTTTGAATAGGGTTTTCATGGTAAATGGTATTCAGAGGTGGTTTTACCATTGCCTTCCTCTGAGGCGGAGAGGCAGTGACTGGCCCAAGGCCCTTCATGGCTGAGTGGGGATTCAAACCCTGGTCTCCCAGGTTGTAGTCCAACACTGACCAGGGGGAGGGGAGGAGATTGGGTGGGTGGGCACTGGGCAGAGGGGAAAACCATTTCCTTTCCAAAAGGAAAACATTGTGAACAGTATCATTACTTTTCAGCGTTTCACTCATCTTTTTATTCTACAGCAAGCACATGTAGCCTCCCACCCAAATTTAAACCAAAGCTGTCCCTGGCCACATCCACACCAGGCCTTTATTTCACTTTGGACAGTCATGGCTTCTCTCAAAGAATCCTGGGAAGTGTAGTTAGTGAAGGGTGCTGAGAGTTGCTAGGAGACGCCCTGTTCCCCTCACAGACCTTCAATCAGAGTGGCTGACTGTTAAACCAGTCTGGCCACTAGAGCTGTGTCAGGGGAATAGGAGTCTGCTCTCAGCACCCTTCACAAACTACACTTCCCAGGATTCTCTGAGGGAAGCCATGACTGTCTTACGTGAAATCAAGTCTGGTGTGGGTGCGGCCCTCTGATTAGCCAAGCCCAGCAGCTGTTAGGCTTTTAGAACACTGACAGTAGGTTCTTACTGAGCATGCCTCGCGTTATCATATGGTTCCAACCAAAATTTCTTAAATTAATTAAAAATCAGCCAGGCATTTTTTAACTTTTCAACTGCAGAAGATGAAGGTTAGAGTATGGGGCAAGGTCAGTATTCGGATTACAGGTACTCTGTGAACATGGCTGATTTTTAATGAATTTCAACAGATTATGAGAACTCAGGAAAAAAAAATCCAAAAGGGCTCTGGGTTTTTCTCTCTCTCATTTTAGACTTTGCACTCTCTATTCTCTCTGACCCTTTTGTGTATCGCCATGAAAATTGAGAGGGTTGTTAAGCAAGCATTTCTGAGTTCAGGACTGTAAGTTTTAAGAGGTTTGTTTTGAAATGAGCTTATGGGAAGCATCAGAATGACATGGGGGTATTTTCAATTTAACATTGCAGAATGTGAAAAATCCACGCTGGCTATAGTATACAGCCACTCTCATGGCTGTATAATAACCAGAATTGCTGCTGGATCCAATAGGGAAGATATGACAAAATTATGATGGGATGCACAATAGTTATTTACAAGGTCTACTAGCACTCTCAGTAGTGTTCATCCACAGTGTAGATTTAATGTTTTGACTGGATTCAGAGATACTAATTTACTTCTTTTTATATTAAACAATGGAGAAATCAAACAGTTCTCATCATTTTTATAGAAAAAAGTGTACTTCCTTTATAAAAAAGGACATATAAAACCACTTGCGTCTCAGTACACAAAAAGTATATTTTCCATAAAGCCCTGGGTTTTCAAGAGGAAAAGTATGCAGAAGCCGCTTGTGTTGACATGACCCTGTTACATCTTTGTGTCATGTTGGTGCCACAGAACTTTGCATAGTCCTGGCCTGCATGGGTCAATGAAGCTTCCATAGAAGGCACAGGAAGCTACCTTATGCAAGGTCAAATTATCTGTTCATCTACATCAGTTTTGCCTAGTCTGAATGGCAGTGGCTTTTCATTCAGGGTCACAGGCAGAGAGCCTTTCCTATGACCAGCTACCTGGCCCTTTTAACTGGAGATGTAGGGACTGAAGCTGTGATCTTCTGCATGCCAATCTTATTTGTGTTTATTTATTTTATTTAATAAAATCTGTATGCCACTTAATTGTCAAAACCTTTAAGCAGTTTACAAAAAACACAAAATACACATTGTCTACAAAAGTCAGAAATTAAAAAGCACATTGACCTAAAAACTATTCCACATATGAATAAAAACAATATATATAAAATAAAAAAAGAAAATAACCTATTGAAATGCATCTCAGCTTTACATATTGGAGTAAAAGGTAAAGGTGTCCCCGCACTTGTAGTGCGAGTCGTTTCTGACTCTTAGGGTGACATCTTGCGACGTTTACAAGGCAGACCGTGTATATGGGGTGGGATTGCCAGTTCCTTCCCCGGCCTTTCTTTACCCCCCAGTGTATGCCGGGTACTCATTTTACCGACCACGGATAGATGGAAGGCTGAGTGGACCTCGACCCCTTTTACCGGAGATTCGACTTCTTCCTTCCGTTGGAATCGAACTCCAGCCATGAGCAGAGCTTCGGCTGCGTTACCGCCACTTACCACTCTGCGCCATGGAGGATCTTACATATTGGAGTACGCTTGCCTAAACTAAAAGATTTTTAGCAGATGACAGAAACAATACAATGAAGACCTGTCTAATATCAATAAGCAGAGAGTTCCAGATTTTAGGTGCTGCCACACTGGGAGATTAGTTTCTTACAAGTGCAGAACAGACATTGTGTGACATTTATAAAAGTTCCAGTTCTGCAGATCAAAGTGGTCAAGTAGGCATACATAGGGTGAAGCGATCCCTCAAGCAGGTTGGTCCTAACCTGTTAAGGGCTTTATATACCAATACTAACACCTTGAATTTTACCTGGTAACAAATTGGCAGCCATTGCAGATCTCTGAGCAGAGGTGTAATATGCTGACAGGGTCTCACTCTGGTCAGCTATCGCATGGTTCTGCTACTGAGCTATGCTCTCTCTCGTGTTCTCACTGGGCTCCTTAAGAAGGAGGCAGACGCTGCAGCAGAAACACAAGCAAGGGCAACATCCAGGATCAGTCCAGAGTCAGAGTCCAGAGTCTACCTTAAAGCCAAGGGAGTCAGGCAATAATCAAGGTCAGAAGCCAATCAGTCTATAAGTAATACAATTAAGGGGCAAGGCAAGAGACAGGGCCAGGATCCACAGGCAATCTTTAGACAGGTCAGGTACAGAACTAGAGTATAGATGGGTTGTTATGCCTGAGATGCTGAACCACACCCGAAACCTCAGCTGGCTCCCATTGATCACCTGCAGCCAGGCCTTTACTCCCAAGGAATCCTTTAGTCTCTAGGCCTGTAGTTGGGCACTCCTCCAGATTTTACTGGGTCTCCATCTGGCATTGGAAGCAACACCTCTCCATTGGGCTCGGGGGCAGTTCAGTCTCGATGTCAGAGGCTGAACTTGCCCTGGGTGCAGACAGCCCATCCTGGACCTCATCATAGGACCCTGGCCCTTCACCCTCAGAAGGAGCCGGAGACAGGGCTGGGTCCAAGACCAGAGCCTCCTGGTCTTCCTCTGATGAGGACTCCCCTGGCTAGGATGTGACACTTGCTCTCGAAAGAAATGGGCTCTGCAGTGGAATCCCCCATCTCCCATGTGACAAGCAGAGATACTGGCTGCTATACTAATGAGGAAAGAGCCAGGTGGTGGTGGTGGTGGTGGTTAATTTGGTGGCATTTCTAGCTGTTGTGGCATAACCACATTTGTGCAAATATTGCAGTGCTAGCATAAAGCCCACTAAATGGTGGTGTCCCATCCAGAGATGAAAGAATGAGGCTGGAGTGTGTGTGCAAGTAAATCTCGTTTTATTAGAGTAATGGATACATCAAAGGGATTGCGCTTCATAGGAAACCCTACGCTAACTCACTAGATTCTCTAACTATACTCTAGACATGCTCTGCAGCGTGTGAAGGAAGTTGATTCAACGACCCCCCCACTGGGAGCGGCAGGCTTATATAGGAAATGTTTTCGAACGTAATCTCTGACTCCTTCGTAATTCCTGTCTTTGCCCTGTCCGTTTCTCGCGGCGACGGGAACGAGGAGACAGGGGACGCGCATCCAACAGCTCATCTGAAGACACCTGCTCCCGAGCAACGGGCTCGAGGTCAGGGGGTGCTGCCACACTGGAATCCTCCTGGGAACTGCTTGGTAAAGGAGGAGCTGGCACTGACTCTGAAGCTTCCCCCCACAAGTCCTCTGCATCAACTGGGGGCGGTGCGCTCGGCTCCTCGCAAAGGGTGTTACTTGTGGGAACTGGCTGGAGAGCAGGCTGCCCCCCTCCCGCACGATCCTGCTCAGACACAACAATCCCCAACTCTGCTTCTTCTGGCTGCGGAGGTGCCTGAAACTCATGCCTCCCCCCTTCCTGTCCCTTCTGAGTTGGCTGCAGCGCAACAGGTGGGGATGTGAATGGAAATTTAGCAAGAGCCCATCCCCACCAGGAATTTCACCACTGTTATCCTGCCAGTGGCTGAGCTCACTGAACAGTCATCGAGAGCAACTGCTTGTAGAGGGCATTACATTTGCCTTGCTTGTGGTGCCAACATTGCTACTGGAAGATGCTGCCACTTCCTTGGCTTCCTGGGATGGGGGTCAAAGCTTCTTCCCAGTGACACCAAGAACTTGAGGTCTACACTGTTCGGATGCCACTATTTTTGGTCGTATACCATAAATGATTTCCCCCCCCCAAAAAAAGAATCCCAGCAGAAAAGAATACTTGGTATGCCCCAGACACTGTGAAGAAGTAAGATATGCCCAACTTGTTTTTTCCTGTGTTAATTTGTATTTCCTAATGCAACATTATTTCTTTACAACAGTCCTGGTCTGTCACTTACTGAAACCAATCTTGAGCCTTCTGCACTGGTGAAGGTCAGCAGCAGGCGTGTAGTCGTCTAGGAACACAGGGGGTCATAGACCTGTTACTTTTTTGGGAGCAGGGTCCCATCCAGATCCCTGTGTATGAGCCAAAGCCAATCAGCATGAAAAGGAAGCATATTAACCACTGAGAAGAGTCCTTGTCCTTTCATGCTGATTGGAGCAAATCAGAATGTGGTCAGCCAGCCACTCAGAAGACTCTTCTCAGTAGCTAACACACAGCTTTTCCTTTCATGATAATTGGCTTGTGAGATAATAATAATAATAATAATAAAATTTTATTTCTAGGCCGCCTATCTGGCCGAATTAACGGCCACTCTAGGCGGCATACATAGACTAAAATATAACATAGAGTAAAATATAACATATAATACTAAACAAAACCCCAGTAGTCTATAGACATCCCGAGCAGCAGGTTCACGCACACATACACGGTCTCTGGCCCCTTCAGCAGTTGCTGCTTTTGTAGCTGGAGAGAGACAGGGCCCCACCCTTCCAGGCCAGGTGGAAATCAGCCAGAAATGCAGGGAGCAGGTCTTGCAGAAACTCACACAGGTAGATGGTCTCTGGCCCCTTCAGCAGTTGCTGCTTTTGTAGCTGGAGAGAGACAGGGCCCCGCCCTTCCAGGCCAGGTGGAAATCAGCCAGAAATGCAGGGAGCAGGTCTTGCAGAAACTCACACAGGTAGATGGTCTCTGGCCCCTTCAGCAGTTGCTGCTTTTGTAGCTGGAGAGAGACAGGGCCCCACCCTTCCAGGCCAGGTGGAAATCAGCCAGAAATGCAGGGAGCAGGTCTTGTAGAAACTCACACAGGTAGATGGTCTCTGGCCCCTTCAGCAGTTGCTGCTTTTGTAGCTGGAGAGAGACAGGGCCCCACCCTTCCAGGCCAGGTGGAAATCAGCCAGAAATGCAGGGAGCAGGTCTTGCAGAAACTCACACAGGTAGATGGTCTCTGGCCCCTTCAGCAGTTGCTGCTTTTGTAGCTGGAGAGAGACAGGGCCCCACCCTTCCAGGCCAGGTGGAAATCAGCCAGAAATGCAGGGAGCAGGTCTTGCAGAAACTCACACAGGTAGATGGTCTCTGGCCCCTTCAGCAGTTGCTGCTTTTGTAGCTGGAGAGAGACAGGGCCCCGCCCTTCCAGGCCAGGTGGAAATCAGCCAGAAATGCAGGGAGCAGGTCTTGCAGAAACTCACACAGGTAGATGGTCTCTGACCCCTTCAGCAGTTGCTGCTTTTGTAGCTGGAGAGAGACAGGGCCCCGCCCTTCCAGGCCAGGTGGAAATCAGCCAGAAATGCAGGGAGCAGGTCTTGCAGAAACTCACACAGGTAGATGGTCTCTGGCCCCTTCAGCAGCTGCTGCTTTTGTAGCTGGAGAGAGACAGGGCCCCGCCCTTCCAGGCCAGGTGGAAATCAGCCAGAAATGCAGGGAGCAGGTCTTGCAGAAACTCACACAGGTAGATGACAGGGAGAGCAAGGGAGATGAGGGAAAGTCAAAAAGGGGGCATGGCATGACTATCATGAAGGGACCCTGCACTTCTGAATTTGCCACTACACGATGGGTCAGCAGCCAATCTTTCTTGTTATTATTTCTTGTTGCAGTGATAACACCTCTAAGCAGATGAATGGCGGCCTGTTTATTCTAAATGTTCTGTTCACCACAAGCCCTTCCCCCCGCCCCCACATGCTTGACTTTCATCTGCAAGAGATTTATGGAATTTATGACTTGGTTCATTTGATGTGGCACAGTTCCACATGTGACTGATGGCAAGCTGGAAAGCACACTGGGAGTTCATGCCAAGAATAATTGGCTTCTGCATTGTGGAACAGCTCAAATATTGTGAGCATCTCAGTATGTAATTTGGGTGTGCGTATTGCCCATAGTTCAAAGCATTTTGCTCGCCCACAGTGGCTCACTAAGTTTCCTGTTGGTTGGCTTTGTGTATGTTTATAAAACAGGCTGAACGCCATGCTAGAGAGGCCAGTAGTCAGACCTTATAACTCTTCAGATTAGGGGAAAGTTTTTATGTGTTCTGTTCACTTCCATGTGCAGATTCCCTAACTGACATGCTCTCCTAGTTGGGCAGATACATTTGTTTGTTAAGCAGAAGGAAAGACAAACTAACACCAACACCCCAGGATTAATGAAAGGGTTTAGAGATTAAGCAATGAATACTAAGAAACCATTATTTATGCCACGTGAAAGGAAGTACACTCCTGACGTAAACAAAGCATTCATTAGAAAAGTGCACGTCTCAAATCGTAAGTTTTTCTCATGTGCCCTTAGTACTCCTGTGTATGTAAACCACACTCAAATGTTACAACTGTACCCCAATCCTCCTATCTAATAGTTGGGATAGGATTTTACTGGCAACACTGAACAGTTCTGTATAATGAGCATTGTAGCTGCCTGGAGAAGGGTAGCCATTTTGGCATTGCCAGAAAAGAAGACGCGTAGCATTTGCATCAAAGTATAATACATTTTACCACTGCGGAGAAGATAATCACCAAGTGGCCTGTGTGCCTGCTCAGTCTGCCATGCAGGTGCTGGTTGCTGATGGTCAACGTCAAGGCCCCCCCTGCTCTCCCTTCTTATGTTTCTCTTTAAACCAGACTGGGATCAGACAGTCTTTGAAACAGAGGACTCTTTCAAATAGAGGGCCAACCTCTGTAAAGCAAGACGGATGGCTACCGTAGTCGGTTCAAGAACGAACACAGAAGTGCATCTTATCCTGCAGCAACCCTCTCTGCCCCTCCTCTTTCTATAGCGGGCTGCCTCCGACCTTGCAGGCATTGCATCTCTCTCATGCACTCCTTCTGACCTGTTCAACTCTCTTATCTCTCACCAGTTGGCCATCTTCAACCTAGTCATGTGCTGGTTCCTACTTAGGAGGTGTCTCTCCCTGCACAAATGTAAAGCACATTTTATTGGTGCTGAGAAAGCAGGTCATGTTGAGCTGATAGTGTTTATGGGACTGCATCATATGTTGTTTTGCTGTTTTACATTTGTAAAGAAAGGACAAGAAAACATAACCATTTTAGTCATCATATATACTAACAGCAAACTCAGTTCTTTTGAGTTCTTGTCCTCATGTGCTCAAAATGGCATCATCTTCCAAAGAGATGAGGAACATCTTTCAGACCCTTGTGGCCAACCTTCTATGGGATGCATCCCAGAGGCAAAGCAGAAGAAGCAGTGAATGTGGCTCTTACCTTTGTACAGTAGATTACATTCCAGCCACACAAAAGTCAAATGTTTGTACACATGCATACCTACCTACCTACCTCTCCCTATATCCAGGCACGTAAGAGCATAATCACAGTTCAAGGACACATTTAAACCCAGCAAAAGCACTTGAGGAGGATGCAGAGCAAGGCCTGTGAGGGTTGTGGCCTGGGGAAATTCCTTAGGGCCAGATATAGAGGCTAGCATGGCCAATTTGGCCCCTGGCTCTGAGGTTCTCTACTCCTGATTTGCAAACAAGGAGGTATCAGCAGGCTTGGGGGAACCCAAGGTTTATAGAAGTATGAAAAATCTTCAGGGGAAAACAATAAAAGAGGGGAAATAGACCCTAGCCATGAGTACAGTGGCCACAGAATGCTGACTGACTGCTGGTGGTGGTGGTGGAGGAGGCAGAAAATGGGTTGAAGAAAGAACAAGATGCAGTATTGTGGAGGAGGGCATGGCTGGCTGACTGGAACAGTGCTCAGGACAGGAGCTGTCCACACTGCAATGCTTTGTTGCAGGTCCTACTTGTATTACATAATATCCTACAGTATAGAGGGTTTTCCATATTGCTGGGAGGTGGAAAGTGGTGATAAAATAAATGTTTTGCTGTTTGTAGCCAAGGTTACCACCACATGGGAACACTAGATAGAGAATGGTTTGAAATGATATCATATAAGATAGTTCGCCAAACGTGAATCATTGCTAATAAGCTGCCAGAAATAATCAGAAAACAGAGGATGTTGAATGAAACCACAGTGGCCTACTAGATCAGTATTTGTAAAAGGCACTCTGTCAGTCTTGCTTTGTGCATCTGCTGTTTTACATTTAGTAGATATCTTTGAGGGCTGAATTCAGTGGCTGGTGAAACCGGAACATTTACCATCCTATGTGTGTTTACTCTGAAGCAAGTCTCCTTGATTTCAAATGGACTAAGCCAGCAAGTTTATTGTAACCTTCCAGTGAAATCCAAAGCAAGTTTACTCAGAAGTTCTGATTTACTAAGAGCTTACTCCCTGGTAACAGTGTTTAGGACTGGAGTCTTAGAGCACAATCAGATGTATGTTTATTCAGAAGCAAGTCCAAATAAATTAAATAGTATTATAACCCAAATGTATTAAATGTTCATTCTGTGACAGTAATTTCATATGAAGTTATTTTTAGAATGATAATATATGAACATATGTGACTGCCTTTGTATAAGGCCAACAAGGAGCAGGGTTTGTGTTAGGGGGTGAAGGAACACAGAGTTTCCACTGAAAATGGCATCCTCATACTTGGTTCTTTCCCTGTTTCCCACAAAGTGTAGTAAAGCTGGCTAACCAGGGACTAGGGTTTGTTGTTCTCTAACAAGCCATATTACTAGCCAACCTGAAACCATGGTTTTGTTTTGTGTTTACAGGTGGTAGCTTCTTAGGGAGCAACAAACCGTGCTCCCTGGTTCAGATATAACATGACACCAAGACTTCCTGGTTTGTTTAACCTGCTTGCACCTGGAGAGGAGAGAAGTGATAGTATACACTGACATCCTGCTCATTTCTGATAAACCACAATAAGCTAGAAAGTTTGGCTTTTTGTTGCATGTGAATGCAGCCACTATTCCCAGGGATATAGATGAAGGGACAACTCTCCCAAAGTGCTACTGGTTGAACCAATCCTAGTTTTATTGCAATTCTTTAGCCAACTAGCATTGGTATCTGTGTTTCATACCTTTTCTGCCAATTGGCTGCAGTATTGGAACAAAGAGTTAAAATATCTCCAGAATCTAAACATATAAACCAAAAAACTTTATTCACTCTTATATCCAAGTGGAGTTTGGAACAGACCTCCATCATCTCTGTATTCCAACAGGACACAAAGGGCATGAGCTACCAACCACTGCTCAGGTATAATCCCTACTGAAACGTAATAATGGTTCACAGAACAGTGTTCAGTACATTGCACACAAAGTCTGTTAAGATAAAAGCTGGAGTGAATTCCATTACTTTTATGTCAAAGAGGTCAAGAGAGTTTACTTTATAATCACTCATTGATTTCCAATGTTTCATAGTGGGGGGGAAATGGAGTCTACTTGTGCACTTAATGTTTTTAACTTAAGTAAATATTCTGGTTAAAAATAGCCAGGTTTGTATCTTAAGGGTTTGAAATTATTTTCCTAAATACTAATTTTCAGTTCTTTTAGGAAAGAAAGAAAGGGCCAATGTCAACTGGTAGTGGTTTTAGTTTGGAATGTGTATAAAAATTGCAAACAACAAAACATCAGTTACATTTTAGCATTCACTGTATTTGTATGGGAGAAAGACTTTATATTTTTTAGCTGCCTCGGATTTATAGAAAAGGTTGGACATGCACTTTAAAAATAAAATAGTTGCACAAAATGCTACTGACGTCAATATTTTCATCCATAATTGAGGGTAGAGTAGCACTCTAAATATTTTAACTAATAGGTTGTGGTGGTGGTGTGTGTTTAGCCAGTTCATTCCCCTTGAGCTATATTTAATGACTGATAGATCCAGGCCGTGGGCAATCCTGAAATTAGTAACTGTGAGGGTATGTGTTTGTGTTTTAACTCTTTTTTCATTGTTTTAAAATATGTTTTACTTTATTTTGTATTGTTTTAACATTTTGATGTTTGACGCCCTGGGCTCCTTTGGAAGGAAGAGTGGGATACAAATTTAATAAATGAATAATAACTGATATTATTTTAAACAAATACTTGTGTAGACAGGTAATCAGCTACAGTAAAAGCTTATCTCTTCATGTATTCCCCCTCCCCTGCCACTGCCACTGCCACCGCATGCTATGACTGCAGTGGTGAAGTCTGGTAATTGTTGGACTCTGGGCTTAATGTTCATAAGGACCACCTCCTCTCTTAAATCGTAATGTATATTACTACACTGTCCTCAAAATATGGCAAGTGAGTCCTCCTGTGTTTGGGGGCACTCCTGTTCATTCTGCTGAGTGGCAGTCTGGATTTCTGCCCTAAAGTCCAGCCCTGACAGCACCATTGTATGGTTTTCTAGGGTGAACACACTTGTGTTTAACTCTTACCGTGCACTCGGTATAAATTTACTGAGAGACCCTTTGCAAATTGTAAGAAATTTAGAGACAGTAATTAATCTGACAACTTTCTCATTTATTTTACAAGCTGGCCTATATAAAATGTGCTGTTTCCTGACCTTGCATATAATTTATAAAGGTATTGTAGTTTAATTCTGGCACACGCAAAAATGGCCTTTTATACATAGACTAACAATTGTATTTACCTTATGCAGTGGCAAAAACAGTTATTATACAGGAAATAAATTGTCTAGATTATTTCTTACACTGGTAGTGCAGAACATTTCCATGAATTCACAGTACCTCAGTATATAAGGAAAAAGGATATCATATACCAAGTTTTAATTCTATTCTGTATGGAAAAAAATGATCTCAAACTGGAAAGAGGGTGTGATCGTGTATTTAACAATTGATCAAACAGAGTCATATATTTCACTGCTGTCAAAGAGAAGTCCACTTAAATCACCTTTCAGTGACCTTGCTTTATTTCCTTGAGGCTCTTCTAAGCAAGTGTAGCCATTTAACTCCTAAGATGTGTAAGTGCCAAACAGCTTCTGTTTCTCATAGCAATGTTCCCCGGCTGTCAGCCCCCAACACAGATACTGGCTAAGTACTGGTTTGGTGGAGGCCAATGTTGATAGTGCTGGGGTCCTTCAGGAGCAGCTTGCCAAGAGGTAAGGAGTCTTGCAATTAAGATAGTCAAAAGGTTGTTCACCAACTGAGATATTTTCTGCAGTGACTGGAAGCCGTACAAACCAAATCTCAGTTTGAGGGGCCCAACTGTAGCTCACTGCTGGCGCACATAATTTGTATGCATCATGTCCCAGATTCAATCCATGGCACTTAAGGATCTCAGGAAACTGGGCCAAGAAGTGCTTCTGCTGTCAGAGTACATAGGTGGACCAAAGGTCTAACTTGTGATAAGGCAGCTTCGTATGGGGGATGAAAGAAAGCAACCTGTGGAGATAGGAAGCTGCCTTATACTGAGTCAGACCATTGGCACATCTAGCTCAGTCTTGTCTACATCAGCCTTACCCAAAATGGTGCCCTCCAGATGTTTTGGACTGGAATTCCTATCAGCCCCATCCAATATGGTCCATGATCATGAATGTTGGCAGCTGTAACTCAAAATATCTGGAGCGCACCAGATCAGGAGAGAAAGGTCAGCCTATAGAGTGGCAGTAGCTCTCCAGGATTTCAGACCTACCTGAAGATGCCGAGGATTGAACCTGGGACCTTCTGCATGCAGAACCTATTCTCTAGTGAGCTACCTCCCTTCTCTGAGTGCTGGTATGTAGGGAAGGTGATAGTTAGGCTGAAGGCAAATGCACCTCAAAGAGGGGAAGCTGGCAAGAGCAGAGCTAGCTGATAGCAAGGCAAAGCTTCAGATTCAGCCAGGTCAGTTCAAGAGAGAATGAGCCCATCTTGGAAACTTGAGATAAGAATATGGGTATTGTGCACCCCACTACCTGCCCTTTGTTGCCTTTCTTTGTCTTCTATATTCAGAGTTATGATGAACTGATGGCAAAACTGTAGATTCAGTTTCCTTGAAATTGCTTATCTGCAGCTGTATCATGTTAGGACATTGACCCAAGAATGTCTTGTGTTTTTAATAATTTTGTAGAAGACACTTCTGCAAGAGCAGCTCCTTATGCAGGGATAAAGAAGACTGTACAAAAATTCCTTCTTCACATTTTTAATAGTGGTTTCTCAGACAACAGTGACTCACAATACTGTATCCCCTAAAATTCTGTTTTCTTAAGTCCCCATAACACACAAGTGTGAAGCTGTAGTGTATTTTTTCCCCAGTAGCCTCAGTCTTCTTCAAGGATGTGTATGGCAAAATCCTTAAGTAAACTCTTACCTAAAGTAATAAAGCCCTTGTGTGATATTTCATGGAAATCAGTGATTGATCCAGACAGAATTAGAGGTTGTGCAAGGGCAACTGATTTATGAGTCACATTGGGCCTGTGAAAAAGTACTACACAAGCTTTGCCTCAAGTAGGCAGCATGTGAGAACCATAACTTCATATCTGACGCATGCTTATCTAAAAGTTCCAGCCCTTTCTCAGAAACCAGGAAGGAATCCTGTGAGGGTATGCTTTTTTCCAGAAAAGAAGTCAGGCTACTTAAACTGTTATTGTGAAAGAACTAAAATTTGCTTTTGAGAAGAGCAGTGAGAGGATTTCTCAAGTTTATTCCTGACTCATGGAAGGAGCAGGTTGATTTCTGTTGTGGTTTGTTTTATGACGTGGGTCGGGGGCCTACCTGTCGTGTAAAGCAAACCATTTCCAGCTGGCCCTTTCTCAACATTTTATCAGCTGAAATCTGTGGTACTATCTCAGTGTTTTCAGCCTCAAGGCTGATATCTTGAGGCAATAGGACAAGGAAATGCAGTGAACCCACTGAGTTGACTCAGAAATATGCTAGCCACTAGCACAGATTAAATATCTGACTGAAGTGTGGAATCCTTAAAACCCTGCTTCCTTATCTCTAACATCAAGTGGTTGTCTTTGAGGATGGTGTGCACCATAACCACATGAACAATTGCATTGTCATGTAAAAAGGGGAGGGGAAGAGTTATAAAGAAAGGACTTATTCCATTTTATGATTAAATGGCCATTTAAATATTAGGAATGAAGATGAACCAAAAGTCCCCAAGATTAACATGAAAAATTAGGCCTGCACAGATCACAGGTTTTTTGCTAAAGTTTCACTCTGCCAGTGACAATATTCCACAGTCGGGTTATTTGGAGGACATCCTGATGGGTGGCAGCTTTTATTTCCTCTGTTCCCTCCCTACTAATTGCTACAAAGTTATAGAACAACAAACAAGACTATATGATGCTCCAAACTGTCCTTTGTGTAGTGAGCATGCCCTTGTTTTTCCATTTCCCCCTTTGAAAAATGCTTCATATTATCTAGTCATAGCAGAAGGATTCAAAGTAGCACCAATAGTCCTCTCTCTAGAACTCCAAGACTTAATTGTTGTAAACCGCCCAGAGAGCTTCTGCTGTGGCGCGGTATACAAATGCAATAAATAAACAAATAAATGAGACTATTATTTTCAGTAAACCAAGCCAAGCAAGTGTATGAGCAAATCAGGGATGGGAATCTGTAGCCCTCTAGATGTTGTTGGACTCCAACTCCCATCACGCCCAGCCAGCTTGGCCAATGGCCAAGGATAATGGGAGTTGGAGTCCAACAACATGTTGAGGGCCATAGGTTCCCCATCTATAGAGTAGATCTGTTCGACATGCTGTTCTGCAACTTGTCTCAAACTCTAATGGTATGGTACAATGTACGATGGCCAAGTAGAAATATTAGTTGTGGCTGCAAGTACAGCCTCTAGCCTAATACGCAGCTCCACTGGCTTGGTAGCCCTATATTTTCCATAGGGCTGCCATCTTCCTTAACTCTACAGATGATCAACAGTCTGTCCATTTAGCCTTTTTGATGTGGCAATTTTGATGTGTCCATTTAGCCTTTTTGATGTGAATTGGGCATCCATGGACTTTCAGGAGGCACAGCACAATCAAGGATCTTTGGTCACATCTATTAAATTAATACAGTGGTTAAAAATAGAGATGGATAACTGGTCTCTCTGCCTGTTCTATCCTGGAACATAGAAACAGGGAGCTACTTTATACAGAGTCTATCTGGTTCAGTATTTTGTGCATTGGCTGACAGTTGCTCTCCAGGGTTTTAGACAGGGTCTGTTCCAGCTGTACCTGAAGATGCTGGGGATTGAAACTGGGACCTCTGTGCCACATGAAGCTGCCTCGCATCTAGAGAGGTTTCATTAGCCCAGGGATGGGGAACTTGTAGGCCTCCTTGCAATTCCAGCTCCCATCAGCCCCAGTGGTCATGGGTGATGGGAGTTGTAGTCCAAGCAATATCACTTGAGTGGGGTGCAAGTCTGTGCCAAATCCCCCTGCCCCAGATGTCATATGTGCTGATTAGCCCCTCCCTCTGGTGCCCATGCACACAGTGTGAACATCTGCAGGGAGGGAGTCTTCATGGAGAATAAGGCTATCAGTGGCTACTGGCCATGATGACTAAACATTGCATCCATAGATGGAGGCAGTATGCTTCTGAATACCAGTTGCAGGGAACCACAGGAAGGGAGTGCTGTTGCACTCAAGTCCTGCTAGTGGGCTTCCTATAGGCATCTGGTGGGCCACTGTGACAACAGGATGTGGGACTATATGGGCCACTGGCCTGATCCAGTAGGCTCTTCCTATGTTCTTATGTGCACAGTTGTATGTGCGAAGGCTTCCACAAGATCCAGCCCCCTAAATGATTGGGGTTCCAGTTGACATGAAAGCCTTCACACATACAAGTGTATGCGCAAAGGTTCCCTCCCCGAAGTCATTCATGTTGTACACTTGGATGCCAAGGGGTGGGGCTTCTTGGCAGATACAATGTTGGGCAGGATTACTCAGTGCAGCCCTGCTCACCCATTTGTTTTACTCGTGAGTATAATGCCCTAACAGGGTTAGATTCAGTGGCTTTCCAGCTTGCTGGCTTTTAAAGTTGCTTTGTCTCACAGGAACAGCATGAAGAAACTGCCATAGCATGAAAGATTTGACTGATTTCTGTGCACTGCTCCCCCAATGCAATTATCATCAATAATGAATTCTAGTCTTTTAGTGATCCTTCTGAAGTCATAATGGCACCATCCACGCACCTGAGGGAGGTATCAGCAGGTTCAAAGGCACCAAAGGCTTGCAGAAGTTTAAAAAAAACTTTAAAAAAAAATCCCCTAAAGGATGGACCTGAAATCAGTTCAAGTGAGGACTGAGCATGTTCCATGTCATGGAATGCTGACTGGCTGCTGGATGGGAGAAATGGAAAATCCAGGGGGCGGAGGGATGAAATGGAATATCCCGGAAGAGGGCATAGTTACCTGCCTGGAAATAGGGCGGGCCTGAGACGTTTTGCTGCTTGAGGCAGAAGACATGATTTTTGCACCGTTCCACATACAGAAACCAAATGAGTTGGCAGTTGAATCTTACTTTGACATTGGCAATGGGACAACATCTCTCACCTAACCTGAGGGCAGAAGGAGATGCTGATTGTGCGACACAGAGAGCTTAGGAAACACCAGGCAGGTTATGTGACACAAGACACCTCTGCCTTCCAGCACCTTACTGCTGCTCTGTGGCTTCTCTCTGCCGAATGGTAGGGCTGGCCCCGGAACCCAGAATGGGAGCATTCTGCACTGCAACTTTTTGTTGCTGGTTCCACTTGAACTTAGCTAATTTTAATCATATCAGGGAAAGGTACCTTCTGCAGTGCCATTCATGGCACAATGCTACACAAAGCTCACATGTTTGTATAAAAATATAGCCTTCAGCTGTGTAAAATAGGAGGTCCTGGCAACATGGCAACTCTTGCAAAAGAGAAGTCTTCAGCAGACAGCTCCTCCAGTTGCCCTTGAGGCTATTACATTTTCTTCTGGACAAAAAGAGACTGTTTTGACATGCTCTATGGAAGCCACTGGCAGAAATTAAGGTGATGTGTCACGGGAATCTTGCAGATCATCGCATGCCAAAAAACAGCTTGCTTGTAATCCAAATATAATAGTCATGCTGGCTGAGGCTAATGGAGTTGTAGTTCCAAACACTAGGTTGAGGAAGGCTAGCATAGCAGAACTTGAAGAAAGTTCCAAGAAACAGATAGATCTCAAAGCAGAAGTAGATACATCCACTTTGCCTGAGACCCTTGGTCATAGATTCAGTTTCTAAATTGGGCTCTCAAGTCATCCGAAGTCAAGTTCTACAGAAAAGAAGTGTGCCACTTTCTCTGCACCTGATTTTTAACGTCATCTCCACTGTCAGTTATCCCTAAATCTGCTCTAGCTTGAGCTGCCTCTCACTCTGGGAAGCTTGAACTGGCTGTTTCCTGACTGTTAGCTTTCTGGGACTCAGGCAGACAGGCTGAAACTCTGCGGCTTCTTTGCTGAACCCCTATGAAAAAGTGGTGCCCTCAAATCCTCCATGTCAGAATGGTTCACCCGCACTGGAAACTTACACTGGGTTAAGAGTCATTCCTTCGCTCTAGTGAATTGTATTTCTGGGAGTGGGGCTAGGGTTTAACAATAGTTATCTGCACCCTGACTAAGTTGCAGTTTTGGAGAAAGCCATGGTAGATAAATTGCTCTAAAACCGATTTTCTAGTTTAGATGTACCCTTAGAGCAGTGATTCTCAAATGGTGCACCCAGGCACACTGGTGCGCTCTAAGAGGTGACTAGGTGTGCCTCAAATATTATGAAAGTATATTTTAAAAATGAGAAGAAACACATTTGTATAGGGTAAGTAATATTTTCTATAGTTTATATTTATTCATTGTTTAAAATTTATTAATATATTTTTAACTTTGTACACAAAGTGCGCCAGAAAATTTTTATATGTTTTACAGTGAGCTGCGAACCAAAAAAGTTTGAGAACCACTGCCTTAGAGTTACTGCTCAAAACAAGTGAGCAAAGGAGGGCATCTGAGCATTTTTTAAAAACAAATATGTCCACAGTTTTGCTGACATGATATAGAATTGTTTTGTGGCCTGCAATAACCATCAAAGACAAGAAGTAGATGCCCAAGTTATGGCATATAGATCAATGTCATCACAAACACTGGATCCTTAGCAAGTCTGAAGTTGGTTCCTTATTCCTTGATTATGTTAGTACAAAGAATGGAATTAATTGGCTGTCCCTCCAGAGTCTTTGTAGACCAAACTTCAAATGCTAGGTTCTTGCAGACTGAAAAACATCTGCAATTATCAGTTAATCTAAACCAGGGATGGGGTAGCTGCAGCCCTCTCAGTGTTGTTGGGTGCCAACTCTCATCAGTCCCAGCCAGCATGGGCAATAGCTAGGGATGATGGGAACTGAAGCACAACAATATCTGTAGCCCAACAGGTTCTCCATTCCTGATCTATACAGTCATTGTTGCAATCACTGCTTAGTGCCACATAAAAGTGCCTCACACCTGGAAAGATTTCTGGTAAACTGATTCAATGACTTTCCTGCCTGCCAGTTCTGCTCTGCTAGCACAGAGCATGCTTTTCAGATGGTACAAATGCTACCACATCTCATGATAGCTGTATTTCTCTGTAACATCTGAATCGGGAGAGGCTGTGCAAGCCCTGGACCGCTGCTTGGACTCTTTGGTGGGCTGGATAAGAGCCAATAAACTGACTCTCAATCCTACCAAGATGAAGACACTGTGGGTTGGTGCTTCCCGAGTTCAGATAATTGGTCAGTTGCTTGCTTTGGATGGGGTTGTACTCCCTCTGAAAGAGCAGGTCCATAGTCTGGGGGTGCTCCTAGATCCATCTTTGTCACTAGAGGCCCAGATGACCTCAGTGGCTAGAAGTGCCTTTCACCAGCTTCAGCTGATAAGACAGCTGAACCATTTCTGGACTGGGATAGCCTGACCACTGTTGTCCATGCACTGATAACCTCCAGGCTGGATTACAGTAATGCACACTATGTGGAGCTACTCTTGAGGTTGGTCCGGAAGCTGCAGCTGGTGCAAAATGCAGTGGCAAGACTGCTCACTGGGGCAGGGTATTGCCAAGTCCTATACAGTTTGGGACCAGGATACCTGAAAGATCGTCTTACCCTTATATACCCAGTTGATCACTGCACTCTGAAGGCGAGGGCCTCCTGCAGATACCTTATTATGAGGAGGTCCATTCATTCTGCACAACATAGGAAATGGACCTTTAGTGTAGTGGCATGTACCCTTCAGGATTCCCTCCCCTTAAATATTAGACAGGTACCATCTCTGTTATCTTTTCGGCACCTACTGAAGACCTTCCTCTTTCAACAAGCCTTTTAAGTAGAAACCTTATCCCAATCTGGGTCTGTGTTGGAATTACTTTTTAATATGTTTTTAAAGCTTTTTTTTTTTTAAATAGATTTTTAAAGCTTTAAAAATATTTTAAAGATGTTTTGTTTTAATATGTTGTAATGGTTGTTTTGTTTTAATATATTTTAAAGTCTGTTTTTATGATGTGTTAAAGTGTTTTTAGTGCTTTTGTTTGCCGCCCTAGGCTCCTGCTTGGAGGAAGGGCGGGATATAAATCAAATAAATAAATAAATGATAAACACTTCACTTAACTGGAGCTGGTTTCAGTCATTTGAGGCACTTCACGTACCTTAGCCGAGTAGTAACCATTTGACTTGGCCTAAGCAAGTACTCCACACTGGAAGGGCTGCTCAAGGTACTCACCTCTGTATAAACAAACTACATTTTGTTTTATAGATTTAAAATAGGTTCAGTGAGGTCTTGATTTTATTTTGTGATGCAGTTAAAGTTGTGCCATTTAATACTCCAAAGGTGGCGCAGTACAAATCAGATTCTAGTCTTTTTACTTTTCCTGTAGCTGTGTTGTCAAAGGGTAAAACTATATGTTTGATAAAGAACATGGGAGCTTTAACCCTTTATTAACCCTTGATCTGCCAAGTGGAAGAGGATCGGTCAGTTGAAGGGAAGAAGGAAGGCTGTCATTTTCCCTTTGCAATCCCTCCCTTTCCTCAGCAACCTTGCTCCACGTACATTTGCCTCCCAATGTGTAGTTCGACCATTGGCTGAAATGAGAGCTTGGTAGGGAGGGGACCAATTTTGGCACCACAAAAAAGGTTAAGGAAGAATAGATGTCTTGAAGTCATAGAATCATAGAATAGTAGAGTTGAAAGGGGCCTTTAAGGCCATCGAGTCCAACCCCCTGCTCGATGCAGGAATCCCAGTTAAATATAAAATGTAATAGTAAGAATAATCCTTCCCATTTGTGAAGGGCTTCCAAAGCAGGTAACAGTCATTGTCTGGTTGTAATCAGAGCTTGGAAAAGTTACTTTTTTAAAACTACAACTCCCATCAGCCCCAGCCAGCATGGCCACTGGATTGGGCTGATGGGAGTTGTAGTTCAAAAAAGTAACTTTTCCAAGCTCTGCTTGTAATCCATACAACCGTGCAAGGCAGGGATGCGAAACCTTTTTCAGCCAGGGAACCATATTCCCTTCTGGGCAACTTTCCAAAGGCCTAATGCTAGTAATGGGTGGGGCCAGAAGGAAAAGCGGGTGGAGCAACAAATGTAAATTTTATCTTTGTACAGTAGGCTAGTTTCTACAAACACTCCCCTCTGTCCTCCATCCAGATAAGCAAGAGGCATTATCAGAGTTCAAGGCACATTCCGGTCACGCAAAAACACTTGGGGTATGAAGCAGGGCCAGTGAGGTCTGTGGCCTGGGGAGAGTTCCAAGGGCCAAACAGAGAAGCCCAGAGGGCTGCATTTGGCCCCTGGGCCTGAGGTTTCCTGCCCCAAGTCTAAGGTAAGCACTGTTATTATCCCTCTCATTACGGATAAGGGTTTGAAACTTAGAGCGGTTATCCTAAGGCTACCTAATATGCTCATGCCTTTTCACCAGTTCGTCCACAAAGATTTCTTGATTTGTAGCTGGAATCCTGTGCACACTTTCCTGGAAGGAAGACCCACTGAACACAATGAGTCGACATGCATAGGATTGTACTGGAAGCCACCATGCTGTACCAGCACTGCAAGACACACAGAAAATGTAATCAGTTGTTAAGTTTGGGGTGGGAGTGATCATATATATATATATATAAACATAATTGTGATTAACCAAACAGAGGTTTTTATTATATTAACAAAACATTTCGGCTTCCGCCTTCATCAGCTGCCAACATACAAATGCTGTTACCAAGGTGGCAGTTATAGAGCTTTGAGGATGGAATGCTCAGAGGGGCTTCATTTGCAGAAGCTAAGTAGTGGTGGTACTGTCCTCCAGGTTCAGGCCATGTGGTGCCAATGTGTGCCAATATATATATGCCAACTATTAATGGAAGTCCTGTCCTTTTGATAGGTTTTTCTCAATCATCTGCCACTAGAGCAGGGTGGGGAACATGTGATCCACCAGATGTTGTTGGACTACAGCTCACATCCAGAGCTTGGTTACTCTTTTGAACTACAACTTCCATCAGCCCCAGCCAGCATAGCCACTGGATTGGGCTGATGGGAGTTGTTCAAAAAAGTAACTTTTCCAAGCTCTGCTCACATCATCCCTCACTGTTGGCCATGGGGAACCTCATTTTTTAAATTCAACCCTCTATTAATGGGGTGGAGGACAGTTGTTTGCATTCAATTTTAATATCAGAGTATGGGTTGTACCCAGTGCTAGTCCTACTCAGAGTAGACCTGTTGAAATTAATGAGTCTAAGCTCATGGCTGTTAATTTCAATGAGTCTGCTCTGAATACAACTAGCATTGGATACAGCACTTAATTCAAGTTCATGTAAAAAAACACCTCTACATCCTCCTATAGGATGAGAACTTCCATGAGCAGGAATTGTAAAGACTCTGCCTATTTTCAGCCTAGTCATTGCAACATGAGGCCTGATTATCCTTGAGGAGAGATCAGGATCAGGCCCTTGGACTTGCACATTTCCTATCCCACTCTTCTGCTTTTTCAGTTCAGGGAGCATTTTAAAATGCATTCTGCTACCGCATTGTGCTGCATGTTTCTGCACCAAGGTTAAACAAATCCCGGACCCTTCAGTCAAACAATTTTCTTGAAAGTTTCATTAAACTCAGTGAAACTAAGAGTAGTTTTACGTATCCATGTGCATCACCTAATACCTCACAGTTGAATGTGTGAACCAGTTCCATTGAAGAACCTGTTTTGTTTTGATTTGATTTAAGTGAAATGAGGTGATACAAAAGGTCTGTCTTTGGTGTTTGACCCTGGTATCTCAGTCACACATGCAAGTCATGGCATTGTCAGCCAGCCTTCAGTTCCACTGAATTAGGTGAATTTTGCTTCTAAATAAAGAAGCTCAAGTTGACAGCCCGCTTGTATATGATTAAGAGTGAAGTTGGCTTCCACGGCTCTTTTGATTCATAAACTCTCAGGAAAGTCCCAATTCCAAATAGGACAGTGCATTTTGTTTTATTTTTTGGCACAAGACAGAACCTGTATAATATGGAATGGAGGACACTTCTGTTCTAGAGCAGTGAGCAGCCTGGGATGTTGTGAATGCTGTAATGAATAATAATAATAATAATAATAAAATTTTATTTCTAGGCCGCCTATCTGGCCGAATTAACGGCCACTCTAGGCGGCATACATAGACTAAAATATAACATAGAGTAAAATATAACATATGATACAAAACAAAACCCCAGTAGTCTATAGACATCCCGAGCAGCAGGTTCACGCGCACATACACACACACACGGTCTCTGGCCCCTTCAGCAGTTGCTGCTTTTGTAGCTGGAGAGAGACAGGACCCCGCCCTTCCAGGCCAGGTGGAAATCAGCCAGAAATGCAGGGAGCAGGTCTTGCAGAAACTCACACAGGTAGATGGTCTCTGGCCCCTTCAGCAGTTGCTGCTTTTGTAGCTGGAGAAAGACAGGACCCCGCCCTTCCAGGCCAGATACTGAAAAGATACTGGAGACATAATAAAATGATCTGAGCTTGACAACTGCTCATTATATATATAAATATATATATTCTGCAGCATTTGGCAGTCCCTTTATAACATGGACAATCATTTATTGTTCATGTGGACTGAAGCATTCTCTTGGTTATTATGTCAGGATTGTGTAGTTGAAACTTGTACAAGCCCAGCAAAATGTGCATTAATATGCTGGGCAGTTAGCCAGTACTGTACATTCCTCAAAAGTGGCCTAATGTTTTGGTGATTGCATTAAATGTCATCTAGGAAAAAATAGAAAGGGTGTTTTTAGGTACCAAGATCTTTCATTCAGTTCCATAACTTTGTTTCTATGGCCAGTCAGTTCATTGTGGTAGTAGGGAGGAGAAGAATCAAAATATACAAAACCTATTTCAAACATTTCAAGCGTGGGGTCAAAAGTGATTGACCCAAGTCCACAGCTACCATCATTTATGGACTATTCTGCAACCAAGCTTGACCTTTTCTGAAGGCCCTGTGGCAAATATTACAATGGCTGACAAAACAAGGATTAATTTCTTACAGCAAAACTTTTTGCTTCTGCGTTTTTCAGCTGCTCTGATGTGAATCAAAGGGTGTTGCAGCCAAGGTGGCAGTTAGAGAATGCTGAGAATGGAATATTCTGAGGGTGGTGGCGGCTCAACTCCAAGTTTTCCTGGATAAATTGGATTATCTAGACCCTTTTCAATCAGGCTTCAGGCCTGGTCATGGGACAGAGACTGCCCTGGTCACCCTGCTTGATGACCTACGCCGGGCATCAGAAAGAGGGAGTGCATCCCTGTTGGTGCTGCTGGACCTCTTGGCGGCCTTTGATACCATTGATATCCTTCTGAGCCATCTTGCTGGGATGGGCCTAGGAGGCACTGTTCTACAGTGGCTCTGTTCCTACCTAATGGACAGGACCCAGAAAGTGGTGCTGGGAGACTACTGCTCAACCCCCTGGCTGTTGGCCTACGGGGTACCTCAGGGTTTCATTCTGTCTCCCATGCTCTTTAACATTTGTATGAAACCACTGGGAGAAGTCATCCAGAGATTTGGAGTGCAATGTCAGCAATATGCTGATGACAGTCAACTCTATCTCTCCCTTCCATCTGTTGGCAAGGTGGGACTGCTCGTCCTAGACCGGTGCCTCAAGGCTATGAAGGGCTGGATGTGGGTGAACAAACTGAAACTTAATCCAGGCAAGATGGAAGTGTTGCTGGCCAAGGAAAAACTGCCCCAGGGATAGGGTTGCAACCTGTTCTGGATGGGGTTGCACTCCCCTTGGAAGAGCAGGTCCGCAGTCTGGGAGTTCTTCTGGATCCTGCCCTGCTGCTTGAATATCAGGTGGCTGCGGTAGCCAGGGGTGCTTTTGGCTATCTCAAAATGGTCTACCAGCTGCGTCCGTTCCTTGAAGCAACTGATTTGGCCACGGTGACACATGCATTGGTGACATCGAGGCTTGATTACTGTAACACACTCTATGTGGGGCTGCCTTTGAAAACGATTTGGAAACTACAGTTGGTCCAAAATGCAGCAGCCAGAATGTTAACTGGAGCATGGCGCAGGGAGCATATCACCCTGTTCTTTATCGACTCCACTGGCTCCTAATTTGTTTCCAAGCCCAATTCAAAGTGCTGGTTTTGACCTTTAAAGCCCTAAATGGTCTTGGACCAGTGTACTTAAGGGACCGCTTACATCCATATGTTCCTAGCCTGGATTTAAGATCATCTACCTCTGGTCTCCTCTGCGTGCCTGGAATGAAAGAAGTTAGATTGACAAGCACGTGGGAGAGAGCCTTTTCAATTGTGACTCCCAGACTTTGGAATTCCCTGCCCCAAGAAGCCTGCTTTGCTCCCTCCCTGATGGTCTTCCAGAAACTTGTAAAAACTATTTTGTTCCGGAGAGCCTTTGGTTGGACTAACGGGTCAGCCTGACAGTTTCAAGTTTTTTATCTTTTATTTTTATCTTTTAAATTCTTTTATTTCCACTTTCTTATATGTGTATGCACATATATACATGTATGTATGTTTGTATGTGTATGCATAATGCATTTTATGTATGTATGTGCCTAATGAATTTTATGTACTTTAATAGTATTTTATGCATTTTAATGTACTGTAATGTTTTATGTTTTTATTGTGTATTTTATTATATATGCGTGCAATTTTATTGTAGCTGCCCTGAGTGCTCTACTGTAGGGTAGAAGGGCAGGATAGAAATATTTTAAAATAAAATAAATAAATAAATAATATTCAGAAATAATTGCATTTGCTGTAGTTGAGTGACATGTGGGGTATTATCCTCCAGGTTTAAGCCATGTGATGTTAAGATGTCAAGACCATCGATTCAGAGGTTATCTCGTTTCCAGTGTTGCTGGATCAGACAGCTTCTCTGTTGCAATAACTGATAAATATAGACAAATAATTACAATATCATTGGTAAAGAATTGATGCAGAGCCAACTTTATATTTGTAAATGCAGTCAATAAAGCACTTAGCCAGCTCTCAACACCTTAGTATTACCTATCATCATTTTTTAAGAAATAATAATGAGCATACACATAAGAGCCCTATTTGATCCGGCCAAGGCCCATCTAGTCCAACATCCTGTTCTCACAGTGGCCAACCAATTGCAATGGGAATCCCTCAAGCAGGCTTACTTTTGATCAGGGTTTTGTTTTGCTTTGTTTATTTCTTTGCATGCTGAAAAAGAAAATGTTTGTAGGCGGTGGGCATGCTGAGTTGTATCTTCCTCCCCTAGCGTGATATACATTTCTGAAATGAAAGTTGCCTGGGCACATAAAGCCTGCTTGGCTCCAATGGGAAATGATATAGGAGCCCTGCTCCTCACCCCACATGTCTGTGTTGGCTGATTGTGGTTACTCAGTGATCAAGGAAAACCACACATGCTCAGTGTTACCTTTTATTATACAGCCACAAGAGTGGCTGTATACTATAGCCAGCATGGATTTTTCTCATTCTGCAGTGTGAAATTGAAAATACCCCTATGCCATTCTGATGCTTCCCATAAGCTCATTTCAAAACAAAACCTTACAAAACTTACAGTCCTGAACTCAGAAATGCTTACTTAACCCTCTAAATTTTCATGGTGATACACAAAACAGTCAGAGAGAATTGAGAGTTCAGAGTGTAAAAAGAGAGAGAAAAAACCAAATCCCTTTTGGACTTTTTTCAGAGTTCTCATCATTTTGTTGAAATTCATTAAAAATCAGCCATGTTCACAGAGTACCTGTAAGCCTATTACTGACCTTGCCCCATACTTTGACCTTCATCTTTTGCAGTTTAAAAGCTAAAAAGCCTAGCTGATTTTTAATTAATTTAAGAAATTTACCATTGAAGTCAATCATAAGCCTGGGCATGCTAAGTAAAAACCAATTGTCAGTGTTCTAAAAGCCAGACTCGCAGCTGCTTGGCATGGCTAATCAGGCGGCCACATTCATGCCAGACCTTTAATTCACATGAGACAGTTATGGCTTCCCCCAAAGAATCCAGAAGTGTAGTTTGTGAAGAATCTTGAGAGTTGACTCCTATTCCCCTGACAGAGCTCCAGTGGCCAGAATGGTTTAACAGTCAGCCACTCAGAAGCTGTATGAGAACAGGGTGTCTCCTAGCAATTTTCACCACTCTTCACTAACTACAGTTCCCAGCAATCTTTAGGGGAAGTCATGACTGTCTAAAGTGGAATAAAGGTCTGGTGTGGGTGTGGCCAGGGATGGCTTTGCTTTAAATTTGGGTGGGAGACTACATGTGTCTGCTGTAGAATAAAAAAATGGGGGAAATGCTGAAAAAGAATGATACTGTTCATAATGTTTTCCTTTTGGAAAGTAACAGGGCTTCCCCTCTGCCCAATGCCCAACCACTCAATCTCCTTCCCTCCCCTTCCTGCCCCTCCTCCAGGTCAGTTTTACCTATCCTAAGCATGATTGCACAGGAGAAATCCCACTGAACTCAAAAAACATGCAAATTATCAAACCTCTCCTCCTCCACTGCCCCTCCTGCCTGCTCCCCTCCCCCTCTTCCCCCCTGCCCTTCCTCCTCCTCCTCTCCCCATCCCGTGGTCAGTTTCACCTATCCTAAGCATGATTGCAGGGGAGTAAATCCCACTAAACTCAATAAGCATGCAAATGATCAATCCATTCTCAGCAAACTTGCACAGGATCCCATTTCTTACCTCCCAGATTAAAAAGCAGAGAAATTCACTAATAGGCCATAAAACTTGCGGTTTAAGAACATACCTATTGCCAACAGATATTTCTATCAAACTTTAAAAAGCAGGGAAATTGGGCAGCTATGGTGAATGCACCAGGGGAGCAGGAGACCAGACCTCCTCTCTGAGATATTGCATTGCCCTACAAATTTATAAAAATGCGAACACAATTTGGGTTGGTCTTTCATAGTCTTTCACTGTGTAGCTTGGAAGAATTTGGTAACGTGCCTCTGAGCATATGGTGTGGTAACACCTGCAATCAGCCCAAATAACAGAAACAAGACATGTGCTGTGCTGATCTTGTTTGAGCAGGGAGGAAGCAACAATATTAAGACAGTTGATATAATTCAGATAGTCAGTTTAAATATGTTTGATTTACTTTGCAATTTTAGTGAAGTTTCCTACAGTAATTTTTTTTTTGTTTCTGTGAATATGTGAAGTACACAAACACTTTGCAAGACTAACAAAACTCCAAAAACAATTGTGGAATAATGGCACTGTCTATTCTGCAGAATAGTTTCCAGTGGACATGAGGAGTGTCTCGGTTTGCACAAGATAAAACAGTGGGAGGTGAAATATATTCTAGCAAAATTCTAGGTGTGTTCTATCTTTCTAATTGACCATGCCCACCTTTCCTTAAGTTTAAGCATAGCAGTCTGAAAACATGCATCTTGGGCAGGCCAAGTTTGTTGTTTCCAACAGCTAGAGCCATTGCTTAAGTAGCAACATATTGTAATCAGTCTGATTTTATATCAAACTGCAGTTTCAGATTCAACTGTTAATACACCCAAAATAGAAATAGAACATAACCTCCAGTTTGAAACACAAACGGCTGTCTTCACCATCATATGACATTGACCAATAAAAAGGCATTGAAATTAATAAAAATAATTTTAACACAGATTTCTGATGAATAACGAGAGAAATATAATTTGCTAGATTAGATTCACTGTAGAAACAGTAGTAACACAGGAAAGAAGCAAAGTAGGAAGAACACCAACAAACATACAAACATGTAATTCTCCATCTCCAAACATGTAATTCTCCAGAAAAAGAAGCAACAAAAAAAATGATTTCCTACAGGAAACTTCACTAAAATTACAAAGTAAATCAAACATATTTAAAGTGACTATCTGAACTATATCAACTGTCTTAATATTGTTGCTTCCTCCCTGCTTAAACAAGATCAGCACAGCACATGTCTTGTTTCTGTTATTTGGGGTGATTGCAGGTGCTGCCACCACGCACCATATGCTCAGAGGCACGTTACCAAATCCTTCCAAGCTACATAGGAAGTGAATTGGACTGTGAAAGACCAACCCAAATTGCGTTTGCATTTTGTCAAATTTGTAGGGCAGTACAATATCTCAGAGAGGAGGTTAGATCTCCTGCTCCTCTGGTGCATTCACTGTAGCTGCCCAATTTCCCTGCTTTTTAAAGTGTGATAGAAATATCTGTGGGCTACAGGTACATTCTTAAACTGCAAGGTTCTTTGCCTATTAGTGAATTATCACTGTATTTTTCAGGACTAGGTCCTGGCATTGAAAATAAGATCTGGGACTTGGTCCTTGGAAATGCTGGCTCAAATTCAGCCCTGTCTTCCTGTCTTCCTTTCTTCAGTTGCCAGGTGACATCCAGGGGTGGGGAAAAACAGAATCAAATAAAACTCAGTTGATATTGGGTCTCTGGGATAAACTTTTGGAAGTGATTCTTCACCCCCCTTCTCCCAAAGTAAACTGTGTGATGAACACGTCATTCACACACCTTCCATCAGGGATTTGGTTTAAAGTAAACATACTGCAATATTTGAATATGCCTTTCTTGCTGAATCTTTGGCTAGAGTGACTTATATACATTGCATTAAAATTGTGCAAATATTAACTGTAATTTTCAGGACATATGATGGTTACCTAAAGAAAATACAGAATATAAACTGTAAAGAGAGCTAGTGTGGTCTGGTAAGCAGAGTGAGAGAGATATGGAAGGCTTAGATCCACATCATACCACCGGGCTGCAGATTCATTTGGGTGATCTCAGTTCCCTGTATCAAATGTGAGCATGAGACAGTACTCCTTCCAAGGATTGTGCCGAGGCCAAAAAAAAGATTATAGGTATGATCCACGCAAGTGAGCCATATTGATTTCGGGAGGGGTGGGGATTTAATGACCTGCTTAGCCTTCTCCCCCATTGAAGCCAACAGGGATTTAATTACACTTATCTTTTGACTGGATTACATCCAAAGATGGTAAAACACTTTAACTATTAAGTGTGCTAAATACTTGATTAGTAATGATAATGGTATCAGATAAGAAGCTGGCAATGGAACACCAGTGTATGTAATCTGAATGAGTGGGGGTGGGGGAGCAATTGGAGGCAAGCAGTGGGGGGGGGGACAGTCAAAGCTTCTCCTAGGACCTAGTCTATTATAGGGCCACATACAACAGAAGTCACCTAGCACTTTATAGGCCAGAAATGCTATCTTTCAGTTCCTGGACTTTAAAAGCCACAGATAAAAGCCTTCTTAAGGCCTTGGGCATATGCTAGCCATATGTTTGAATAGGCAGAGCTCAGGGAGGGGATGAGTGCCTCCCCCAAAGAAGCAGATTATCCTCCACCTGCCCCTCCCATTGCTAGAACCATGTGGTTACTTAAAGAAAGGTGTTTTTAAAGACTCCCATGTCCCTTTTGTGCCCTCCCTTTTTTCTGGTGCCACCATGCTTGTCTAAGACTATATATTTGTTTTTAATGTTTTTAATTGTTGTAAACTGCCCAGAGAGCTTCAGCTATGGGGTGGTATACAAATGCAATAAATAAATAATTCAAATTGCTGGAAAAGTTTGCCCATATTTGGCGAACCAGTCTCATGCTTCTGCTACTGTATACAGGATCCAGTTTTTGGCACATCCCTAAAAACGCTGGACACAAGTCACTGGGAAGAGAAAGACGAAAGTGGTATCCTGTGCAAAGTGGCAAGTGGATGCACATGACTGCCTTTCGCTATGGGACAAGATGTGCCGTGCACAGGCTTTTTGTGTGGCTGCAAGGTGCCCAGAGGGTTGGGTGAACAGGTTTTCTTTTTAGGCTGATTTGTATGTCCATGAAGAAATTGTCATCTTGAGGCCTCCATCGAGACCACTTTGGCCTTGACCACTTTGCCAAGGCCACACAGGCTTGTGTAAGAGAACAAGAAGACGCTTCCCTCAAGGCATGTTGTATCACTGGGCCCAGGTTGCTTGAGTTTAGCCCTTTGCCTCTGCTTTTGAAGTTTCACACCAAGAAGTCCTAAGGCGCTCAAGGTTATGATGAGGCCGTAATCTTGTTTATGTCGTTCCTTCTCCAGGCCCTGGACAGCAGCAATCCTACTGGCCTGAGTGATCGCTTGTGGTTATATAATGAGCTCACTGTCTGAAGGCGGGGAGTGGGGGCGGGGGAGAAGGGGATTTCTTGGCCACGTCATGGCCCTCTCCCCCCTTCCACCGTCCCGCGCAGGTGGCCACAGGCTGTGCGAAGGCAGCCGCATGGGGCTCCGCTTGTGTATACTGGAGCACAGCCACAGGCGCCCTGCAAAAAAGGGGGGTCAGTGCAAGCCGTGGGCTCCGTGCCGAATTTTCTCTCTCTCCCCCCTCGCTCTTTCTACCATCCAGAACTGCAAACAGACAACACTTCCCGCTGTTTAAAAAAAAAAAAAGCCTGCGGTGGCTGTTCAAAGGCAGGCGCTCTCCTCACGCCCTTCCTAGTAGAAAACATAAGGCAATAAAAGGATAGGGTGGGGGAAAGAGGAGGTTTTCTAGGGCTTCAAAACTCTCTCTCCGTGGGAGGGCGGGCTTGAGAAACAGATTGGGCTTCCCTGAGAGTAAAAAGCCGCCCCGAAGCCTGGTTTTTCAGCGGCTGCTTGCGCTGAGCGAAGAGAAGTTGAGCAAACAGGAAACGTGGTGGCCACGCACCCGGCGGCGTCCGCCACCGCTCTGATTCATTGGGGCTTGAAGATTTCCCAAAGGGGGGAGAGGAGGAGGAGGAGGAGGAGGAGGGAGGAGGAGGTGTTGCCTGCCTCCAGCCTGAGGGAAGGAAACCGCTCGGCTGCGTGTCGCCCAAAGTCGCCCGCTCGCCAGAGAGAAACAGCCCCAGTCAGAGAGACGCGGCTCCGTGCGTCTTTCCGCCCGCCCGCCAGCTCCATGCGGTCTGAGAGCTGAGAGGCTTCGCCCGTCTAGAGGACCCCGTGGCGCGCCTCCTTTCCCGTTCGGCTCCCCTCCGGCCAGCGCCTCCTCTCCTCCCCAAAAGTGTCTTTGCCTGGACTGTTGAAGGGAAGGCTGGAGCGACTTTTGTTCTTTCGTGGTTCCCTCTGGAAACCAAAGCCCGTCTTTCTTCTCCCTTGCTTGGGCTTAACAATATGAAGGAGCAGCACTCATGTGTGGGCACCGGGCATCCCCCCATGGCTGGGTATGGCAGGATGGACCCGCTGGAGCTTGCTGTTAGCCCCGTGAAACGCTTGCGAACTGAGTACTCCTTTCCCTATCTCTTCGCAGAGGAGGCCTACCAGAAACTGGCCAGCGAGACCCTGGAGGAGCTGGACTGGTGCCTGGACCAGCTGGAAACCTTGCAGACCAGGCACTCCGTCAGTGAAATGGCATCGAACAAGGTAGGAACCCTCCCTCCCTAATACACATGCCCCTCATCCCCACTCCACTCGTTTGTTTGCCTTGTTGATGTTTTGCCTCTCTGCCAACATATTGGCTACTTCTCAGTCCATGCGCTCAAGTGCCTTAGGTTTGCTTCCAGTCCGGGGCTTAATACTGCACAGGGGTCGTTGTTCAGATATCACAAATGGGAGGTTGGCAACAGTGTTGTTTTTAATTTATCAGATTTTCCACTGAAAGGGCAAATCCTGATTAAATGGGGAGGGGAAAAATGGAGGCTGACATTTTGATGCCAGAGGCCATGTGGATGTTGCAAAAAACCTGCAGCACAGATCCTGCAGTAAACACCCATCTGGAAGCACCCTCAGTCTTGGGCTGTATTTGACCAGGTGACTCCTAAGGAAACTTGTGTCCTTGGCTGTCAGGGAAGCTAGTAGTTTGTTCACAGTCATGTTTGCAATCTTAAAATGTGCATGCACTACTCTCTCTCTGGACATGTTATCTAATTTAGGTGCATCAGATCTAAATGCAAGCCTCCTTCAGGCTGCCACCCTTGTTGATCTCCATGGAACTTACTTTCAGGAGATAGGACTAAAAGTTGAATTATTGCATTCTGCATCTATGAGTATCATCCTGATCCTATGCATGTTTGCTCTGGAACTTAAGTTCCATTGATTTCAATACTCCCAGGTGTGTGTGTGTGTGTGTATATATACATATATACTGCAAAACTTTGCAGGGATCTCTACGTTATATTTAAGATTCCTTTTATAAAACTGTATCAGTGGATGAATTGGATGGCAAAATTGAAAATAATTCAGACCTTTGAGGTAGACAGGTCTATCTTGCTCTTTGCAGCCACCATTATAAAGTTGGAAAGGGGAGTAAAACTTGCCTAATGGGGGGTTCAAAAGATGTGGTATGGTTTGAGTTTCAAAGCTTTTTATGTCATGTAAAGGTTGTATGTAATCCATTATCAGTATGCTGCCATTTTAAAACCGGATGGGAAAAGTTGGTGTACGTGCATATGCAACATTTATATGCAGCACTCTCAATGTCAACTACTAAAGGTAGTAGGAGATGTGGTTATGGCTTGTTGTAAATGCCCCGGAACAGAGGAAAAACAAGAAAGGGCATGTGCCTAGGGGAAACAGATTGTTTTACACCTTTGTGGTTAAGCAGTGCATGTTATTGACTTGAAAGTAAGTTCCATTGATTTCATTGGAGTATACTTCTGAAAAAGCATGATTAGACTGAGAATCAATCACTAAGAAAGGTGACTTGATGACCCAGAGACACTGCCTTCATACACAATCGTAACCATAGAAAAGATTCCCCACCCTCTTTTTAGGGTGTCAGTGAAGCCCTTTATTTAAATTTCAACACAGAAGTGGTGTCTTCTTACCTTTATGCTGCATTAGCCTTTTGTTCATCTTTAAGCTGTTTTCTGTTGTTCTCTGCTGATTACCAGTTGAGCCCCAGTGTGGTGAAGTAGATAGAGTGTTGGACTAGGAACTGGCAGACCAAATCCCTGTTCAGCAATGAAATTGGCTGACTGGGTGACCTTGGGCCAGTCACTGACTTTCAGCCAAACCCATCTCATAGAGTTGTTGTGAGTATGCTACCTTGAACTTCTTGGAAGGATGGTCGGATATGAACATAATGACAAATATAAAATCATCTCTGGTTGCACACTCACCTACAGAGGCAAGGGGACAAAGGAAAGAACAGTTTGGCTATTGCAAACCCCTTGAGCTTTTAACTGTGCAATGTCACACAAGTATCAAGATACAGGACCCTCAGTGATTTCTTCCCCATGCTCTCCTGTTCTTGAGAGATCATTTTTACTCCTTCTGTGATAAAATTATTATTACATATTGTTCATCCTATTGATAACATGTCTATGATCCCCTTGTCTTTATCTATATGTGGATTTTTTTCTTTAACTCTGGGCAGTCAACTGTTAGCGACAGTGAACCCAGCGTTCTTGCAAGCAAACTTCCACTAAGGATTTGATCCTGCACCTTTTTAGACATCTGCTAAGCACACACACAAGGCAGCTTCACACACTGCAATAGCAAACCCTAGTGTGCCACTAAGTGTATATTCAATACAGAGTTGCTTGCAACCAGTCACGGCTTCCTGGAGAATATCCTTATACAGCAGGCATGTTTGCAAGCAGATATTGGTTATGTTCACCACTTCACATGTTTAGGACAACATTTAAAACACAGATGTATGTCTAAAAAAAGTATGTGGATCTTTAATTATTAGTGAAAGCAAAAGGGCAATTGTTGCAAGTAAAAGTGCTCACTTAGCAGCCTCATTTGCGAGCAGTGCAACAAATATCCTATCAGTATGTGACCGTTTTTCATATTACGGTTAACTACCTATTAGGTGTAACTATCAGCAATAATAGTAAGTGTGTGATCTTTTTATGATCCTAGGAGACAGGCTTGTGGTTTCTAGTTAGATTTTTTTTAATTAAAGCCTTTTTAATATAAAAAGCATACTTTAAATATTAATTTAGCAGTTTATTTCCTTGAAAACATTCTTTAAGAATGGAGTATCCTGTCTTTCAGTTAATTTGTTGAGATTTTAAAAAATCTACATAGACATTTGCAAGGGGGTGTTAATGGGTTCAGTATTTGAATCTTCAAAGATACTAGGGAAAAGAAACATTTCATAAGAAATTGACTCTTCCCATTGCTTCAGAAAATGGATCATACAGCCAAGGTTTCTTGTATGAGATGTACAGTGAGCTGAGTTGCCATAGCCACTCAGAAGGTCATCCTGAATGATGCCATTCTTTACATCAGCAGTGAAAATTTATACTGCAGGCACACCATTATTGGTTTTATTTTGGCTATAAAATGGGAATATGGGTGTTTTAGGCTGCAGTTGTACGTAGGAGCAAGTCCCACTGAATTCTGTGAGACTTACATCTGAGTAAATAAGTACAGGATTGCTCTGATCATTACTTTGATCATAAGAAATAGCATGGGTCAGTATCCCAAGCCATACTAGCAGTGGAATTATATGCATATTTACTCAGAAATAAGTCCCACAGTGTAGGTGTTTTTGATATTGCAGCCCGAGAACCAGTGTTTTCTCAAGAAGCCCCTGTTCTCAGGACCGCTTCCTTATACTTTATACTTGCAGGTCACAAATGGAAATTCCTGGCCACCAGTGCCAGTTTTTTAGAAGTTAGCCCTGTACGATGACTAGAGGTCCTGGATTTTTCTAGGTCTGTGTAGGAAAAACTGACTCTAAAAGGGGGGGGGTCCTCTTGCACAGTTCTTTTCCCTTCATTGGGAAAGCAGTGTTGGCACAGAGTCTCTTTGCATTGTGTCTTTGGTGAAGGTGCCCGTTGTTCAAAATAATCCTAAGTACGCTTTATGTGTTGATAGGAGATAATGCTGTTCATGGCTTATTCGCACTGTGTCCTTTAGTTCATGGACAGATGTACGTGTGTGGGTGCATGTGTGTGCATGCATAAATCAAATAGATACCTTATATAAAAATACATGAGTGCCTTTGACTTGTAAAACAAAACCACATAAATAAATAGAGTTCACATCTGGGTAGCCAGGGATGTTTTTATGAGAAATACTGCCCTTCTAAGCAACTTGTTCTCAGGACATAAATACACTGCTGGTGAGCAGTGCACAGTGGGGGTAGGGTGAGTACTTAACTGGGGCTTAACTGGCCCACCAAGATAAGCAAGAGGAGCTTGTCCAATGTGGAGGCTGGCAGTGATTTACTGCAGCCCATTATATAAAATGTATTTCTGCTTCACACCTAACTTTTCAAGCTACTTGCAAATAACAAGTGTGTGGAGGATACATCAATCACAGTGCTTGCTTCTCCTTAAACTTTGCCCCAGCCAGCTCTGCTTAGTTATTCCATTGGGTTAGAATAAGCATTTATTAGGGGAGAGACCATAAGTATTTAATAGATCATATATGTGATGCTAATAGATGTTTTCCAGAAGATGCACTGGTAAAGCAGTAATGTTTATGTAGTGCATTTATATGTACAAGCATTACACACACAAAATACCCGTACAGCTAAGCCTGAAGGGCTGCACTGTGCTTGTAAAGAAGACATTGCATGTTTTGCTGGGAAGAGTAAACATTGTAGAAAGAAGGTTGTTGTCCCGCAGCACAGTATTCCTTTAGATTTTTCAGCTTTGTGAATTATTACTTTGCATATTCCTGACATACATGAGCAATAGCAAGATGTAACAAGAATGTATTATTTTTGGCTACATTCATCCTGTATGTATGACACAAGTAAGCAATACCTTAGCAATCTTTAAATAAATAAAGCAGAAGTGAAAAACCATATCTTGCAAATTAATCTTTTATAGGCATACTTCCAAATTTGTTGTTTTCTTTCCACAAAAGCGTACAGTCCCGCAGAGCATGCTTGTTAGACTATAGCTGTTTTCGTCAAGATCACCTTTTCAGGTTTATGTTACTATCTATATGTAGTAATACAAACACAGCCTTTCCAGACCACCAGGGGGTTGAAGCATTAGGGCTATAGCAGGGTTGTAACCATAACAGAGTAACAAGACTGACCCCAGGCAGCAGTACTGTGCATGTCTAGGAGAGATGTGGATAAGAGCAGGAGAAGATGTTGAGTACATGTGTCTAGCATTGCACTCTTAATCTCCTTTTGGGGGGGGGATTTCGGGTCAGATCAGAAAGGAGCAGGAGTTGGATCAGAAAGGACTAGCAGTTGCTCACTCTGCACACTACTAGGCACACACAACCTGAAAAGCTAGGGTTGCCTCATTGCTGTGTCACACCCATAGTGCAAATTGAGATGCTAGACTGAAACTGCAAATATTAATGTGAAATAAGGACTAGCAACCAACCTCCCCATGCCAGGTAAAATTTACAGTCCTGAGTCAGTGGGTCTGCGTTTAATGGTGGTGTTAGGAAGGGGATTCCTTCTTTCCAGTGCTTGCTTGTGCCACAACTTTAGAAAGGGAGGCATGACAGCCCCGCTGCTTTCTTGCACGAGATGACTGTGTAGATTGCTCCCATCACAAGGAGAGTTTTTTACCATCATCACCGGCCGCTGCCAGGAGAGTCTGATGGTGGGGATTCTCCATACAATGGATCCTGTTCATGGGACCCATCATTGCACACTGTGTAGCAGCATGCAGAAGTGGTTTCAAACAGCACCCGTCTGTCAGTTGTAATATGTATACCAGCCCTTTGTATAAGCTTTAGTGTAGTGATACATTTCTACTAGTGTTATGAACTTCCACCACAATGTTAGATTAAAGCAACCTGTTTCCATTTAGAGAGGAAGGATAATGCTGTCACATCTAATTTAAAGGATTTACTTACGGCCAGTTTCTTGCATTTCAACCGATGCATATCATAAAACAGTGAAAAAGAAATTTACTGACCTAGCAAATGTCAATTCAGCTCAAAGCAGACAGGTGAGCTGTTGACAATTTTAAGGTCAAAAAGCTTGATAATGAGGTCCCAAAACATCTGTAGCTCATTATGTGACTGCGTTCTTATATAATGTTGGCAACGTGATCACTCTTGGCTAACTGACTTCATAGTTCAGTTGGATTTTGGTGTTTCCTTGCCTTCCTAGGGGAGAAAAACCAACCAAAAACATCTCATGATCACTTGCTCTGGGATATATTTTCCACTTAAACGTAACTTTTCTGATTAGCATTGTTGTGCCATTGGTCTATCCAGCCCAGTATTGCCTACTCTGGTTCGTGGGGGCTGTCCAGGAACTTGAGCAAGGGTCTTTGCCATTACCTCCGGCCTGATCCTTTTGGCTACATATGCTAGAGGTTGAACCTGGGACCTCCTTCATTCATAGCTTGTAGTTTACCCTGAGCTGTGGTCACTCCCCAGTGAAAAAGCATTGTCAAGCATATACTTTTTGATATATGCCAGCTAATTCTGCATTGTAGATTACATTTTTGCAAGTGCCCATGTCTCTAAGCCCAGCATTGCTTTCAGAGAGTCTTGGTATATGGCTTTTGCTTAATCATCTAACTCTAACTTGACTGGAACAGAAAAGTAACTTCTTCCGGATGAGATTGGATTGTGACCCTGGAGCAGTCTCTGCCTCCCTTCTTTTGCATGTGACTTCGCTCATTCACTCAAGCAACTTGGACAGTTTTTCTAGACTGGTTTCTTGAATTGTTCAGGCTTCTCTGGTGCAAACTGCATCTTACTGGCTCCCTGCTTTTGATATGGTCTGTAAAGCTGGATGGCATTGGTTAATTGAAAGTGGATGTGGGGTGATGCATGGATGATTAGAGCAAAATATGTTCAGGTCTCAGACAGCTTTAGGACTGCATGTGAATGACCCTGCATGATGATGCCTTTAAGGCTATGACATTTCTATGGCTTGCACACATAGGCTTTATAACTGGCTTTTTATCAAAATTTGTTTAGTTTTGTGGATGTTTGAATTTTAATTATACCCTATTGTTTTAATGCTGTGTATTTATATGCTGGTCTTTGACCGTAATAAATTTACTACTACTACTGCTAAGGCTATGAAATTCCCATGGCTTGCAGGAAGGAAGGAAAGATATTTCTTCATGTGTGTGCAAAGGATTATATTTAACATATTAATTAAGTAGTACCTTTCCCTGCGTAAACACCACCTTCTCTTTATGCTGCTGGCATGAGATACAAGAGTCTTGAGTCTTTGTTCTACATTGGAGGAGGAGTGCCTTGTGCTTTAACTGTACTTGCTCTAGGTAGTGCTGGAGCATACAACAGACTTCCACTCAGGTAACCATGGAGATGAGCGTGGGTGGGATGGGCAGACATCATTCTCCCTTGTAGAAAAGACTTGCAGAAGCAAGGAGAGGGTGCAAAAAGCAACTTGCTAGACTAGAGAGTTTTCCTGCATAGAAACCTTGTTTGCTTTTCTGGCCTTTCCATTCATCTTCAACAGAACTTTATAACGGAGAAGGGATTCTTGTACACTTTCTTGAGAAAGGCTTGCTGACAAGGAGGCTGGCAAACCAATGGCAAAACTTGCCATTTCTGATAAACCATTGCCAAGGAAGCAGGTCACAGAGTAGACTCATAAATATAAATAAATCTGCTGGTGGTAGTTCAGATGGGGGGGGGCTCCCTGTACATCTGAGCCCGGCAGGTCCTGATGGCTTTTGGAGTGTGACTGCAAGTTAGTGGAAGTTTTTGTCTCGCCAGAAGATAAAACATTAACAGCTGTCACTTGCAAGGGTATTCCAGTCACTCTTGTGATGTAGGAAGGAAATGTTACATATGTCTATGAAGCAGTCACATATATGCTAGGCGATACAGGCTTTTCAAGCACTCCCATGTATTTCTTGCTCACAAATTATGCAACAGAAAGGATATAAGTCTTATTTTACACATGGGAATAACTTGTAGTCATGTTGCCATGTGAGGACTTTAGGAGTACATGGACATTAGGGCATTTATCTTCTAATAAATTGTGCACAACAGTTGGCTGCTGTCTTCTCCTGGTCCTAAGACTTGAAATTCTACAAGTAGAAGGACACTGCCCCAGAAGCTGTCTTGTACCTGCTTCATTTTTCCTGCACTCTCATGAGCTAGAGCATGGTGGCCAGATTTCAGATTTGTGGGACCAAGTATGGTTTTTGTCTTGTTTGTTTCTCCCTAGAACCAAGAGATTCACCAACCAGAGCCTAGTGCAAAACTTAGAATTAAATAATTATGTGCCCAGGAGTTTGTTTTGAGTATGATAACTGAACTGAGTTCATTCCTTCCACACACAAATCCAATCCTGATTACATCCCACACACACATACACTTCCTTGATTTCAGCTGTATAATGAGGGGGGGTTGTTTTGTTGTTGCAGTCAGTAAACAATTGGGGGCCAGAAATCCTTGCCAATCTATTTCAAATCACCCAGATATCTACCAGTAAGTCCAGTTCTACCTCCTGCCCACCCGTGAGCTAGAAGGTTCGTGCTTCCTTTTAATCTTCTCAAATAGCCGGGAATTATTCCTCTCAGTTGCCTGAAAGAGTTTTTGGGTTTTTTTTAACGTTAAAGACCTTCCTCTTCCCACTTGCCTGGTCATAGCAGCAAAATACACTTTGTCCTTACTTTTCTTCCTGTTGCAGTTGCTTTGATGAGTTCATGATGTCCCTCATCCCATCCCTGTCCCTACTCTATGTCCCAAACCGTTAAGTCCCTTTTTGAGTCATAACAGCTGACACAGTGGCAAGTACCCATTTGCATCTGCATAATTTCATTCTGTGAAATAACATCACTGTTGAATAACATTTAAATTGCTGCCTGAACTCCTAAATTGGAAGGATACACACACACACATGCTTGGTTGGCAATCTGATGAACCAGGTTACAGTCAGTGAGAGTTTGTGACACAGTAAGGCTGCAGTCGTCTGCACACTTTCTAGGGAGTAAGCCCCACAGAACACAGAATGGCTTACTTCTGAGTAAACATGTATAGGATTCTGCATAAACATATATGTGTTTAATGCAACTAATTAGAATGGGCTTGTTGTTGTTGTTATGTGCCTTCAAGTCGACTATGACTTATGGCGACCCTATGAATCAGTGACCTCCTAGAGCATCTGTCATGAACCACCCTGTTCAGATCTTGTAAGTTCAGGTCTGTGGCTTCCTTTGTGGAATCAATCCATCTCTTGTTTGGCCTTCCTCTTTTTCTGCTCCCTTCTGTTTTTCCCAGCATTACTGTCTTTTCTAATGAATCATGTATTCGCATTATGTGTCCAAAGTATGATAACTTTAGTTTCATCATTTTAGTTTCTAGTAATAGTTCTGGTTTAATTTGTTCTGACACCCAATTATTTGTCTTTTTTTCAGTCCATGGTATCCGCAAAGCTCTCCTCCAACACCACATTTCAAATGAGTTGATTTTTTTCTTACCCGCTTTTTTCACTGTCCAACTTTCACATCCATACATAGAGATCGGAAATACCATGGTCTGAATGATCCTGACTTTAGTGGTCAGTGATACATCTTTGCATTTGAGGACCTTTTCTAGTTCTCTCACAGCTGCCTTCCCCAGTCCTAGCCTTCTTCTAATTTCTTGACTGTTGTATCCATTTTGGTTAATGACTTTGCCAAGGTATTGATAATCCTTGACAAGTTCAATTACCTCATTGTTAACTGTAAAGTTACATAAATCTTCTGTTGTCATCACTTTAGTCTTTTTGACGTTCAGCTGTAGTCCTGCTTTTGTGCTTTCCTCTTTCGTTTCAAATCATTACTGGTTTCTGCTAGTAGTGTGGTATTGTCTGCATGTCTTAAATTATTAATATTTCTCCCTCCAATTTTCACACCTCCATCTTGGTCCAATCCTGCTTTCCGTATGATATGTTCTGCGTATAGATTAAACAAATAGGGGGATAAAATACACCTGTCTCACACCCTTTCTGATGGGGAACCAATCGGCTTCTCCATATTCTGTCCTTACAGTAGCCTCTTGTCCAGAGTATAGGTTGCGCATCAGGACAATCAGATGCTGTGGCACCCCCATTTCTTTTAAAGCATTCCATAGTTTTTCATGATCTACACAGTCGAAGGCTTTGCTGTAATCTATAAGCACAGGGTGATTTTCTTCTGAAATTCCTTGCTCCGTTCCTTTCTCCAACGTATGTTTGCGATATGATCTACCCCTCTGGAATTAACAGTGTTGGCAGTTAAGTTATCATAATGACATTTTCCTGTCTCAACTGTCCTCCTGAGGTGAATGAAATAAGTTCAGAGCATTCCATAATTTCTTTCTTAGGAAGAAAAGCCTCTTAATCTCCTCACCCCAAACCTCCCAACTCTTCCATTTCTCTGTCACAGTGTAGATACTCTAACAAGCTCCCCTGTTTCGGGCCCTGTTATGTTTTTAGCATGTGCCTATAAGCGAACATAGCAAAACATACTTCTGAGTAATGCTTGGGACAAGTCAGTGGGACAACTTAGTGAGAACTAACTATGGATTTTACTAGGACTAAAGCACATGACTAATTTAGTCTTAATCCAACCGTAAAGTTTGGTGACCCAAAACACTAAAGCACATGTACAATAAATGTACAGTAGAAGCTCAGTATAACATGGTTCACTGTCCTGCTCATTTAGCTATACCATGAGGATGATGATGTCCCCCCCGAATAAAATACTGCTCACAGAACACAGCTTTTGTTATAATACAGATGCCCTATAATGTGGGTACATCCTATGTCTCCCCGACCCTCCCCCCCAGTTATAACAAGCTTCTACTGTACATGCTATAGAGAACTATATGCATGTCTTATCGTGTGAACCAGTGTGGTAAAGGGTATTTTCCTGTTGTAAAATGTGAGGTAGGTCCAAGGCAAGAAATCTCAAAATTATCTTCAACATACCTTTTTGCAGTCAAGAAGTTATCAAATTTTGCCAGTTTCTTCATTCTTGGAATCTCTGGATCCACTATTTTAATATTTCCGCTTCTAAAATATTTGCATGGTCTAGTAATCTCTCTCTCATTTAGACTACAATAACCTTCCATTCCTGTCATGTTGCTTTTTTGCAGCTGGTTCAAAATGCCTCTAGTCAGGCCATCTTTTCCCTTCATAATCCATATTCACTTAGTTTCTAACGTGTCCAGGCTCAATTCCACCAGAAAGTCTCCTTCTGCCTCCACATTTCTTGGTGGGTGGAGGACTGGTTTATGAGTGCTGAAGGCCAGGCATTCTCTACATGCTCTGAGGTATTTTAAAAATATAATTCTGGAACAAATACTAGGTCAAGATGAGACACTGAAAACAGTTTTTGGCTCTGGTTTAGTTACAGGACTGCTTCCTGCTTCATTCAGTCCACAAGTTCTACAGTGTTCTGTGGGCAATTGCCATGATAGCTATGATGAAAGTATGTGGGAGAGAAATAAAGAAAAATGCCTATCCTATTCCTCTGTTGTCAGTCATTAATTCCACGCTGACTCTTCCATTAGTCTCTGCTTTACTCTTTCCCTGCATCAACATCCAGGTTTTGCCTTTCCCACATATCCTGCTGGTTCTTTCTGTACCTAATAGGCTGCTGATGCTGATTAAATATGGAGTAGCAGTAGTTAGTGGCCATGGGTGTGTCCCATATTTTTGATGATTGTTCGAATACAAGCCAGGAATTTTGCTACAGCAGTGTGCTAGAAAATTTTGAGCCCTGTCTCATCCCTCCTAAGGATCATTGGTACAATTTGTTTGTACCTTCCTCATTATGTTGCACTAGCTCTATTCTAGGTTTGGAAGACCAGTATAAAATAATACTGGGAAAAGCAGAAGGGAGTAGAAAAAGAGGAAGGCTAAACTAGAGATGGATTGATTCCATAAAGGAAGCCACAGACCTGAACTTACAAGATCTGAACAGGGTGGTTCATGACAGATGCCCTTGGAAGTCACTGATTCATAGGGTCGCCATTAGTCGTAATTGACTTGAAGGCACATAACAACTACAACAACATATGCCAGTTGCTGCTGGACTACGTCCCATCATCTCTGACCATTGAACCATGCTGTCTAAATTTGATGGGAGTCCAGCAACCTCTGGGGGGCCACAAGTTGTTCAGCCCTGCTCTAGACACACTTCATCATAGAACATGACTTTTTGCACCCAAAGAAATTTTATGTTCCTCCCTCAGCTGTATAGGTTTGGTTAGATGCTTTTGTGTATTAATGTGCTATTGCAACAAAGCACCCTTCATGAATATCTACATTAGGAAAACATTATTTAGAGTTGTCACGTTTAACGCTGAAGACACAAGTCTGTGTGTGTTCCTCTTCTTTAATGATTAAAGCAAGATGCCATGCCTACCTAGCTAAAGTGACACTTTTAAAGAAAAAAGTGCCAAGAGATTAAATCAAGGAATCCTATCATGCTTTAGAGTGTTTTCTATATTGTAGAACCCAAACTTTCCTTTGTGGCAGCCTCCAAAATGTAATGTAAACTGATTACCAAATATCAACCAAAACTTTCTCTTTTTGTTAGTTAACAGATAGGTTTGTACAAACCAAATTTGTTAGAGTTCTGTGATTTAAAAATAAATAAAAAGGCTTTTATTTTGAATTGTGTTTTTCTAATCATTCTTTTATCAGTATGTTGACATATCTGTAGCCGTCTGCTGATTCTGTGGTTGCTCAGTAATTGCAAGCATTAGGCATTCTTATGGATTTCAACATGGTCAGTGATGTAATAACCTCTGCTCCTACTAAGGATTTACATAGCAGGAGCTGTCTGGAAACTGGAAAGGCCATTATTTGTGTTATCTCAAAATTTATAATGAATGGGCCCAGATATATCAGTATGAGTATGAGCTAAGCCTTGTCTCATCTGAGCAAGTGAGGTCATTTGGCAAGGTGACTTGACTAAGTGGATGTTGTGTTAGTTGAACTGGCCGTGATGGCAGATAGGTACTCTAAGACTTGCCATGTCTTCCTTCTGGGTTACGTCTGCCTTGTCCCTGAAGGCAGTCTTCCATCAGGTGCACAGGAGAAGCAAAACAGATTCTCCTGCAGCCAGAGAGAAAGCAGTCTAAAGTTCAAAAGCAAGAGTCACCAAAGAAAGCGTAATAGTATTGCGAACTAAGTGTTAATCCTGAGACTCAGGTACTTTGCTGCTGTAGTCAAGTCAATCATCCACAGCAGATTTCCAGGAGCTGGGATGGCAACAAATTATGCTAAGAGGTTAATTTGCTTTGCTTCTCAAAGGTGTCTCTTCCAGGATTTCACCATCACCACCATGAGTTTGCCTGTATTTAAACTTTTCCTCACCAGTAACTGCAGGCTGTTCCTGGCAAAAGTCAGGCTCTGTGATTTGCATGCTGCTTAACCATTCTTGAAATTGCCGTTCTATGCAGAGTTGCAGAGAGCATGCTCGAATTCCTCAGCATCTCTGCCCTCTGCTGCATGCTGATCACCTCAGTGGCTGCCGCGGGCTCTTATTACTGGCGAATAGCATGCTGTGCTGATGCAGGCACCATAATAGGAAGCACCTAGACCTGTCATAAACAAACAGGTCTGAGGAAAAAAAGTGCAGATCTGACGTATGGTGTGTCCATAGCAACAAGGAGAGATGAGGTTGCCATTTTGGAGTATATGCAGGCTAGTATAGCTCTCTACAAGAATCCAGAAAGTACCTGACAGAATTCAAAAGCAGTCTGTATGTACACATCAGAGGTTTTGTGAGAGATGATGCTGTTTGCAGGAGACGGCTTGCAAAACCAGCATCTTTGAATGCAAACTTCTAGGGTATTTTAGTGCTTTATTTAAACTGTTTTATTTTTTTCTTCCAAGTGCAATAGAAAGTTTTGTTGGAGAATGCTAGCACACTTACTCCTCACAAATGTTAATCTGACTACTCAGTGTCTATACCTTTGGATGCTTAGTCATTAAAACTGAGAGGATACCAATTTTATGAGTAAGATGACTGTGAGTTCCTTACATTATGAAGTATGGCCAAAGTTTTTTGCGCCTGAATTTTGGATCCAGGTAAGATTCCATTTAATGTTTGATAACTGAGCTATTGTTTCTCATTCATTTTTTCCTACACCACTTAAATTAGGCTGCAATCATATCCACCCTTACCTGAGAGTAAATGTCATTGAACTTAATGGGACTTACTTCTGAGTAAGCAGGCATAGGATCGCACTGTTGAGTGAATATATTTTTATAGCTTGGAGAAAGGGTAGATCTGCAGCAGTTTGGTTATGGTGTTGGAGGCTAGGGTTTAAACAACTGCTGATGGTAAGAAGATGCTCTTGCAGTGTGTAAAATGAGCCTGTCTGATGCATGTGCTGGGAATTGCTGGGGCTGGATATAGTAAATCCACATTTAATATATTCTACTTTTTTCAGCAAAATTACTGCATTGAAAAGTATTTCAAGTATTGAGAATCAGTAATGTACAGGAACTGTCCCCAGAGCAGAATAATTTGGGGATAGGATTATTAAAAAAAAAACACTACATAATCTTTTCTCCTTCTTTTCTTGCTTTACTGCCTGCGTAATTGTAGCTCTTTTCAGATATTCATATTTTCAAAGCTTGCAGAAAGATCAGCTAATAGAAATGATGGCATGGCAATAAAATTGAACCTATGTGGTTGTTACAATGCACAACATTAGAAGAAAGCATGCTGTAGCCAATTTTTCTTCTTTTATTATGGTTGAACTTCTAAAGGATTTTTTTTAAGGAAGAGGGAAGAAGTCAGACTTGCAGTATAACTATTGACTAAAGCAGCTCTCTTGTTTGTGTGCATAGACCCACAAGTGAGAGGAAATCTGTTATTGAAGAGTGAAGTCTTGAATCATTGAATGGACATAGAGAATTAAGTCATGTATAAATATAGTGAGAGGAGAGTCGGCTCTTCACTACAGTGCTCCGGCAGCAGAATGAACTATTCTTGTTGGAAGCCAAACATTCTTTTTACCCCTACGAGTCTCAGTTACTAGTCCCTAACCCCTAGACATGGACGTTCTCCCCCTCCCAAATTGAATAGTAAGGATTTTATCTTTTCTTTACAAAACTTCCAAAAGCACAACTAGAAAACTACTGTTAAGCAGAAAGCAGTATAGCGGCATATTCACTATTCTGGTTTTGCCTACCAGTATTCAGGGTGGTTTTTTTCCCTTTTCTTTTGGCTGCTTATTCCAAAAAGATTTTGGAATACAGCTGCGGCTGTACCGTTTTCAGAGTACAGAGGAGAGTTTTCAACAAATCCCAGTTTTGCATGGTCAGTGCTTGCTGGAGAAAACTACCACTTGCATTTGTGGGTGTGTCTTGCTTTTTTGGACACTGAACAAAGTTGGCCATATTCTTCCAAGCTTTATGGTTGCTTCATCGTTTCTGAATGGCAGAGAGCAGTAGCAAAATTTTGCTTCAGCTTCTTCATGTAGAGTCAATGGCATGTTCTGCTGAAAATTCCAGAATTATGACACTTCCATTACTCTGTAGGTGCAATCAAGAGGAGAGTAGTTTCAGGAACAACTTCACGCCTCTGACTTTTTTTAAAAAAAAAATTAAATTGGAACCAAACATGAAGGGCTCAGAACAGTATTGCAAAAGCAGAATTGCCTGCAGGGAAGCAGGTGGCTTTAGATGGCAGCAAGCAGGGTAAGAATGGAAATTCCCAACTAGAGAAGGAATTGAGAAATTGGGAGAAATGTTTCCAAGATTGGAACTCCTGCCCTGTACTGACTTTCAGGCCAGGCAAATCATTGCTACAGAATGGAAAGAGGGAAGAAAAGGCTATCACAATCACAAAGGAAATAGGGAAGGACTGAACTCTGCCTCCTATGGTCTTTCCAGATGAAGATCCCTTCTTGCGGTGATAACCCAACTGTCAACACTATACTAGTGTAATCTCCGTCCAGTGGGGTTCTCGTGAAATGTCAAGGGGCTGGACTTAAGGGCCACCTGCCATGAGAAAGCATCCACAATGGTTGCACTTCCTATAGAGAGAATTGGAGTTTGCAAGCAGCTTGGGTTAGCGGTTTGAGGGCTGATAAACAGCAGTACTCCTGCAATTGCTGAGTTGATCATCCTCTTTGTTACCAAAATTGAGATGCGGTTGTTCCTCACTCTCAGGTAAACCAGAGCATCTTGAAAGGTCTGAAGTAATCCTTCCTCCCCCCCCCCCGAATTTGGACCCCTCCTTCACCTGACTTTTGTTGTATTATCCAAAGAGAACTATTCAGAAAGAAGGTTTGCTTGGAAAGCAGTCTCTAAAGCAGCTTTCCCCAACCTTGGAACACAGGAAGCTACCTTAGACTGAGTCACACCATTGGCCCATCTAGTATGGTCTACACTGGCTGGCAGCAGTTCCAGGTTTTCAGGCAGGGAGACTCTCCCAGCCCTATCTAGAGATTCTGGGGATTGAACCTGGGACCTTCTGCATGCAGAGCAGATGCTCTACCACTGAGCTACTGCCTTCCCCTAATATTAATCCCCAGCCAACATAGCTACTTTTGGGCAGGGATAATGGGAGCTGTAGTCAAATAGCATCTCTGGACTCAAGGCTAGGGAGAGCTGTCCTAAGCAGCAGTGGCAGCTGGTGGCTCCATGTCAATGGGGCTGTGGATCTGCTTTGCACCTTGGACAGCGTCTTGAAAGTTCAGACTAAAACCTGGAGTGGATTCCACTGTCCCACTGACATGGAGCCATCAGCTGCCACTGTTAAGCAGTATTCATTGGACTTGAAGGACACATGAGATGCTGGCACCAGCTTCGCCTTCTCATGAGTGCAATGCTCCAGCTGATTGAGTGGAAGAGGTGGACCTTTTGGCCTTAAGAGAATTTGTCCTGCCTTAAAGTGCTGGCCCGCTCTGGATATACCGGAATGACAAACAACCATTAGCAGACATGGATAAAAATGTCTGCTAATTTCTCTTGATTATTTTCAGCTTGTGTTTGAAATCTTAGTGCCACAGTTACATTTACATGTGTCTGAAAGTTTTACAGATCCTGTCAGGTATCAGTGATTTACCTGCAGAGTCTTCTTTGGAAGTTTGAGATATTTTATTATCATTTTTTCCTTTGCAATAAATCCATGTGGTGCTAACACTCATAGAAATCAATGGGACTCCTCCTATCTTTTTCCAGTGTTGAATGCATGTAAAAGTAGCCGTTGTCAGTGCCTTTGTAATATTATCCAATATGAGCTGTTATCTCAGTGGAGCTAGAGGAATTTGCTCAGGAAAAGGAGTCTGCTGCTTGATTAACAGTGTTATATTTTCTTTTTTTTATATAATAATTTTTTATTATTCAAATTTTTATAAAACAAATACAAATACAACAAAAACAATACAACAAAAAAAATAAAAGAAAAAGAAAAACTTGACTTCCGATTTGTTACAGATCAGCTATAAGTATATAATATATATCAAACCTGTCTCCTAGAACATACGAAATTCACTTTTTTCCAAAGTCTATCTTAATTAATCGTCAAATCCCATTATCATCATTTCATTTTTTTCTTTCAACAAAAAGTCCAAAAGAGGCTTCCATTCCTTAAGAAATGTATCTGTCGTTTTTTCTCTAATAAGACATGTCAATTTGTCCATCTCAACTAAGTCCATTAATTTCAATAGCCATTCTTCCATTGTTGGTATCGATTCCATTTTCCACTTTTGTGCATATAGTAATCTTGCTGTCGTGATCATATATAATATTATTCTTCCATATTTCTTTTCCTTTTGTTTATCCATAAAACCCAATAAAAAAAAATTCTGGTTTTGACTGAATATTTATCTTTAAGATTTTTTGCATCATCCTACCTATCTGTGCCCAAAATAATTTTGCCTGTTTACACAACCACCACATATGATAAAAAGATCCTTCTTGTTGTTTACATTTCCAACATACATTAGAAACATTACTATACATTTTTGACAACTTTTCTGGAGTCATATACCAACGATACATCATTTTATAAAAATTTTCTTTAAGATTATAGCATAATGTAAATTTCAAACCTTTTTTCCACATATTTTCCCATTGATCCATTTGTATATTATAACCAAAATTTTTTGCCCACTTAACCATACACTCTTTTACTTGTTCTTCTTCCGTGTCCATTTTTAATAAAAATTTATACATTTTTGCAATTATGCATTCATCATTTGTACACAAACCTATTTCAAAATCAGATTTATTTATTTCAAACCCATACATTTTCTTGTCCATTTTAAATCTTTCTAACAATTGTAAATAGGCAAACCATTGTGAACTATATCCTTCCTTTATTAGTTGTTCTCTCTCTTTCATTATATATTCACCATGCACATTTTCTAATAGTTCTTGGTAAGTTAACCATTTCTCTTTTCCAGCCATTTCTCTTCTATAAAATGCTTCTTGACTTAAAACACATAGTGGTATTTTCAAAAAAAACCTTGTTTTGTATTTATTCCATATATTCAACAAAGGACGTCTTATAAAATGATTATTAAAATCCACATTAACTTTTACTTTATCATACCATAGATATCCATGCCATCCCCACTTCAGGTTGTGACCCTCCAAATCCAATAATCTTTTATTCCTCAATAGAATCCATTCCTTTATCCAGACTAAGCAACAAGCAGCAAAATAAAGTGTCAAATTTGGTAATCCCAGCCCTCCTCTTTCTTTGGCGCCTTGTAATAATTTAAATTTAACTCTTGGTTTTTTCCCCTGCCAAACAAATTTAGAAATATCTTTTTGCCATTGTTTGAAAGGTAGATCAGAGGATATGACAGGTATTGTTTGAAATAGAAACATCATTCTCGGCAATACATTCATTTTTATTACAGATATTCTACCCATTAATGACAACTGTAATTTATCCCATTTTAACAAATCTTTCTTAATCTCTGTCCATAGTTTTTCATAATTATTATGAAACAACTTTGAATTTTTATTTGTCATAATGATACCTAAATATTTCACCTTTTCTTCTATTTTAAAATCTATCTTCTCCATTAACTCTTTTTGATCTCTTAAAGATAAATTTTTCACCAACATCTTCGTTTTTTGATTATTGATCTTAAATCCTGCTAATGGTCCAAATTATTCTAATTTATCCATCAATACTTTGATTCCTTCCAAGGAATTTTCTAATACAATTATCAAGTCATCAGCAAATGCTCTCAATTTATATTCCTCTTTTTTTATCTTTATTCCCGAAATCCTTTTGTCTTGCCTTATGTCTCTAAGCAGCACTTCTAAATCCAGAATAAATAGAAGGGGGGACAATGGACATCCCTGTCTTGTACCCTTTTGTATTTCACATGAGTCCGTTAAATCCCCATTGACAATTATCTGTGCCTTCTGTGATGTATAAATCGATCTGATCCATTTTATAAAATTATCTCCAAAGTCCATTTGCTCTAGAACCTTAAACATAAATTTCCAATTCAAATTATCAAATGCTTTCTCAGCATCCAAGAAAATCAAAGCAGCTTGTATGTCATTTCGTTGTTCTAGATATTCCAACACATTCAAAACATTCCTGACGTTATCACGTAATTGTCTTTTAGGTAAAAACCCCGCTTGATCTTCCTGAATAAATTGTTGCAATATTATTTTCATTCTTTCAGCCAAAATCATTGTAAAAATTTTATAGTCATTATTCAGTAAAGATATTGGCCGATAATTTTTTGTTTTAGTTAAATCCTGCTCCTCTTTAGGTATTAATGTTATATTGGCATTTTTCCAAGTATCCGGTATCTTCCCCTCTTGTAAAATAGAATTCATTGTATACTGTAAAGTTAGTAAAAGTTCCTCCTCCAAGCATTTGTAATACATTGCTGATAGTCCATCCGGTCCTGGCGCCTTTCCTAATTTAATTTTACTTATAGCCTCAGATATTTCTCTTGACGTAATAGGACCATTAATCGCTTGTCTCTGAAGATCTGTAATTTTAGGCAAATTCTGTTTGGATATATACTCTTCTATTTTTTCAGAGGGAATTTCCTGACACTTGTACAAAGTTGAATAATATTGATGGAAAACCCTTTGGATTTTTACATTGTCTGTCAACATCTCATCTCCTTCTTGTATCTTTAAAATAAGATATTTTTGTCGTTCTTTTCTTAATTTATATGCTAGCAATTTCCCCGGTTTATTTGCAAATTCAAAAGTCCTTTGTTTAGCAAAATTTAATTTCCTTTCAATTTCTCTGTCAACATTGACACTTGTTTCTGTAACATTTTAATTTGATTTACAGTAGAAGCTTTAGTTGGATTCTTTTTCAATTCTTCCTCTTTTTGTTTTATTTCTTCCAAGATCAATTGCATTTTTTGTTGTTTCTTCTTTTTTAATTCTAAATTACATTTAATAAAATATCCCTTCATAAATGCTTTACTTGTATCCCAAACAATATTTTCATCTGTTCCTTTATGTAAATTGTGTTCAAAAAACTCTTTTAATTTCTTCTTACATTCCTGCACTATTTTATCATTCTGTAATAAAGATTCATTTAGTCTCCATCTAAATCCAAGATTTTTTTTTTTAAGTCAATATCACTGGATTATGATCCGAAAAGGTTTTTGGTAACACATCCATCTTGGAAATACCTTTCACTAAATTTTTAGACATCCAAATCATATCAATCCTCGAAAATGTTTTATGTCTTTCTGAAAAGTAAGTAAATTCCTTTGCATTGTCATTTATATATCTCCAAGCATCCACCAATTCTAAATTTTCCATCAATTCGAAACAGATCTTCGGCAATTTGCCCTGTGTCTCTTTAATATTTTTCTCAGAAAGTCTATCCATTTTTGGTGAAATTACCCCATTCCAATCACCCATGACACACCAATGATCATATGCAAACTCTGATAATTTTTCCATAAGTCCAGTATAAAACCTTGTTTTATCTTCATTAGGAGCATAAATGCCCACTATCAAAATTTTTGTACCCTGAATGGTGATTTCAACTCCCACAAATCTGCCACTATCATCCAATAATATCAATTTAGGAGACAATTGTGAATTAATATAAAGAACCACACCATTTTTTTGAATCCAGCCGAAATAAATTCTTCACCCAAATTTTTACAAATTAAATATTTAGAATCTTTCTTCTTAATATGAGTTTCTTGTAAACAAATTATATCCAATTTTAATTTTTTCAAATAATGAAATACTTTCTTTCTCTTCTGCGACGAATTGGCTCCATTTATATTCCAAGTTAGATATTTGTAATCCTTTTTTAAGCATGTATTTTAGAAAAGTCTGTGCCTGTTGCTCCCTTTTATCCATCATCATCCTTTTCTTCCTCTACCTGTTTCTGTTGACTTTGTTTCCCAGGAATTATATCCATATCTTTGAGTTTATCTTCTTCCATGTCTTTTGAAGCTTTTCTCAAGAAATCCCTTGCTTTTTGAACAGTATTTAATCGATACTTCTGTTGTCTAAATGTAAAAATCACTCCCTCTGGAACATCCCATCTAAATTGAATTTTACATTGTTTAAGTTTTTCTGTGAAGAAAGCGTAATCTTTTCTCTTACGTAGAAGCCTAACAGGAATTTCCTTCATCACCTGTATTTCTTTACCGTCAGTTTTGAAGACATTGTTAAAATGATGTTGCAAAACCATATCTCTGGTCCTCTTTTTTAAAAAATAAACAAGCACATCTCTTGGGATTTTTTTTTATTGTTGCATATCTGGAATTAATACTTTGTCTATTTCAAATTCCATCCGATCTTCGTTCCTGTCGAAGGATTTTGCCAAAACATTAACAATTTTCTCTCTGATATCTTCACCTGTTTCCTCAGGAATTGCACGGAATCTCAAGCAATGTTCTTTATCTCTAAGTTCCATAACAGCAATATAGTCCAAATTTTTTTCCAATTCCATATTTGTAATGTCTATTCTATTCTCTAAGGTTTGCACCTTATCTTTAATATTTTTTACATCCTGTGTTAATTGCCCAATGTTATTTTTAATCTCACCCACTTCTGTTTTAATATGATCTTGTAAATCTTTAAAATCCTTTTTCATATTGCAAAGTTCATCTTTAAGTTGTTGTCTGTCCTGTTTCATCTCTTGTTTCAACTCTTGTTTAAAATCACTAAATCCCTCCATATTTTTCTGGAACATGTCCATCCCTTCCTGTGTATCAATTGAAACTCTTCGCTCCAAAACTTTGGCTGTTTTCCTAGTTGTCATTCTTGGAAAAAAAAAAAAACCTTTTCTATTATTAGCCAATGTAGAGGCAAACAGTTTCTTTTCTCCCAGCAACAAAAAAGTTAATATTCCAGGCCTGTTTAACCAACACAGTTCTTATCTCCAGCACATTCAGGAATGTAAAACAAATCCAGTTCTCAGCATCCAGCAGTTAGTAAGATACACGAACAGCAGATTCGTTCAAAAAAAAAAATTAATCCAGAATAAAAAAAATATTATCAGATATATTTCCTTCAAATAATCAAATCATCTTATCCAATAAGTTGCCTCTTATCCGTTTAATCTTTGTAATTCCAGCTTTAAGCCAGCTTTTTGTCATAAAAAATAAAGCAGGTTCTTTGAATTGCTCCCTTCTTCCTTAGCTTTGTATAATACGAAAAAAGTGTGAGTCACCCAAGTTTCTGAGTTGCCGATTCGTAAACAAGTCTCTTTTACGATAGTAATTTAAGTTAGATAAGATTTAGACAGAAGGAGGCTAGCTCGTTAAAAACGTTTTTAAAAGAGAAAGAAAAAAATGTCTCGCTTACTTTCAGCACAGCCTGTTGGAAATCCAGACTCTGTCTTCCGCTGCTAGAAATGCCTTCTTATCTCAGGGGGATTCCTGATCAAATCTAGCAATCTACAGCTCGATGGAGTTCCGTGGATAATCTCTTCGGTTCCCCTTTTATCTTGGAGAACATTTACACCAGTCAAAAATTCCTCTTGACTGGCTTTTAACTGAAATAAGCTTCCTCTGAGATAGAGCTCACTCAGAGACAATCACCAGCCAGCACTCCTTCCGGGAAGTCAACAGTGTTATATTTATTTATATATATATATATAAACAGTGTTATATTTTCTTAATCAAATATCTATTCATTCCCTTGCTTTAATCTTGAATTGTTCTTCCAGTGGAGGAAACCAGTTGAACCTACGGGGAGGGGGGGGTGTTGTTTGATTCTTCTCCCACCCACTCCCTTGCAACATTTTGTAATATGACTCATTGTTTGAATTCAATCATGACTTGGTTCTCGCCAATGAGGACCTTATTCTTAGTCATTGAAATGGGTTTGAGCTGCATGTTTGCCTACTCACTTTACATCTTTACCAAGCCCGTATTGGTATCCTTGTGAACAATGTTGATTTCATCCATATTATTTCTCCACCTGTCCTGTAAAGCTATGAGCTGCTACAGGAAGAGGCTCTGAGATTTTTCACAATATTATTTATTTATTTAAAAGCATTTCTAAACCTCTTAATATTTAAACATCTCTGAGGTCTGGAGATGGAAGAACAGATCTTTTGAGTCTCTATATTTTGTATTATTTTATTTTATTTATATCCCGCCCTTCCTCGCAGTAGGAGCCTAGGCCTGGAATTAGCTAGAAGGCAAAGAGAGTGGTGGGTTCTGACCAAATATGTACCTGATGGAAGCCCTCCCCCCCATGCACAAACATCTTATTTTCCTCTGATTTGCAGATTTTGCAGATAATAAAATGTTATATCTAAATACTTTATTTTTAAACATTTCTAAGCTGATTGAAATTTTAAAATATCTCTTAAGCGGTGTACACTATGTACAATGTAAAAACAATGTCTATTAAAAATGCAGCCTAAAATCAGTAAACAGTATAAAAACATAAAAGCCTATAACAGCAAATAAAACAGACTGAGGGGATTCATACACATGAACTAAGGTCATGGAAAGCCTGGGCAGCTAAATCTTTACAAGACATGGTTGCTACTTCACGTATGGCAGAGGGAAAGACCACTAAATGTGTCACTAAACCATGACAGTTTCTTTAAAATTGTTTTTAAGACAAGACAGGTTTGGGAGAGGGCAGTTTAGACCAGAGAAGTGCAGTTAAGGGTGCATGCTACTTCTCCTCTTTAAAAAACCCCATGCCAGGTTTCTAAACACATGTTTGCCATTGTAAACACATCGTTCGGAAACTGCAGTGAGGGAGGGGCAATTTGGAATGAAGAAGAGGCAGGGACAGCAGCTTCTGCTTCTCTCCTGTAAATGACTCCTTTTTCAAGTTGCATTTTGTTTTCGTTTTGTTTTTAAATAGCTGTTGGGTTTAATTCCACACATCTGCATTTAAACCTTGCTTCAACCTTGAGTATTTGAACATTTAGAACCCTTTTCCTTTCTCATTAAGCTTAACTCCTATATACACTTTCAAAGGAGTAAATCACCATGGGATTTACTTCTGAGTAAACATGTTTAAGATTATTCTACTCAAGTATTGCGTCCTTTTATTAATTCATGATTTATTGCTGCTAATGCCACTTTTTAAAAAAATCATGGTTGGCTTTCCAGCATCTTACATTAATTCTGATGTTTGTTTTGCTTTCAACATGTAAACCACTTTTCATAATCTGAATGTATGGGGGGAAATTCCGTTTTTTAAAATGCTACTGATCTAGCTGAAATGAGTACATGCTTCTTTGAGAATTTAACAGTAGAAGATGAAATAATTAGTTCTTACATACTTTTACTGACATTGTTGTAATCTGCACTGGGACCTCTGGGTGAAGGGCAGGTAATAATAGCCAAGAGTGTTGGGTTTTTTGGGGCTAGATTATTTGTTCGATCTAGCCTGAATCTGTGCTGAAGTTCAGTTTTCTAGGTAAAGGCCATTTTTTTCTAGATAAAGGCTTTAAGTGTTGTATTTAATGCAATTAAATATTTCATTTTATTTTTACCTCGCCCTTCCTCCTGAAGGAGCCCACAGTGGTTATACAGTATCATAAATATAGCTCAGGACCAGGATACCTGAAAGACCATCTTACTCCTTACATACCCAGCCAATCACTGCGCTCTGCAGGTGAGGGCCTCCTGCAGATACCATCTTATCAGGAGGTTCATTCTGCACAATATAGGAAATGGACCTTTAGTGTGGCGGCACCTACACTGTGGAATTCCCTCCCTTTGAATATTAGGCAGGTGCCATCTCTGCTTTTTGGCACCTTTTGAAGACTTTTCTTTTTCAACAAACCTTTTAAGTTGAGAGCTATCCCAGTCTGTGTCTGTGTCAGAATTGCTTAATATGTTTTTTAATAATGTTTTTAACCCTTTTTTAAAAAGTTTTTAAAATGTTTTTGCTCTTTTGTCTTAATGTATTTTAAGATTTGTTTTTATGATGTTTCAAAGTGTTTTTAGTGCCTTGTTTGCCGCCCTGGGCTCCTCCTGAGAGGAAGGGTGGGATACAAATTAAATAATAATAATAATAATAATAATAATAATAATAATAAACACAATTAAAATATTACAAAAATTCAAATAACTAGAAACACAATTTCAGTATAGCACAGCTTTCACCATCTTGGAGCCCTCCAGATGTTTTGGACTATAGCTCCCATCATCCCCAGCCAGCATTGTCATAGGCAACATGCTGATGGAGTTGCAGGGGAAAACCTCTGGAGGGCACCAGATTGGCAAAGGCTAGGATAGCACATTCAGGACAAAAAAAGACCAAAGGATTTATTTCTGCGTAAGCTTTTGCTAACCAGGTCCCATTTTGTCAGATATATAAAATGCTTTTGTTTCATGTGTGTATTCACATAAAACAAAACGTAAGAAGTAGGACCAAAAGGTTGTGAAATGCAAGAGGATCAGCAGATCTGTAACATTTCTGGGCAAAGTACAAATGTATAGTAAATAAGCACTACGCTCACTTTTGGTGATAACACTTTTTTCCTCCTTGTGGGAAATGGAAATGGACTGCCTTCAAGTTGATCCCAACTTATGGAGACCCTATGAATAGGGTTTTCATGGTAAGCGGTATTCAGAGGGGGTTTACCATTGCCTGCCTCTGAGGCTGAGAGGCAGTGACTGGCCGAGGGTCACCCAGTGAGCTTCATGGCTGTGTGGGGATTCGAACCCTGGTCTCTCAGGTTGTAGTCCAACACCTTAACCACTACACCTCTCTCTCTCTCTCCCCCCATATATATATGTATAAACAAACCATTTTTCCTAATTAGACAGCAGAAGGGTAGACAGCAGGTGTTGTCATGTGTTACATTGGAGGATGAATAGATATATGAAGCTTGATGGTGGATGAATAGGTGTGTGAACCCTTGATGGTATGGGTGATGTTATTAGGTCCCATAGTAATGTTCCCGGAATGCATCTGGAGAGAAAGATGTGTCTGTGTTTGGTGTGGAACCTGGATTCATTCTTCAGTTTAATGAAGAGTTGTGCTGGGTGAGTAGATTAGGGGACAGTGAGTAAGCAAGGACACATTGACTAACCAAGACTTAGTGAATAAAGTAGCATTGCCCAAGATGGGATATAGATCTCTGATAACATTGTAGTGATTTTAGCTGGCAGCTGTAGGTGACAATAAGCTGTATTTTTCTTCTAGTGCTATACCACTGCAGGCTTATTTGCTGACTATCTTCCAGTGTGAGACAGGCTAATATCATGTGCCAACATTGGCCTTTTGATGTTTGCATACGTCAGTTCTGATGGAAAAGAACAAATGACACAAATCTCTTCAAAAAATTGCAGTGTTCAGAAACCAGTGCAAAAACATTTCCAGTCTCGGGACATTCCTGCTGACCTGAAAGTCTCCATACTTCAACAACAAAAACTTAAAAAGAAGACTCCAGTGGGGAATTGCTGAAGTAGAATTTATTTGCATGTTTGACTATTCATTTAGATATTAAATGAGTTTGTGGATTCCTCTCCTACTGTAGATGGCAAACCTAGGAAGATTGTGTTAACCCAGTTAATGTTGCTGTGAATGGTCACTGTGCTTATCTAGTACAGTATACATTTGAACTTTGCATGAAAATGTCAAAAAACTATTGATCCTCTTGCATTTCATGGCCTTTTGGCCCCACTGCTTCCTTCCTTCACCACACTCCATGTGTGTGTGACATATCTGACAAATGCTTTCAGGCCCGCAAAAGCTTATGCCATAATTTAATCTTTAAGGCGCCAAACTCCATTGTTTTTTTTCTGCCACAACTGCCTGTCCTGAACTGGTCACATTTACGACCGTATTTTGAACATGAATATGAAATTCAGAAATTAAGTTCGGTAATGGAAGAAGGCACAGTGTTGTGTCTATGTGTCAATGTATTTTATTTTCTCTTCCATATTATAATTTTAGCAAAGATTGTGTCACAAAACAAAGAGTTGGTGTAGCATGGTGGCTAAGACAGCAATCCTCTATGCCAGCCTTTCCCAATCAGTGTGCCTCCAGATGTTGTTGGACTACAACTCCCATCAGCCTCAGCCAGCATTGCCAATGGTCAGGAAAGATGGGACTTGTGGTCCAACAACATCTGGAGGCACACTGGTTGGGAAAGGCTGCTCTATGCACTTAACTGGTAGTATATCCCATCAAATTCAGTGGGGCTTACTTCTGAGTAGACTTGTATAGGATTACCTAGTAAGAATGTTTGCTGTGAATCTGGAAGTCCCAGTTTGAATTGCATTTCTGGCATGGATTCGCTTGGTGGACTTGGGTGCTTGCAATATCCATCAGCCTTGTTCTATCCTTTCCCTGACACCAGGTCAAAATATGTGAATGATAATACTGCCTTGACTTCAAAAGCAGCCAACATGGTGGGTGCTCTCCAGATGTTGTTGGACTCCAGCTTCCATCAGCCCTAGCCAGCATGGCCAATCATCAGAGAAGATGAGAGGGTGTACAGCAACCTCTCGAGTGCACCACATTGGCTATCTCACAACAGGGCTGTTATAAGAGCTCATCATAAATGGAGAACTATTAATGCTCAATATTAATCACTAATCAATGTGGCAAAAATGGATATTTACATATGCTTCATATTCATATAGTACTTTTGAATACTCAAAGCTTTTCACATAACATTATCTCAGAAATTCTTATAAGACTCTGTATTTGTGATAAGCTCTTGAAGTGTTTGTTACCTTCAGTACGGTTTCTTTTTTGCATTAATAATGTTAGTAATTAGTCTTAGCAGTAGAATCCGAGGGCACAGAACAGATAGCATCATCTCTTGTCTTTTAGCAGTGGCCAGGAAGTCAAATTCCCTGCATTAAATCTAGCCATTCAGTGGCCAATAAAAGGCCTGCCATCTAATGATGAAGTCAAATTGCTGAGGCTAAGCCAGTCTGGGTATGGCCAGGGTCTGGATGGAAGACTGCTTGGAAACCCCATGTATGCCTCCTAAAGGCCCATGATTCAAGGCTCTTGTGAACAACTTGGGTCCAGAATAATTTAAGACTGCCTGAGCCCTTTCATCCCAGCTCAGTCACTGAGGCTGCTTTCAAACATGGGGCTTGGTTGGTCAGTTTTGCAAATCAAAATGGTAGCGTTTGTGTCCTGATTTCTAAAATTCCTTTCACACTGCAGTACCTGTTGCATTAAGGAACCATGGCTTTTTCAGCCAGTATACCGGCATTTCACACAAATGTCTTTTATACTGCTGCAACAAACAATGTCTTGTTTTCATCCCTCACCTGTTATACACATGTGCACTGTAGTTCCCCAATGTGTAAGAGATGTAAGATCTCGTCCTGTTGCCATGTGACCTCTCTCCCTTTAGCATCTGGCCTTATTTTTGTGGGGTGTCTGGACATGGGGTGGGTGGGAAAAGGAGGAAGAGGAAGCTGCTACCACTCCTGTGCCAGAATACAGGTACAGTTTTCATCAGGCAAAAAAAATGATGTGAACCTAAAAGGTAGGAACCCATTACCTATCACATGAGTGGCTGCAGCTAGTGCAAAATTCGCATAATTTTCTGGGAGTTACAGACGGATTATTTCTGGAATCATTTATCATAGAAATGGATGCTAAACTTCTACTAGATTCCACTAGATTTCTGGAAGTAGCTTTTATGTTGTGTGAAAATAAATAAAATGTGCAAATTCCCAGGTAAGAAATCATTGGAATAATGGAATAAAGTGCAATGTGAAAGCTGCATGAGGTCATCTGGAGGAGTACTGTTAGTTGTCCCCCCATGGCAACTAACAGCACTCCTCTTAGATTTGTCAGGTTATAGACCTTGAGCTCTTCACTTTTCCTCTATAAATAAATACATTTACATTTGCATCACTCTTTGTATGCATAGATAGCACAACAAGCAAAGCTTCAAACAGCTTGGGAGTTTATATCACAAGACTTTTTATAGTGGGTGAATGTTGGGCACATGCAGTTCAATATCAAAATTGTCATATGTATTCTATAAACAAAACAGAACGAATCTTTTGGGTAATATCATCCTGTTACCCTTTTCAGGAAGGGAGATGATAGCCATGCTTTAATAGCAACTGAAGCTTGAATCAACAAGTCTGTGTGAACCAGCTTGCGATGTGCCTTTGAAATCCTGATATCTAGTCAGGGTGATTTATAGGCTCTTGCTCTGGCATGTACATGATGGGGCCCTACTGAGTTTGTTTGTTTTTGTGTTAGCTCCGTTACCTAGCACTCCGTGAAGTGGTGGCTTAAAAAAAAGTGACACACAAAGAATTTAGCAGGAATACTTTTTCAAAATTGAAGGGGTAAAGTGGCATGCGTCTGGAAAGTTGGGGTGGAGAGAAATCCTTCAGTTATTCTCCAAGCTTTATTTTAAATTTCCTTCCATACAGAAGGATTTTGTACTTGCGATTACATTTTAATTTCTTTGTTTCATTTATGGCAAGTGATACTATTAATGCTTATAGGAAATCAGCATAGGGCTTGTGAGTAATAATTGGCTCCAGGGCATGGTCTGAAGGTACATGATAGAGCAAATGTGCTGAAGCTCAGCAGTCCAGGAGCTGATTGGGGCCTAGATGGGAGACTGCTGGAGAACCCTATGCATGCTGCTTTGAGCTCCATGATGGAAGAAACGTAGAATAGAAATGTATTAAATACATAAAGTGTTACTATAAAGACCTATAAATGCATTACATTTAACAAAATAATTGGTTAATTTCTTTCTTTCCTTCTACCTGATTATAAGGGACACTACCCAGCAAAATACCTACCAGCACAGATCTCATTAAAGTGAATGAATTTTCACAAGAGCACTATTCGTGCTCTTGCACTGCTACCACTTTTTGTAATGAGGCTTGTGCAAGAGAACTTTCTACTGGCTTGTGTCCAAGGCGAGCCACTTTTGCATTTGATCTTCTGCCCCATTTGTCCTTCAGCATTATCCTTCCTTAGGGATAAATCTTAGAAATAGGTAGGAGGGAAAAAAATTATACAGCTTCCACTCATGTCTGTCTTCCCCAGTTGCTGTTCTCTGAGGGGGGGAGGAGAAGGGAGATCAGACGGGGGGGTTACTTCATCTGTGGTATTGTAGGGGCTATTCAGCTCAGGAATAACCAATTTCCTAGACTCCACATGGTTCTTGGGTGTGTGCTGTAAATAAGAAGCAATCTGTACAAAGCCCTGTAATTTTGCCGGGCTTCCTCCAGCTCTTGTGTTTAAACTGGGCTAGAAAACTCTACTGAAGGCAGTCTCAGTTTTGAAACTGTCTGCTTAAAGGAAAAGCCTTGTCAAAAGCAGCATAAGCTGAAACAGAGTTTGTTTCTCCGTGGACCGCAGTTCAGAAAACATGCATGCTCCTGCTCCGATATATCTTCTGAATAGTTTGCTTCCAGGCAAGAAGATCATGACCTTGCAAAGGAATTGTATTTAGTATGGTGGATGATGTATATCTATACATTCAGCTTTTTTGCTATTTTTCATTAAAGTCCTAAATAGCTGCTAGGTCTCGATAATGGCTTTCACATAATACAAGGTAGTCCTGCAACAAAATGTTGCACTATGAAATGTTCCTGTTTCTATTCCATTCACCCTCCTTTCTTTGCCACCCAGGCCAATCCAGATTCATTGGGCTGATTTGGGGTCACCCCGCATAGGGCTTTTTTCTTTAAAAAAAATTATATCTGCAAAGCTTGGTGTTTCCCAGAACCTGCTACCTTCTCTCATGCTATGATGGCGCTGTTTTGGGTGCTTAATCCAATGGCACTGACCTCTGAACATGGCAAACAGATGGAGCAATGTAAAGGGAGATTATTAGAGGTTCAAACAAGGAAGGGGCCAGGCTGGCCTATGCTGTCCCATTAAGTTCCAACATCTAACCCTGATTGCCACTGCCACATTCATTTATTTCTGCCCCCAGCCTCAGTGTCGGCATGATTTCCCTCATGATTCAGGTGCCTGGGTTATGTGATGCATTTCAGGCAGAGGTAATGGCAAGAGAAACAATATCAACCTGGCAGATAGATGTATCCCTTTTTAATCTCTTCCCCACACTCCTCTCATCTGACTTGCTCCCTGAAGCTTTCTAAAACAAGCTCTGGTTTAAGAGCAAGTGAAACAAAGCATATTTTTCTGTTGAATTGATATTTGAACGTATCTTAGCAATTATCCTGGTGCAGCTCTTACAAATGGTTCTGTCAGCAATGTTGCAGTCTCTCAAATGGTGACATTGTGTGTGTTTGTGTGTCCACGTGGGTGTCCATGTTTAGACAAGTTTTACTAAAATTGCTAAGGTGCCTTCAGCCATTTCTTAACTCTTCATAATAAATTGTTTTCATGATTAAATTACATGTTTAAACTTTACTTCTTGTAAAAAGAAATAAAATGTGCACAGTTCTGTGCAAACCCCATTGCATTCAGTGGGATTCAGGCTACAGTCTTACACACAACTGAGAGTTCCACTGAACACAGTGGAGGTTACATCTGAGTACACATGCCTAGGTCCATAGTGTTAGTTATGTCCTGTATCTGGGTGTCATCTGACATATCCCCCTTCTCAGCCCTCCTTATACCTTTCCATCTAAGAAGGTTTTGCCAGTGGAAGCTATCCAAGCTTTTGCTTAGGCTGAGGAGTTTTCCTGAACTTGGCCCTTAGTCTACAAACTGCACATGTGCGTGGAGCTTTAAAAAGTGCAGAGCTCCCTTAAATTTGTTTTTGACAAAGGCTTCTTATGAGTTTGCAGCAACGCTGTATGATGTCTCCATATTAATACTGATAATGTTTCATCACTGAACTTTTCACACACTCAAAAGCATAGTCAGTGATGTATGTTAATTTTTTGGTTTACCTTTGCAAATAAGTCCACAAAGTTTGTAGTCCAGAATTTTTTTTTTTAAGCCTGGTCTCATGTATTTTGTTAGTCATTGTGGGTCATAGATGGGTTAGAGTAGATGGGAGGAAAAACTGTGTTCTCTTTGTAGATTTTTACTAAAAATGTTTATTGGAAGTTTTTGATGATGTCATCATCAAATGAGCTACTCTATAGGGAGCATGCAGTTATTAGAGGAGGTGTACACTCTTGGCAACTTCCACTCTAGAGATACTGTGTCTGTCTGCACTAGAACAGGGACAACCTCACTCCCTGCAATTATTGCAAGCAATATCAGTAGAACTGTGATATACCTCTTGGCTTTTGTTGAAAGGTGCCTGTGGAGCAGTTCCCTATTTTTGCAGAACTTTGTTTTCTGGCCCTTTGATGGCAGGACTCTCGCTTCTTTAACAGCTGCTTAACACAAAGAAATTCAGAAGGTGAAGCTTTCCCCCTCATTGAATTTCCATCCCAGGAAAAGCTGTTCCTGCTGGATTTCTACTTGGAAGAAGGCTGCGGGTGGGGGGGAGTTTGCAGTTGTGCATTAAGGTCCTTCTAAGAAGGGAAGAACATGGGAGCCACTAGTTGATTCATCTCTGAGTTACACCTGAAGAGGCTGACACCATTTGCTTTTTCTACCTGTGCTGTGGATGTTTATTGGAAGCAAGTTCTTAGTTCAACAGGACCTACAGCCTGAGACGTATGCCTACGATTGCAGCTTGCGTTTGAAAGTGGCTAATCTGCTTCACTTGATCTTGTACAAGAAGAGCAACCTGTTGGTGAGCTAGAACTCAGAAATGGATCATCACAATGGCATCGCTTCCATTGTTGTTTAGAAACGCTAAGAAACATAAGCTGTATTTAACAATTGCAGGATGTTTGGCTAAAAGTAGGAGTCCAGTTTTTGCTTCTAGAATTTTAAAACTGCAATTGTTCATCTTGATACAAACTTTTTAGCTGTCATGCATACAGCTAAATATTGCTGTTGTAGGTACCTTAAAAAGAAATGAAGAACAGACATCCCTCTCCCCCTCTCTCTCTCCCTCTCTCTCTTTTTTTCTGTGTGTGTGTGTGGGGGGGGGACTTATGGCAAGAGTTGCCAAACTTTTTGGACCATTGTGCATATTTAGAAATTTGAGAGAGTGCTGAGGTGCCAGTCACAAAATAGCTACTGTGGGGTCATGGCACAACACAAAAGAGAGAACAGTTATTGCTCCTCCTCCACACTCACACTCTGAGCTTGGAAAAGTTACTTTTTTAAACTACAACTCCCATCAGCCCCAGCCAGCATGGCCACTGGATTGGGCTGATGGGAGTTATAGTTCAAAAAAGTAACTTTTCCAAGCTCTGCTCACACTGGACAAACAACTTCATTTTAAAATGAAAAGTCAGCTGTGTCCTGCCGGTCTTCATGTGGAGATACAGCTGTTAAAGGCACATCACCATTGGCCATCCTTAAACAAAGCCTAGGCTGTCACCCTGTACCTGCTTACCTTGGAGTAAGTCCTACTAAATACAAAGACTTATTTCTGAGTAGACATGTATACCGTAGTACTGTAAATAAACTATACAGTGAATTCTGAATTCACTGTTGGAGACATGTCTAAACCTCTTTGCAGTTTTCACATTGTGCATTTGTAGTTTGGGGGCAGGATCCTTTAACATCTACTCATACTTATTATGTAGTAGTATTTGCAGAAAATAACTTCTAGGGAGTACCTGATCTCAAACTCACCACAGGAAAGAAGCATCCTGGTTGCCAGATAAAAAGGAAGGGCAAACAATGGAGATTCTAAGGACTACTAAGCTGAAACAGAAAAAGTTCACTAATTGGGAGGATAAAACTGAAGCTCTTTAGGACCACAGGGATTCCTGTTGCCTGGTATCCAAACAACTCACTTGTCAATCACAACTCTGACTTCACTCATTGTCTAAAAACACTGACAGGCAGAAGCAGCCAGGCTGGTTCATTTCACAGAAATTGCTTAGAAGGGTACCTGCACAATTTGCTCAGGGCCAGACTCTGCAGTAACTTCAATTATCAACTTGGCAGACACTCCTTCATGGCAGCCAGTCTTGATATTTGAAATAAAAAAATTAGTTACTCTACTCAAACCTGGGAGGGCTCGTGAGGTTGACAGTATTACATCTGAGCTAATAAAAAAAATATAGACTGGTGGGCCCCAGTCCTGGCATCACTTTTTGCATTTATAGATCAGTCAGCTCAAATACCGACAGACTAGGGCCTGGCCATTATCATCCCAATATATAAAAAGGGTCATAAGGATGACCCCTCCAATTACCACCCAATTAGTCTGCTTAGTACAGTAAGCAAACTCTATGCCAGGCACCTGTTGTGGAAACTTTGGGACTGGCTTGATCAGGCAAACATATTAGTCGAGGAGCAAGCAGGCTTTAGGCCTGATCGCTCCACCACCGATCAATGCCTGATCTTACATCATGTGGTTAGGAAATATAGCTGTAGACCTAATGGAGCTCTTTTTTCAGCTTTTGTCGATTTTAAATCTGCATTTGATAGTATCTCCCGGAACAGGCTGTGGGCAAAATTGGAGGCCTCCTCTCTTGATCACAGACTATTAATATTAATTCGCACCTTACATGAAAATAATTCTCTTAGAGTAAGGTGCAACCTGCAGGGTCATCTGTCCCCCGCAGTTCCACTAAACAGGGGAGTGAGACAGGACTGCATTCTGGCCCCCCTACTATTTAATTTTTAAATCAACTCTCTAGTTCCAACCTTAGCAAATCCAGACTTTCACCTGCCCAAATTAGCGAATCGACCCGTTCCTGCCTTATTGTATGCGGATGACACTGTTACATTATCTTACTCAGAAGTAGGATTCAGGAGAGCTCTTTGCGCCTTTATGGCATACTGTACAGAGGAGGAGCTTACAATAAACTATCAAAAGACCAAAATCTTGGTCTTTTCCAAAAGATATACTAAGTGTAGAGTAGGCATGTAATTGAACAGGTCAGGATATACAAATACCTGAACGTTGTTTTTCAAACAACTGACCTGTGGGGATCCCAAATTGCACGTCTTTCTGAGAATGCCCAAAGAACTATTTCTGCTGTTCTTAGATTTTTCTTTTCAAAAGGGGGTTCCCATATTCCCTCTATCATCAGAGTTTTTCAGGGCAAGGTGTTGGCTCAATTACTCTATGGTTCTCAGATATGCATTTATAAAGATTTTTGCTCCCTGGAAGCAATACAGTCCAAGTTTCTATGTTCCATTTTTTGGCCCCCATGGCCCTACTCATATTGGAATCTGGGCTGGTTTCTTTTGACACACGAGTATGGCTCAACACATTATGTTTGTGGCTCAAGCTAAATTTTAGACCTCGAGGACTAGCCCCTCTGATTTTAACAGACAATCTGACCTCTGGTTGGGCAAGTATGGTTGAGAAAAAGTTACATCTTTGGATTTTCTCCCTCAACTCTGGTTCAACTTGTACCTACAAAGGCCAAGGAAATGATTAAGAACCAGATTAGGGATGTTGCCATACAAGAATACAGAGCGTGGGCCTCATGTTACCAGTTTCCGGTGAATTACAATAAGAATTTTGTACCTGAAACCTATCTATGGCCTAGAGCAGCCTTTCCCAACCAGTGTGGCTCCAGATGTTGTTGGACCACAATTCCCATCTGTCCTGACCGTTGGCAATGCTGGCTGAGGCTGATGGGAGTTGTGGTCCAACAACATCTGAAGGCACACTGGTTGGGAAAGGCTGACCTAGAGATTCCTAAGTATCGTAGAGCCTTTACACTGGCTCGTTTTAATTCTTTACCATCAGCCTTGTTGAAGGGGAGATACTTGCGTATTCCTTATTCCCAACGCATCTGCCCAAGTTAACCTGCCCGAGGTTGAACCAATCACTCACATCCTGTTACATTGTACATATTATAAGGATGTTAATTCCTTTTATATTGCTCCAATTTTTAAAAAATTACCAGGTAGATCTGATACATTTTATACCTCCTTCTTCTCTCAGATTTGATAAATGAAATAACTTTTAAAGTGACAAAATTTTGTTTCTTAGCAAGTAATATAAGGAAACAGATGGTTAATGCATCTTAACTTTAGTATACTCGATTTTATTTTATTTTTTAAGTCTGTTTATATATAAGCTATATCATTCAATTTGTTTATATGTAATTCTTCTGCCTTTTTGCGTTTAAATACTTGTATTTGTATGACTGACCGTAAACAATAAAGTAAGTACATTTGTTTCATAACTTTCTTTTCAGGATGGCTAGCAACTTACTTTTTTAAAAATGAAAGAGTCTGGGGCCCCTGCCTGGGGGCACCAATGAAGGCCTTTGTGGGTGCTGGGTTGGCAACCCCCAGTTTATGGGGCCTGTGTCAGGACTTCCTTCAACTTGGCAGGATGATGACTGCTAGCATTTCCTCAGACATCAAGAACTTGCAACACAAGCTAACCAAAACAGAGATTAGTTAATTAAGCACATACACAAGCGTCTCCTATTGAAATCCGTGGAACTTTGACTGGATCCTTTCCTTTGGTGTCTGGGATACAACCTTTTATGCATCTGAGTACAGACAGGGTGAAAGATCAGGTTAGATAACAGTGTACAGTAACGTCACTGCTGCCCACAGCAGGTGAGAAGAAGAAAGGTTTCAAAGTTGTCAGTCTTAAATATTCATCTTCTGCATATGAGTTTTTGTTGTCATTGAGATTTTTTAAAATATTGTGAAACAATTCCATTTTGGTGTTTAATTGCAACTCCTTCCTGCCCTTGCCACCAAGGCTCTGTTTAATCTTTCTGTGTGGATCATAAATTGCTTTTGAGGGTGCTGGCAGTCTTTCTTCAAGGTCTAACGTCACTCATTCCACACATGCTGCTTCATCATCTGTTTCTGTTCACATGCTTCTGTGTACTGCATCGGGACAAACACCATCAGCACTTCTCAGTCTTGACCCTAAATGCCCCTCGCCTTAGGAAGTTGCTCCTTGCACTTCTAGTTTCCTGTGTTTTTAATTTGCTGACCTTATCCTGTGTTTCAACTTTGCTTATGTTCATTTTACTTCCTCTGATAAAAGTATACTTGCATGGGCTTGCACTGATATCTGGATTTTGTTTTGACCAGTAGTATCGTTTCCTAACAGAGTGACGCATCTGTTCATTGATAAAAGCTTCTTGTATAAATGCAAGCAAGCAGCCCTGAAAGAGGCTGGATGATTTTTTTTTAAATAAAGGTTGTGTAGCAGTCATTTATTTATTTCTCTCTTTTTTAATGAGAATTATTGACATGGTTTGGACATAATGCAAACTATGGCTTTGCTTATTGTACCAAAATGTAGGTTCTGGAGCAAAGATCACAACTCCTGCGCTCATTGCCTGGTCCTTCTGCTGCTGACTACCCAGGCCTAGCTATGGTTAGGCTTAGCATCACATCCAGACCCAGGATTCAGACAGTCTACAAACTATTACCAAGATTTGCCAAGTTTTGGCTGTTCTTGCTGGGGTGGATGGGAGTTGGGGTTCAACAACATCTGGAGGGCTGGAAGTTCACCATCAATGCCTTAGATTAAGCTGAAAGATAGTGTTTTGCCTATCTTACAGGATAGCTGCGAAGAAAAGCTCCCTGTGTGAGTTCTTTGGAGGCAGGATATTACCCTAGTATTTACCCCTTTGCCACAAGAAAGAGAGAAATCCATATTGTGGTTGCATACTTTCACCATGTAATTTTTCTATGAAATTTGTTTTTCTTCCATTTCTTATAGGAATATTGTGCTCAATAGAGTGCCAGGATTTTTATTGCAGCTTACCATTTAAAACCTAAATGAGCTTAGTTGCTCTGCAGCAAAAAAAGCACCTTTGTTTGTTGGAAGCTTACTTGATTGAGATTAAAAGTTTGGAAAAAGCATTTATAGGCAACACACCAGAAATGCTGTTTTCATAATCATTAATTACTGTGTAACAACTTCATTCTGGCAAGTGTTGTACAGCCCCTAAGCCCGACAAACACAATTCTGAAAGCAGAAAGGAGACGAGAATAATGTTATGAAGTGTGGCCCTCTGGTGGTGTCATTTGTATTTCCCCTCCCCCCTTTCTAGCAGTGCTTTGAAACCTGGATTGCTGCATTAGAATGAACATGCTGGATACATTCTGCTGGTTTTATCCTTTTGCTTTATTGTCACACTATTTCTTTTTGGAATTTCAAATTATGTTTTGTTGTTGTCTTACTAGTGTAGTCTGCCTTGAGAACTTCTTAATTTTTTATAAATGGAAAGACTGGATGTAGGTTTCTTAAAATAAATGCATTCTTCTTAGCCCTGAGCCCTCCTTCCCAGTACATTACATATACCTGATGACAGGGGTGGGGAATCTCAGGCCTGGAAGCCAAGAGTGGCCCTACAAGCCTCTATATTTGGACCTCAGAACTCTCCCCAGATGACACATCCTGCCCCCATGCCACACCCATCACTAGCACCCGCTGCAGTGTATCTGCTTGGGTGGAATGGGTCCTTGAGCTCTGATAATGCCTCTTGCTTGTCTGGATGGAGGACAGAGAGGGGTGTGTGAGTATGTGTAGAAACTAGCCTAGGGTACAAAAGTAAAATTTTCATTCATTGCTCTGCCTACTTTTGCCTCTGGTCCTGCCCACCACTGGCACGTGGCCCCCAGAAGGTTGCTCAGAAAGGAATGTGGCCCTCAGGGTGAAAAAAGTTTCCTTCGCCATCTTAATGCTGAAACTTGGTCTTGTGTACAATACTAAAATTTTAGTTTATGCTGTTGTATAAACAGCTGTGTTATCACATTCTTTCATCTGGTGAAGGACAGCCTGGCCTCACATCTGCCACACTATCTAACTCTTTTGTCCTGCCTGCAGAGGGATTCCAAGTCACCCTTGGTGAAAGGGAAATGGGATCAAAGACAACATGGACAACCATTTGTCCAAATCTATATTCTTAGCCAGAGCTTGGAAAAGTTACTTTTTTGAACTACAACTCCCATCAGCCCAATCCAGTGGCCATGTTGGCTGGGGCTGATGGGAGTTGTAGTTCAAAAAAGTAACTTTTCCAAGCTCTGTTCTTAGCACTGTTTGGTTTGTTGGTATGAACAACTGCTGTAGAGATTGTAGATAGGTAGCCTCCCTGGCCAACAAAAAGACAGAACCAAAAAAGGCAACAAAAGAGGCCACATATTGTATGAAATATGCATTGGCTAATTTAGGAATATAGGAAGCTGCCTCATATTGGATTGTATTCAATTTATAGAATCATAGATCATAGAATCATAGAATAGTAGAGTTGGAAGGAGCCTATAAGGCCATCAAGTCCAACCCCCTCCTCAATGCAGGAATCCAAATCAAAGCATTCCCGACAGATGGCTATCCAGCTGCCTCTTGAATGTCTCCAGTGTTGGAGAGCCCACTACCTCTCTAGGTAATTGATTCCATTGTTGTATGGCTCTAACAGTTAGGAAGTTTTTCCTGATGTCCAGTTGAAACCTGGCTTCCTGCAACTTGAGCCCATTATTCCGTGTCCTGCACTCTGGGACTACCAAGAAGAGTTCCCGGCCCTCTATGGGACAACCTTTCATATACTTGAAGAGTGCTATCATATCTCCCCACAGTCTTCTCTTCTCCAGGCTAAACATGCCCAGTTCTTTCAGTCTCTCCTCATAGGGCTTTGTTTCCAGTTCCCTGATCATCCTTGTTGCCCTCCTCTGAACCTGTTCGAGTTTGTCTGCATCCTTCTTGAAGTGCGGAGAGCAGAACTGGACGCAGTATTCCAGATGAGGCCTAACCAGTGCTGAACAGAGGGGAACTAATACATCACGCGATTTGGAAACTATACTTCTGTTAATGCAGCTTAAAATGGCATTTGCCTTTTTTGCAGCCACATCACACTGTTGGCTCATATTCAGCTTGTGATCAACGACAATTCCTTCTCACATGTCGTATTGCTGAGCCAGGTATCCCCCATCTTATAACTGTGCATTTGGTTTCTTTTTCCTAAGTGTATAATTTTGCATTTATCCCTGTTGAATTTCATTCTGTTGTTTTCAGCCCAATGCTCC